>NW_005871081.1:2339629-2389870 GCF_000147115.1 Myotis lucifugus
CCCATGCAGCCTGCAGTTCGGTTATCCGCCCAGTTGTTTCAGTCATAAGGGCCCCTGGCTTTTTATATATTAGGATTATATCTCAATACAATAAATAAAGACAGTGAGTGACCTTTGTCCTGCAAGTTGCATCCAGGTTCATACATCTGTTACCTCCCAAGAGAAAAAAAACATTTTGGTAAAAAGTGGTGGTTTTTATTAAAGAATGAAGAGCCATGACTTTGTATCTGGGAGTATGTTGAAATGAGCGCTTGCTTGGCAAGACTCTACTAATACAAGCATCGGCTATACCTGGTTACCTCAGTGAGATAGAGTGAAATGTTAATACTCTGTCTTCTAACTAATAAATTTATAAAATTTACCTTTATTGTTGAAAGTTATACAGATGTCCCTTTTTCCCCGTTGACCCCTTCTAGCCCCCCTGCTGCCCTCTACCCCCTGGTCTTCACCACACTATTGCCTGTGTCCTTTGGTTATGCATATATGCATTCAAGTTCATTGGTTGATCTCTTCCCACCTAGCCTCGGACTACCTTCAGATGCATTAGTGATCGATGGTGATCTACTAGAAGATTTTTGTTTCAATTGCAAAGTAAATCCCTACCTTGAATTGGGGTGTGCCCTCTACCACCTCAGACCCACCAGAAAACAAGGTCTGACAAGAGGGTAAGAACAGGTGCTAAGAAATGTGTTCTCAGCTGGCACACTGGAAGAGGGATTAGATCATCAAGAATTCTTGGTATTTTATGGAACACTTGTGCAGTTTTGAAATTTTGCTTGGTTTTCATCTGCTGCCTAACTTTGCCATCCCTTAAATTCTTTTGCCCTTTTACCAGCTATTCAGAACCAAATAAAAAGTTGGAGTTCTGGCCTATTATTTTTTAAGAGATTTGTAAAAGTTGGAACCACTAAATAATGGGCTTGATTATGAGACAGTGTGGGGCATTGAAAAGAATAGAGTGTGGACTGACAAACCTGGGTTTAATCACAACTCTGGCATTTATTAGCTGTGCAACTTTAAGTGGCTTAACTGACTTCTCTGAGCTGAAACTTCATTATCTGTAAAAATATGGATGACCACACCTCCTGCTGGTTTGTAGAGAGAATCAAAAGAGATCAAGAATACCCAGTATGCATTTCTGAAGTCTCAATTTCCTTCTGTGAATTTCACTCGGTCTTCCCATCTCATTAGCATGGGAAATTGAAAGTGGGCTGTAGTTATATATATTTAAATACTTTGATGTTCCTGCATGTATCTCTGGTCTAATATCAATGGACTCGGAATTTTCTTGCTTAGAAAGGGTGACTATACACCCAGGAGGACATATTTTTGTGCCTCATGGTATGCGGGGTTTGGGGAAGGGTGGAGGGGCAAAAGGGCATTGTAGCCTTCACCCAACAAGCCCAACTGAACCAGTGACTCAGAGCGAGGAGAGGGAGCTGCTCTGCTTCCTGTTGCACCCCATGGAGTTCCCAAGCCCCGCCACCTGCCAGCCTCAGTCTCCTCCATGGGCTTCCCTTTTCCTGTCTTGGGTTTCATGTCCGTCAGCTGGGGTGGGCACTCAGCCACCCAGTGTTTCTCTTGTGACACCAGATAATTCCTGTCCTTCCCGAGTATGGGGAGGGCTGAGTTCCTTCCCCACTGCTGATGCTGGTTCACTTGCCCTATTATTGCATGTATTTAAGATCTATGTTGTTTTCCTGTGAGTTAGCTGAGTAACACTTGCTAAATGAATTTCCTTTAAATGGTTTTTACAGAACAAAGTATTGGATGTTTTAAAACATCCTAATATGAGATAGAAAGTGGCTAAGTGTAGGCTGGTTGGGTGTGGAAGCTTGATGTTATTCAGCAAGCATCTGGATGGTCTACTTTCTCCAGGACACAGATGGACACCTCGGTGTTTGAGATTTCTTTAAGGACGAAGGTTATGTCTGCCGAACACCAGGTTTGGTGTCATTGGGAAGATGGGTGCTGAATAAAAGAGCTCTACTGATTCATATCCTGGAGCACGTTGGTGAAATGAAATGCAGTGGTTAGGTTTAGTGTTCCAAGCCGTTCCTGTGAGAGAGCAGTTGGGCCCACACTGTTTTTAATAAATGAGGTCACAGAATATTTATATGTACCCGGGGCAGGCCCCGATTGAAACAGGAACCAACAAACTTGCACTTTAGTAACCCCACCACTCACCAACTTCTAGTTTCATTACATTTAGATCAGTTTATTATTTTGGTCCATGAAAGTAGAGAAATGAAACAAAAGGAAAAAATTAATGGCTGGAGGAAGGGTTTTTATTTGTACCTTTCTCCAAATTTGTCATTTTCTTCATTTAAAAAGAGAAGACAGATAAACAGCCCGGGGTCCATCCTTACAATGGAATAGTATTCAGTGATAAAAAGAAATGATCAAGCCATAAAAGGGTATGGTGGAACCATATTGCTAAGTGAAAGAAACCAGTCTCAAAAGGCTACATTGCATGATCCCAACCATATGACACTCAGAAAAGGCAAAACTATGGAGACAGTAAAACATCAGTGGTTGTCAGGGATTAAGGGGGAGGAGTGATGAACAAGAGGAGCACAGAGGATTTTTAGGGTATGAGACTATTCTGTATGATACCATATAAGGAACGCACACCATTATACATTTGTCCAAGTCCACAGATATACAACACCAAGAGTGAACCCTAAACTATGGACATCTATAATAATAAAAGCATAATATGCTAATTAGACTGGGCAGCTGAACAACCATCCGGACATCATTCCAGATGTCCTTCTGGACGAAGCCGCCGCAGCGGGAGCTGAGGCAGAGGTGGTTAGGGGCGACCAGGCAGCTAGGCAAGCAGTTAGGGGTGATCAGGCAGTCAGGCAGAGGGATTAGAGGCAATCAGGCAGGCAAGCAGATGAGCGATTAGGAGCCAGTGGTCCCAGATTGCAAGAGGGATATCCTACTGCCAGTTTAGGCCCAGGGATCGGGCCTAAACCAGCAGTCGGACATCCCCCTAGGGGTCCCAGATTGCAAGAGGGTGCAGGTCAGGCTGAGGGACCCTTCTCCCCTGCCCCTCATGCATGAATTTTGTGCACTGGGTCTCTAGTTTGTTTATAATAAGGTATCAACATTGGCACATCAGTCGTCACAAATATATTTCATTAATCCAAGATGTTAATAATAGGGGAAACTATTGGGGGAATGTCTGGGGCGGGGTAGGGAATACAACAGTCCCTCCTTATTAGCAGGGAATATGTTTCAAGACACACACACCCCAATTGGATGTCTGAAACCGCTGATAGTACTGAGTGAACCCTATGTATACTATGTTTTTTCCTATACATACCTATGATAAAGTTTAATTTATAAATTAGGCACATAAGAGGTTAACAGCAATAATTAATAATAAAATAGAACAATTGTAACAATATGCAGTAATCAAAATTATGTGACTATGGTCTCTCTCTCAAAGCATCTTGTTGTATTGGACTCACCTTTCACTTAAAGGAAGCACTTTATGGATTCTCTTTGCAATATTAGAATTTCCAACGTCCCTCCCCTTGCACATTAGTAAGTAAAACAGGGGTTACTTAAACACAAGCACTGCAATACCAAGACAGTGGATCTGATAGCTGAGATGGCTATGAAGTGACTAAAAGGCCGGGAACATGTAAGCATGAATCTGCTGGACAAAGGGACGGAGTGGCAATCCTTTGAGATCTCACCATGCCCCTCAGGACCATTCACAGTTTAAAAGGTATGAACTTTTTTATTTCTGGAATTTTCCATTCAATATTTTCGGACTGCAGTTGAATATGGGTAACTGAAATAGCCAAAAGCAAAACCGCAGAGAAGAGGGGATACTATATATGGGAATTCTGTATTTTTCCACTCAGTTTTTCTATAAACTTAAACTACACTAAAAATATAATCTATTAGATTTTTTATGTGAAGACATACATTGGAATTCTTAGGGTGATTGCACTATGCTCTAAAAAGGGAACCTTTAGGCCACTTGCTTCTTCCTCTTCATCGGCTCCTGCATTTCCCTGCCTCGCTGCCCTGAAGAACCTCTCCCAGGAAGCAAGGGTGCCATGAACGTAGCTGCCGATTTTGTTCCTGTGACTCCTTTCCTGGCCCTCACAGCACCAGGTGTCTGTGGGCCCAGCTAGAGGTCAAGCCCACTTTGCAAGCTTTAAGCCCCTACCTCGCTAGGACTTCTAGTGAGAATGTATTGTTCCCTTTAGGTGACTTTAGTAAAAACCAACACTCTCTGCCACATTCCTGATGTCCAGTGAAGCATGGGCTGTGTTTCTTTTCCATCGAGATGACTGGCCCTGGGAGGAGGAACCACAGGTGTTTAGTAACAAGGTCTTCCCACACCCATGGGGTCCCTGGCGCTGCTGAGAGGTGCCTGGAGGGTGCCCCTTGGCCAGCACTTCGGTGGGCAGAGTCTTTGGCTGACACTGACCCTGCCTGGGCAATGGGTGTCTACTGGTCATCTTCTAAGTGCCAAGCCCAGTAGCAGGCAGGGGATGAACACAGTGAGGCACCAGATTTACCCCCAAGAGCAGTGGTTCTCAACCTTCTGGCCCTTTAAGTACAGTTCCTCATGTTGTGACCCAACCATAAAATTATTTTCGTTGCTACTTCATAACTGTAATGTTGCTACTGTTATGAATCGTAATGTAAATATCTGATATGCAGGATGGTCTTAGGCGACCCCTGTGAAAGGGTCGTTCGACCCCCAAAGGGGTTTCGACCCACAGGTTGAGAACCGCTGCCCAAGAGACTGGGCAGAAAGGGTGAGTCCAGTAGCAAGGTAAGTGCTATGCAGAGAAAAGGGTTCTGTAAGAAGGGGTATTTAGGGCCAGCCTCCAGGATCAGTAAACGCTAGCCACCCTGAGGAGGGGAGGAGAGAAGAGCTCTCCCTGGCTCCATTGGATGCCCAGAGTGGGCCCCGGAGACACTCTCCCTGCAGTCCTCAAAACACCAGGTTGCCGTCTCCTGTTCCACCTGCTCCCCCAGCTCTGCTCAGCTCAAACTCCCAGAAACACCTGGGGTGCAAGGGACCTGGCTTCCCCCTCTCGTCATACTTACCTTGCTCTAGGGATCTTTTGTGGATTATTTAAGAAATCATTGCAAAATTTGTTAGGACAGTTGCCTTACAGAGTAAGCCCCTGAATCACCATAGTATCTAACATGTCATGTAGCATAAATACCTCCATGCAAAACTGAAGCTTGGGAACTGAAACCCTGAGAGGCTGTCTGGTTAGGGTTTTTCTTGCACCTCAGAAGTAGTTCTCAGAAGCAAAGTAAATGGGGCATAGAAGTCTGTTTTGAGATAAGCCCACAGATTACCACGTAAGTACATGATGTGACCTTTCTCAGGATGCTGCCCACACTCCCCCATTCCCGGTTCACCTGGGCAAACAGCATAGGTGTGGGGCATTTTGTGGCATGTGACACTCCCTGGCTCCCCAGAAGAGCGACCCTAGCTAAGCTACCAGAACTACTCCATCAGCAGTAAGACACAGAGGTGCTGACCAGAATTCCCAGTGCAGATTCCCAATCACCTAGCAACGATTATGAACAATGTCCACTGAAGAAAGCACCTTTGTTTGGCCTTGATTTGCCTCTTAGGAATTATCTGTTGGTTGATGTTTTTTTCATTAGTTTCCATTTATCTTAAAAGAAGATGAGTGCAGTGCAGCCCTAGTTTTGCAGGCAGTGGCTTTGCCTTGTGGCCTTCGTGGAAGCAAAACTGAGAAAAAAATGCTGGCCTTGACAGTATGGGTGAGTTGCATGTTGATGACATCTTCAAGCAAAAGTGTCTAAAGAGGGCAGATCTAAATGCTTTCTCCAGACAACACCACCAATAAAGAAACTTATAATATTAATATGTAAATGTTACAATTCCAAACTTTTAAATTAGTTTTATAATTGTGATAAAGGGAAGTTCTATTCTGCTGTGTGTGTGTGTGTGTGTGTGTGTGTGTGTGTGTGTGTATACGCCGCAATCTTGACACCACTAATATAATATTTTGGCTATAAACTCCACGGGCTCTTGATGCTGAAAGTATTTTGTCTGTATGGGTTCTAGTAACATTGAGGAAGAAATCCTGCAGTGCACGGAGAAATAGGGCCTGGGTGGCTGTGCTGGGCAGGCTCGTGTCTCACCCTCCCAGTGACTCTACAGCAGGGGTCCTCAAACTTTTTAAACAGGGGGCCAGTTCACTGTCCCTCAGACCGTTGGAGGGCCAGAATATAGTTTAAAAAAATAACTATGAACAAATTCCTATGCACACTGCACATATCTTATTTTGAAGTAAAAAAACAAAACGGGAACAAATACAATATTTGTATTTGCGTGTGGCCCACGGGCCGTAGTTTGAGGACCCCTGCTCTAGAGCCATAGAGTGCCCCTGCCAGTGCATTTCTCAAGTTACAGCTGTAAAGTAACTGTAGTGTAAATGTCACCAATGCCACCACTGCATGAACATCACCATCCAAAGTAAGCAGGGACTTTCCACAGAACAGAGTGAGTGGAATACAATAATATGCAGTTGTTCCAGTTGAATCATTTTTTTAATATATATTTTTATTGATTTCGGAGAGGAAGGGAGAGGGAGAGAGAGCTAGAAACATCAATGATGAGAGAGAATCATTGATTGGCTGCCTCCTGCTTGCCCCCTACTGGGGTTTGAGCCCGCAACCCAGGCATATGCCCTGACTGGGAATTGAACCATGACCTCCTAATTCAGAGGTCAACACTCAACCACTCTGCCATGCCAACCGGGCCCAGTTGAATCTTAAATGCACACCAGAGAGAGATTTAGACCAGATTTGCAAACAGGTGTGTGTGTGCAACCAAGATTGGTCCTCTAGGGTTAGCTGACTGCTGTTCTTCAACCTCCATGACCGCCGTGAGTCCTTCTCAGAGGGTGACTGTAAACATATTTGAGAAGGAAGTGGGGACAGGGGATGGCTAAACCATAGGGAATGTGACTTGGTTTGCTAATTCTGAGGACAAGGCTCAGGGTTTACACTTGTCTTCCTGCCTCCTCTGGAACTCAGAGTATGGGGTGGGCACACTGCGTGTGAGCTCTCAGCGCTTGTTTTAGTTTGGCTTTGCAAAACCTGGCCATTCTTCTACTTGCTTGCCCAGCTGTGCAGCTCCTCATTCTGTGAACAGTTTAGGTAATACCTCTGGAAAAACATCCCTTCCCTAAGACACCCTGTGCTCTAGTTCATCTGTGTGTCCCAAAACCTTCATTCAGGGTGGCAATGTCACTATGTGTCTATGTCCTGTCTGTCCCACTGCACCTGAGTCCCGGACAGCAGAGGTAGTATCCCGTGTCTCTGTGTCCCCAGCACCAACGAGGAGGCTGCTACATTCTAGGCCAGTGGTTCTCAACCTTGGCTGCACATTAGAATCACCTGGGAATCTTTTTAAAATCCTGATTTCTGGGCCTCATCCTCCAAAAATTCTGTTTCTTTGTTATGGGGTGGGGCCACAACGTCAGTAACAAAGAAACAGAATTTTGGGCAAACCTTTTGAGTTCGGCATGTCAGCATTTTGAAAAACCCTAACTTAACTCTGGTGCCGTATCACATATAGAAATTTTTTGATATTTGCAACCATAGTAAAACAAAGACTTATATTTTTGATATTTATTTTATGTATTTAAATGCCATTTAACAAAGAAAAATCGACCAAAAAAATGAGTTCGCATGTCACCTCTGACACGCGTGTCATAGGTTCGCCATCACTGCTCTAGGTGTATAACAAACACGCTTCTTTAGGAAGTATTTGAGATGAACAAGAGCCTGGAGATCATTAGCAGGACACGGACACTGACAGCCAGCTCGTGGCGCCCACACTGGCTCTTGTCCAGGCCCCACAGTTAAGCTTGTGATTCCTAGACCACAGGAAGTAGACCCCACGCTCAATGGGGGCTGCATTGTCTTACCCTGAGGCTAATCATTCCTAAACATGCTTCCTGCTTTCTCATAAGTGCCCTTTTGCCTTTCATAATTATACTAGTTTATTTTAAATGCTTCCTGTGCCTTTATTCTTTTGATATTGGTTGTCTCAATTAGAAAAAGAGGCTGCCTTCTTAGATTAAGTTATATGTCAGTCTCAGATACCACTTAAGTTATGTAACAGAGATCATTTGAAATGCAATACTAATGAAAATGTTGCCTATTACACCGCCCACAGTTTATACCACAGGCTGGTTGTTCCAGGTTAATTTATCCACAAAATACTTAATTCATTCAAGACAAGTGCACTAATTTTTATTTTGATGTTTCTTGATTTCAATTAAATGTCTTTTATTTCAGTATATGCTCTGCCCAAAATGGATGTGTTATGCTTAAAGAATATTTAATGGCATAAGAAAAAGCTGGCCGTACATTGTTTATTAAATAATAAAGTGTGTTAGAATCTCTATTACATTATGACCCCAAATACAACAAGAAAATAATTAGTAATTATCTCAGGTTGGTAGGCTTATGAAGGATTTAAATTTTCTTCATGTTTCTCTGGCTTGTGCAGTATTCTTTGATGAAGAGAAATTTCTTTGTATCAAGGGAGAAACTATTTTAAAAGTCTTTGACATTTTGCAAAGCCGAAGCTCTTTTTCCTTAAAATACCCTTACTTCACAGAGACACCAGGAGATTTTTCCGGGATTGCAGGATATCACTTCCACACTAGGTTCATGGCAGGTGGGAGGTCATCAGGGTTAGAAGGCTGAAAAGCTGGATTGGGGAAAGATGAGAGCGTTCTGTAGCTAGATGTCATCAATGAGCAGGAAGACCCATACAGATGTTCAACCTTTTGGCCATGAATGGAAACTCACACAGTCAGGTCAATCTTGGTCAGCCCTCCAGGAAGAGTCACCGGTCTTCTCATAGACAATCAACCACCTTCCTCATATGGGTACACACAGTTACCTCCTTAGTTATCTTCTCACGTAGCTTTAAAACATCCAGGGTTGTCCAGGAAGGATCACACCAGACGAGGCCATAATAGAATGTCTGGTACAATCGGATGACTCGAGACTGAAGTCAGCCAGGCTGCCATAGCCCATCTGCAGCTCAATCTGCTTTTAGAGAAAGATTTCTGAGTATGTACTCTATAAACCAGACATTTCACATATGGCATTCTGTTTAATGTCTATAGAATAGATGGTGTCTCCATTATACAGATGAGGAACTGAGACCCAGGGAGGTAATATCTCTAGAGCTAGAAAGAGGCAGAGTTATAATTCACGCCTGGTCCCAGATTCCATCCAAATTCCATGTTTTCCCACTAACTGCATAACATTGTTCCC
Organism: Myotis lucifugus; assembly: GCF_000147115.1. Taxonomy (NCBI): domain Eukaryota; kingdom Metazoa; phylum Chordata; class Mammalia; order Chiroptera; family Vespertilionidae; genus Myotis; species Myotis lucifugus. Next base: position 2,348,957 of record NW_005871081.1, read on the forward strand.
CATCTACAAAAACATGAGGTGGCTGCACAAGCCAATGTCTCTGAGCCTCCAGTTCTGTTCATGCAACAAGAAAACTGAGGGAAGTGGATTTTGAGGTCCTCTTCCACCCTCACATTTCATTCTTAAACAATTTTGCTCATATACTAGCGTGACGGCTTAATACAATTTTTAATGAAATGCTACATTCTTTCTGGCATATGAAATGCTGCATTCTTTCTTTCATTAACGTCCCACAGTCCCTTGAGCAAAGCATAGCAAAGAAATGTTATGGGTTCAGATGATAGAAGGATCCAGAAAGGCCATAATTAGAACTGCTTTTCCACAGGCTTGTGCCTTCCCCCACTGAACAGGAAAAAAAATGCTAGTGAAATTGAAGCATTGCCTGTAGTGTTTGAAAGGGAGTTTCTGAAGTAGTACATCTACTTATGCATTTATATCACTGTATTCACCTCCTAATTTTTACCTGATATGTACAGCTTGGGATACACAAATTAGCTTTTCATCTTGTTGAAATTCTAATCCCTTCAAAGTCTTTGAAATAAGACTTCAAAATGGCAAATGGAATCATGTCCACCTTCACTTTGATACTAAACTACCACTGAAATAAAAACATCCATCTCACAAGCACGTAGTAACAAGTATTTTCAGTCCATGGTAAAGGGTCTGTGTTTGTGAGATGGCTAGAAACCACGCAAGTTAACAAACACAGCACTTCAGAAAATGCACCAAGTAAGCTCTTGTCTGGACTTTTGTTGTTTATGTTATGCATTCTTTGGATTAAACATTTTCCACTTATAATAAGTATGAATACCTGGAAAGAAGAATATCTTTGAGTGAAAAATTGTTAAAATTACATGTGTTTTTTTAGTCTATTGATAGAAATAATAACTTCAGTCTATAATTTTATATGGTCATACAAATTTTTTAATTAATTCTTGAGAATTGTTGAGAAATAGATGCTGTTAGGGGGTTTTGGATAAAGACTGTGAGAAAGAGTATTTAGATTTCATTTATGTTCAAAGTATGCAGAAAGTACCTGGTTGGCTCAAGTTTCTGATTGCAACTGATGTTCAGTAGTTTTGGTGGGGGGACCCAGATAGCCTCGGTGGCTGACCTCGGGAGAGAATGGGGAGAGGCAGTCTGAAGTTTATTTGGAATCTAGCTCTGGATTCAAGAAAGGCTGTGCTAGTCAGAGGATGACTGGGGTGCCGGGGCCACCATGTGCTTCTTTCTTGCTGAGCTTTGCTGATAACATGGCTTTTTCTCTCTCTTTCTTAAAACATCATTCATCCAATGGGTCTTTCCAAATGCACCTTCTCACATGAAGAAATAACTCTCACTTTCATTTTCTAATTGTGGCTGTTCTTCTTCCTTGTGTTTGTAAGAAACTTGAGCTAGTAAATGCTTATCTCCACCTGCCACAGGTCAGAGTGTTGTCTCTGTGTTGGTCTGCACAGGGGACATGTGCAAGCTGGACAAACTCAACTGACAGGATGAGGTTATCAGCCAGAAAGCCCTCATTATGTGGTTAAGGCAGCCTTCATGACTGTGAGGAATTCCGAGAAGCGGGTTGATGAGAAGGCCACACAGCAGAACAGGGTATGGAAGAGACAGAAGAGAGGAGTGTGCTCCCTGATAACGTAAAGGGCATGGTGACCCACATGCTCACCCTCCACCAAACTACAATTTTATCTCTTCTTTCTCCAAATTTGGTCATGAGTCTTCCCTGATTGGATGGTTAATCTTTGATGGACACTATGTAACTCTTTGAGTAATGTTGTCATTACTATATCTGAAATAACACTATGTAATATCAAAGATACTCTTTTTATTTTGGGAGAGGAAAAGAATAAATATAATTTTTTTAAAAAATCTTTTAATTGCCGAAACCGGTTTGGCTCAGTGGATAGAGCGTCGGCCTGCGGACTGAAGGGTCCCAGGTTCGATTCCGGTCGAGGGCATGTACCTGGGTTGCGGGCACATCCCCAGTAGGAGATGTGCAGGAGGCAGCTGATCGATGTTTCTCTCTCATCGATGTTTCTAACTCTCTATCTCTCTCCCTTCCTCTCTGTAAAAAATCAATAAAATATATTTAAAAAAAAAATCTTTTAATTGCCTCAAAATGGATCAGAGTGCAAGGCCCATCACCCATAGAACAATGTTGTCATTGGCTTGGAAAGTGGATGGAAAGAATTTTGGTAAAAGGTCTGAAGTCTTGCAATGCTAATGAAGTAGGCCTGCTTGCAAAATTCTACTCTTACAGGTGCTGATTAATCTCCAGGCAGCCATAAAAGGAAAAATCCTGAGTTTAAAAAGTTAATCATTTTAGAGCATCCAAAAGATGTCGCCCTTTTACCCATTTCTTACTAAGGATCAGCAAAAGCACAGATGGGCAATTTGTTTTTCTGACTGGTTGTTCCATAATTTTTACTTTTAGTGAAAGAGCCTGTCAGAACCAAGGCTTATCCAGTAAAAATAAAGTTAACCTATGGACATTTCCTTAGGATGGGTCCACTGCTGATATTCCTACCAATTACTATTTCCTCATTGATTTAGTTAATGAGTGAGGATGTTATTTAGAATCTAAAATATCACAGAAGCATTTTCATAAGAAATGATCCATTATCCATGGAGTGTGCCATATTTTTAATTTCATTATAACATTGGAGACATAATCTATAATAATAAAAGCATAATATGCTAATTACTAGACCGGATGTCCTTCTGGAAGTCCTTCCAGGACGAAGCCAGGGCTGCAGCCGCCGTGGCTGTGAGTGAGGGATCCAGGCAGCCGTGGCTGCGAAGGCCTACTCTTGCAAGAATTTTGTGCATCGGGCCTCTAGTTTTTAATATTACATATGCCTGGAATTCTGTTAAAAATATAGCATCCAGAATAATTTGGATTAAACTGCCCTTTGGTGTCTTAACCTCAGGAATTATGGTGCACTTTTGATAACCATGAGGAAGAAGTGTGGGTTTTGGAGAAAATTGCCCAAAGAACCTGGTTTTAAAAAAATATTCTTTAAATGGTTAGGCATTTACTTGTTTCCATTGCATCAACTAACAAGAAAATCAAACTGCCATAGGAGACACAGTTGACTCATTTGAGATTTTTTTTTAAAGAAAGAAAGAAAACATGATGATGTGAGCAACACTGGTGCGTCAAAAGGCCAGATGGCAACAGAGTACAGCTCTGTTCTGGAAAATGAGAGGATCAATTTAAAGAGTGTTACGTCAACTGCTGATTTGTTAATTAATTTTACAGAAAGACAGTTATGTTTCCTTACCTTGATCAACAGTGTCATTTCCTCATTCTACTGTGTGCTGACGTAGGGGGTTTTTCAAAAAGCAAACCTTGGCTCATTCAAGCTATTCATATTTTGTCTCTGTTGATTTGAACAACAGATACATGTTTATCAGTGGATCTCCACCTCCTGTGAGTGTGAACTGCTTTCCTCCCTCCAGGGTATGCTGTTCATAGTAAAACCTGTAATTGGAAAGAGGAAGTGGGAGGGGGCTGCTCTTACTGGCTGAAATTCTATTCTCACCAGAAGTCAAGGGCAACACATGGAAGAGATGGAGAATGATGAGCACCTAGATTATCTACTGGGAACATATTTAACAGCTTAGAAATCTCAATATTCTAGTTGTAAACACTACCTTATGGCAAACTAGATTCACATGATCATAATGAGATCATGGGATTTGGTTGTCAAAATCTATCTTATCAGCAGTTCCTGTCCTCAAGCAAAATTTTAGGATAGTCTTTAATATTAGGAAATAAACAGCAAAGATAAATGAGAAGCTTCTCTAGTGAAAACAGGGGTTGGGTAGCAAGCCCAGAAAGGCTCGTTCTAGATGGTTCTAGATGGAACTAAAATGGTTCTAGATCAAAGCAGAAACCCTGAAGATCAAGGAAATTGCTAAAGTGCAATTTTGCTGTTTGGTGTTCCAGCTCATTGGAAGCAAAAGTACTATGAAAGCCTAATTCCTTTGAAAAACACACGGGGGTGATGTTCTTTCTAGTACACGTGTCAACTGAAAATATTCAATTAAGTATGGGATATATAATTTAAGAAGCTGAGAGATTTACATTTTAGTGTAGAAAACCGTCCATTAAGTGGCCAAATTAATACCTCAGACATTAAAATATTCACCTTTACTTATCTAGACAAGTTGTTCTTAAGAGTGGAAAATGTCATTTACATAACACTGGATAACAGGTTGTTTGGTACATATGTCAGTGACAACCCAAATACTTTGCTCTTGGTTTTTATATCCGTATTCACACCTTTCAGGGTCTGGGGACCCCTGACAACAATATGAATCATTTCTGTGTCCTCCTCACCATCACCATCACCAGCTCTCTTGGCCATACCTTGGAATCTTCTCACAATCAAGAGACTGTGCCCCATGTCAACATGTTTCCCCCTTGTTTCTCCCAGGGTAACGCTATTTGTGTGGTCCAAAAAAAGGCTCTTCCTTTCACAGTAGTGTAAGGGAAGTGCATGGGACATGGTTAGTCATGGAACTGGGTTGTCAGAAGCAGGATAATGCCACATCAGGATAAAGTACCATTGTATCCATGGAGGGGAGCAGTTGTAGAGACCTCTTCGTATGGTTTTGCAACTTCTTGTTACTCTATAATAATGTCACAAAAAAAGTAATTTTTAAAAAGTCCTGAAATCTCTCTCCTAGTTGGGACTTGCCCATTCTCCCCATCTTTCTTCAGGTACCCCAGTGGGCTGGCAGCAGATGACCAAGCTCTGGGACAATTACACTCAGGAGCAGCACTAGCATCTGGAGAGGCTCGGGGACTCCCACACCTTCTCCCCCAACCTCCTCTGAGTCACCAGATCCAGGCTGTCCATGCACATCAACCAAATGCCAGGATGCCCATAATTTGTAATACGTCTTTTGCTGTGTGTAGTCAGTATCCATGTCCAAGTCTGTGTGTGACTGATCTCTTGATCTCTCAAAATGTGTGGGGGTTTTTTATTTTGCAAACATAAGTTATCATAGAGGAGAAACTCGTGGTTTTTTCAACTTTAAACACATGGCTTTCTAGGTACTTTTCAGTGTTGCACACAAATCCCCGTTATCATAACAGAGGTAATCAGAGGGTGCTCCATGGGCTCACTGTGGGGTTATGGCCAGGAGTCTGGAACTCTTCCTGCATCGTCTGATTGGAGGTGCAGGAAATCTAGGTACTTTTTCCCACGAACATTAAAGTTTTGTGTAAAATGGGTAATTTAAGACAACGGGAAAATCCAGTAAGAAATTTTCAAGTATTTTCCCAAATGTGAGTCCTTTGAAAGCCATTTGTTTTCAGGGGCCACACTTACAAGACCTATGCTTGTGGCACAAGCTGTATCCATGAAGCGTTTGTCTCTGAGACATGCAAGTTGTAAATGTAAAACAATGAAGCAGGATTAAAATGTCTTCAATAGTGAAATGAAGATGTTCCATTTCTGACATGTTGGCATTGTTCCTGTTGCTTTGTACTATATCATAATTCTAATGATTGTCTAATGATGAAAAAGGTTCATTTGTAAGAAAAATTTTTGGAAAGCAGTATTTTATAATTCTCAAAACCCGACTGCAAATGAAGTGCATTTAAAAATTTCTCAGGGATTTTGCCGGTTTGGCTCAGTGGATAGAGTGTCGGCCTGGGGACTGAAGGGTTCCAGGGTCAATTCTGGTCAAGGGCATAATCAAGGGCACATACCTTGGTTGCAGGCTCAATCTCTGGTCCCAGGGCCTCATGTGAGAGGCAACCAATCGATGTGTCTCTCTCACATTGCTGTTCTCTCTTTCTGTCTCTCTCCCTTCCTTCCAGTCTCTCTAAAAATCAATGGAAAAATACCTTCAGGTGAGGATTAACAAAATAAAATAACATTTTCTCAGGGATTTGAGTCAATTATTACAGAATTGAAAATAAAGGGAAATAACTAATCCTGGTCTTTAAAGACCATTTGAAATTTAATTGACCATTAGGCCACCAACTATCTTGGCACATGACCATTTAATAATGAGAAACTCAACCTTACATTAGGAACGAGAGCAGCATAATTCATCAAAAGCTACACACCATTTGCATTACTTTCCGTGGAGATTTCTTGGGGAAAGTGCAGAACGCACAGTTTTAATTAATTTATGAGCTTTTTAGTAGTGTTATAGCAATTGAGTTCTGGCAATAATGAAAACGTTTGTTGACAATTATGCTTAAATTCTATTTGACTTGGACCATGATTGTACCTCATCTCCTGCCTCAGAAGCTCAGGCTGCAGTTAATGAAGTCATGGGGGACGGGGGACGGGAGATGGGGGAACGGGGAAGTTTTGAAAAAATTGAGTAATGCTGATAAACATAAACATCTTAAATATTTAAACCAGGATAAAACAATAATACCAAACAAAATCTATTTGTAAAATTGCATTGTTATTCTGACAAATCTCATTTGATCCATATGGATTGGATTATTAAAATATCAATTTAATAATTTTCAGAGTTGAAAAAGCCTATGATATGCTTATAACAATGAAATATGACCCACACCATTTTTTTCAAGTTTTTATCTGAAAACAGACATAACCCTGATCACTGGTGAGCCTCAGTGGTAAAGACACTGAATTGATCCTCCCTTCTCATTTGGCAAAAGAGGGATTCTACCTCCTGGATGCTGACTTTTCCTCTCACAAACTCTGTGGCCTTGAATTTAGTATTCATTTTCTCTGGACTGCAGATTCCAACCTGTGATTCTAAAAATATTTCTGTCTCTGTCCCTATCCCTATCCCTACCCCTATCCCTATTCATACCCCTATCCCTATCCCTATCCCTATCCCTATCCCTATCCCTATCCCTATCCCTATCCCTATCCCTATCCCTATCCTTATCTCTACCTCTACTTCTATCTAACTCTATCTCTATCTCTGTCTCTATCAACATCATCAGAATGTCTACTAAGTGTATGTGTGATCTAGTAATTACAATAACATCTCAAAATTGTAAAATTATTAGCACAGATGGAGAAATGGAATTTATTCATTCTATAAAATCATTAGAGCTGTGGCTACTGAGTACTTATGTGGTAAGCGTAGTGTTAATTACACACTTGACATTATGAGTGCACATTATTAGTATACTTACTTTAAAGATGAAGGAACTGAGGCCTTAAGAGATTAATTAACTTGCTCAAGGTCACAGAGCTAGAAAAATGTGGACATGTTGAACCCTTGCAAATTACTGCAGACTCCTAAACTCCCACATTCCCAGACCACATGTTGGGTACTGCCTGAAAAGACTATTCTAAGCTTCATCATTCCATTATAATGCCTCACTTTAAATAAATTCTTCCTCACCAATCACAACATTAGATGAAAAGACCATACCCTGTTTTATATATTCCACAAGCATTTATTTACCCAGTTAGGTACAATGGTAGTTTTTGGATATATGCATGATGTAAGTAAATAATTTATTAACTGTGTAGGTGAACCTGTCATTGGTAACAATGTGTTTCTACTTTGATTCCATATGACTTATTGAAAGCCCCAGATAAGAAATACAGGAGGAAATATATTTTTGGAAAAGCTGGCTTGAGATGAATAAACAGAATGATGACTTGAAACTTCTTTTCAGAGACACTACTGTATTATTTATCAAATGGTGTAAATACCTAAATTTAAGGAGCTTTTCAAGGTAAACAACAGCTGAGTCTTTCCACATGCCCTAACATTCAAGGAGACATTTTTTTTTGCCTAGATTTTAAGATATGGCCATTGTCTAGCTTCATTTCTGTGAGTATACTCACGGTTATACAATTTAGTATCTTTGAAATAATGTTAAGTGTCTTTGCTAGGAGAGCCTTATTTTCCACTGTAAACATTGGACAGGTATAAGACATTGCTTTTAAACTTATACCAAATGGCAACCAACTTATTTCTCATAATACTTGTGTCATAAATATATCCCTATTACCTCCATTCAAATCAGATTCCTTAAACAGCTTTGAATTTGATTAATCCCACCTGTGATTCAGGAAGACTGTTTTAACTATAGGACTCAAAGGTTGGGTGGGGTAAGGGAGGGTTGAGCGGTGGGGGGTGGGGACAGCCCCAAAACTACAGATAAGTAAATCAAGTACACATATTTGATCTCATTATTAATTTAGGTTGACATTTTGTCTAATCAAGCAATACCTTCTTAATAGTGCACTCTATACATATGCATTGATATGGTTTTCTAGACTGAAAATTATATTCATACACACATTATTATCATTATGAATAATATTAAATCATCCCAAATTGACATATTTTAGTATAGTGATATAAATCCTGCTATGAAAGTTATTTGCATATAGAATGTTATTTAAAATAAATGATATTCCTAATTATTTTTAACCATATCCTTTATTTATTAAATTGAATATTGACTTCAAATAGTTCACAAGAGACAGAATTTCCCTACAGAAATCTACTTATTCTGGAAACAGTTTTATGTGATATACTTTTGCAGATGACAAGGTTTCTCCTTTTGCCAAGTTCTATTTGTTATTTGAAATTTAACCAACAAGTAGTTACTGACACTTCATATAATATAATGAGCTACAGAAATTTTCTTAACAATGTTTCTAATAAATAGGAATATTGTCTCAATGATACTTAGATTGAAAAAAAGTAAATGCTTCAAGAAAGTGTCTTAAAATGCGTGAATATTTGATGCATGCTTAGCAAGTACCAAGAGAATAACATGATATATCAACTTCGCTAATTGAAATTATAACCACAAAATCCCCTCAACCCTATGTGTTGTTTTTCCAGTCACAAAAAAAGGTAATGTGTACTTTTTACTTTTAATATCTCCATATATTTTCCTACAAATTGTCTTAATAAAATTAATTTTTTAATTTTTGACAAAAAATAATATATTCCAGGCTGGGCTCTCAACATTTGTTTTATATTAATTTTTAGTACTGGAGTATTTAGTTACTAAACCTAATTTGTGGCTCATTACATCATTTTAGACAAAAATATAAACCAGTAATTTTTTTCAGGGGGGATATGTCCTTCAAAATATTTGACAGGTTCTTAAAAAAAAAAGTTTGGAAAGACTGGTTGCATACACTGATAAATTCAACAGTTATTAAAGACCTAGTAGTACCCAAACAATTTAGTGTATCAGTTAAACAACACATGTGAGGTGTAAATTCTAACAGTGGGAAATGCATTACAAACAGTGGAAGTAATAAATAAACATTACATTGCAAGTTGCAGAGTGACTTCTGTTACAAAAAATAAAGTAGAAATGGTAACGAGAACCAATGAAGTGACATGTGAGCAAAGCCTTAAAGGAGGCAGGAAGATGTCCAGGGTAAGATCAGCAAGGTCGAGCCACGTCCCCAAGGGGAAGCCTGCCTGGGGTGCCAAGATACCACCTTGGCTGAAACAATGGAAGAGGCAGGGCGTTAGGAGGGAAGGCAGAAGAGGAAATAGCTCTAGGTGCTCTATGTCCTTGTAGGCCACAGAAAGGCCCTTCACTTTTCCTCCCAGAATGAAATAAGGAACCAAGTGGTCATCTGAGTAAAAACAAACTATACAGAGGAAACAAAAAGGAACAAGTCTGCCTGAGGAGGTTGAATTATGTCCCCCTCAACACCCCACCCCCCCGCAAAAGATATGTTGAAGTCTAATCCCCAGTACCTGTAAGTGTGACTTTATTTGGAAATAGTGTCTTTGCAGGTGTGACTAGGTTAAGAGGAAATCATTACGTGGACCCTAATCCAATATGACAGGTGGCCTTACAAGAAGATACAGAGACATGCAGGAAGAACACCATGTGAAGGCAGAGGCAGATATTGGACTGTTGTGTTGTCACACCAAAGATCCAAGGCCACAGAACTGTGAGAGAATAACTTTCTGTTGTTTTAAGTTCCCCCAGTTGGTGGTATATTGTCACAGCAGCCCTGGGAAACTTATACATCAGTGAGAGTCAGGATAAGACAGGAGGTGATGGAGGTTTCAGGAGAGAGGAGGGCAAAGGGAATGGAAGGGACATTGGGTCATAGAGATGCTGATGACTGTCCAGCCATCCTGGGATCACTCTACATTTGTGTTTGTGAATTTCACGAAAGACCAGCGTGGTCTTCTGGTGCAGCTGCCCAGTGACAGAGAATTGCACTTAAGTTCAAGTGGGTGCATTACAGATGGGCAAGGTAGGGGCAGCTGAGGGTATTTCCAAGGGAGTGATAATAAATGGATCTTGGCAGACAAAGAGATCTTTCTCATTCTTTTTAATTGTTGCACATGATACCCCCTAGCATGAATATGTTATAGTTGATTTAGTCACTTCTTTATTGATGGACATTTAGGTACTTTACAGGTTTCTGCTATTGTGATCTTACTTATGTTTGTAAAAACTTGAGAGTGGTTGCCTATTTTTTGTTATCTAAAATGTTTCAACATGTGTTTATATTTGACTTACTGAAATTTTTAAGTGAAATAAAAAAAAGTGTTTGCATGACAATAAAAAATGTAAGTTGATCTTGGAATTAAAGTTGGGTACAGAGGGAAGTAATGGCTTGAGAGAGGGGTGAGAAACCACAAAAAAGTAGGAGAAACAATGAATTCTGGATCCCACTGAAGTTAATTTTTATTTTGCATTTCCTGGCATAGTACCTCACATATAATTCTATCCAATAAATTGGCTAATTAAAATATTAACGCTCAATAGCTGTGTTACTTACAAAATTAGATTTCTGGATTTAAACACTATAGAAAAAATGTAATATTTTAGAACAGGAAGGAGCCTTAGCAAGCATCTAGCCAGATACCCACATGTTATTAGATGAGGAAATATTTAGGGTAAGTGCACTATTACATAGCTATTAAATCATAGAAGCAGAAGCAGAATTCAGGTTGTTGGTGGCTGTCTAGTGTTGCTGCCACATCTATAAATTACTTGACTTAAAAGTCCCTCAAGTCACCCGTGCTGGAAACAACTTTGAAAAGTAGTTCTTTTAATGTGTCTGTTAATGGTCATTTAGGACAGTTTTACAAGACACATTTTAAAAATCAAGTAATATTAGAATAGAGAGTAACCAATTATTTATCTATGTTCTATGTTAACCTATTTGCTTTTGCTACTGAGTTAGAGCATAAAAGAGAAAAAGTTACAGCTACCTTTTCTTTTAGTTATGTAAGCAAATGCAGAGTTACTAGGCGATTGCTGGAGGAGGGGAGGGGGTTATGGTGAAAAGGAATTGTATTCCCATGTAGTCATTTGCATTAAAATGTATACCAGATGCTTGATGATAATTTATGGACAATGCCTTCCCTTGCATTCCCTTGGTTGTCACACACTGAAAGAAAAATATTAGTCATATGTGGGGAAATCTGCGCCAGTGGCCATATCTAATTTTGTGTTTCAATACCTACTTTGGAGCGCTCTGGAATTTCCAGCATTGCTGAGCATGTTGGTTATTGCCTTCAATACACTGTTCCTTTGAGCAATTTACCTATTTTGAAAATGTTAACATAGCCTCAGTACTTTCATTTCCCTCCACTCAGCATCTCATAGCTATACACACCAAGGAACAAACACTAGAGAGGAGATGGGACCTCAATTCCGTTCCATTGAAGATGGCAGCAAACTGTACTTTTACTTCCAGTCTTTTCTGAAGTTGAATCAAAGAGCCTTTTGTGGTTCTTCCACAGACTGATCCTACAGTACGTCGGCCGCTGCCTGACTCTCCAGTTCATTGTGCTTGCAGTGGACACATGTTATTTCATTGACCCCACACTTCTCTTTCCACCTGAGAACATTCCTTCACTCATCCCATGTGACTCTGGCTAGATGGTTAAGTCTGGGACCAACTGTCCCCACCCACAGGAAGGGGATGAGACTGAGTCTGGTGAATCCTGGTATCTCATTTACCCTCTGCAGGGATGGGTTCAAGCAGGGGTCCTCAAACTTTTTAAACAGGGGGCCAGTTCACTGTCCCTCAGACCGTTGGAGGGCCGGACTATAGTTTAAAAAAAAACTATGAACTGCCAAACCGGTTTGGCTCAATGGATAGAGCGTAGGCCTGCGGACTGAAAGGTCCCAGGTTCGATTCCGGTCAAGGGCATGTACCTGGGTTGTGGGCACATCCCCAGTGGGAAGTGTGCAGGAGGCAGCTGGTCGATGTCTCTCTCATCGATGTTTCTAACTCTCTATCCCTCTCCCTTCCTCTCTGTAAAAAATCAATAAAATATATTTTAAAAAAAACAAGAAAAAAAAAACTATGAACAAATTCCTATGCACACAGCGGCGGCAAAAACACCTGCGGGCCGTAGTTTGAGGACCCCTGGTTCAAGGGGTAATGACAAACCCCAAACAGGACCAGAGTTCTTCTGTGGCCACTGGAAGAAAGAGATTCTTTCTCCCCTCAGATCACAAGCCATGAAGTCGAAGGGGGAGGTGGCCAACAGCCATCTTTCCTACCACATGAAGGTAATAGGGCCAGCAAGGAAAAGGAAACAGAAATAAGTTGAGAAGGTGAAGGAGAGAAACACACACACACACACACACACACACAGAGAGAGAGAAAGAGAGAGAGAGAGAGAGAGAGGAAGATTATAGTACACCATTTAAACTCCAGATCCAAACGTGCAGTCCATTCAACTGCTGAACTTGGTGCTGTAGGCCAGTAAGTCTTTTCTAGTTAAGCTAGTGCAACCAGTAGGCACCATTAACTTCAAACACTTTCTACATGTCCCCCCTCTCTGCCTCCTAAATATACATTAAACCAGTCCCATAACTTTTCTGGTCACCCTTGGTTATTGGAACGTTCCCATTCTCAGACAGTAAAAATCCCACTCTGATCGACACAAAACCTTCCCCTCTCTTCCTGTTCAGACATCCCTGCCTGAAAGCTCAGGGATTCCCTGAAACCCTGGAACCGGCAATGAAGAGAGGGCTGGCATCTGTCCTCCCACGCCTGGGGTTCCGGCTCTCCGCTCACTACTCTGGCTTCTCCAGAGGGACGGGAGAGTGTTCCTTAAACATATTTCATAATCTAGCTGTTTATTCCTGCTGTTTGCAAATGTCGACACGCCGGGTGTTTCTATATGCTGGATTCAGGAGCCCCACCCTCAGCTGAGGGCTGTTCCCCGGCACTTGGCTTTCCCTGCAGCCCTTTGGGGAGAAGTCCTTGAGCTGGGCTCCAGCTCAGTGACCTTTCCTGGTATCCATCTGGTCAACGGGAAATCTTGGCAGCCTTGCCCCCCACCCCACGCCACCCCACCCAGTTTGGAAAGAGCATGTTTCTCCCACTGCAGCTCTCTCTGCCCTTCTGTCCTGTCACTGTGGGCGGCCACAGCTTTCCTGCCTGTCTGCTTCTCCAGGTAACAGTCAGCAGTCTCTTTGTTCAAATGTGCCCACCATTTCCAGGGGGTGCCTCTCAGAGCCCCCTTCCCCCACCCAGAGCTCCTGTCCTGACTGCACACTTCTTGACCCAATGCAGGACTGGTGAGATTTTACATGTCAGGAAGTCTCTTCTTCTTGAAAGCATGTCCTTGTTGCTCAAAGATTCTCATGAGCATCCATTAGTTGACTTGGGAATGCAAGTGACAGGAAATCCAAACTAGACCTTTGAGGAAAGCCAGCTCAATAATTAGTCTCCTTGAACTCTCCTCTTCTTTTACATTGGCCAGTGGTGAGTAATTGGCGAAGGATTTCAGAAAGAACTTTCTACAACACCTATGGTTTTTCCCACGGATGCAGGCAATCCTTCTCCATTGTCCCGAATCTCTGAGGCACTGAGAGGTTCAATTGAATATTCCACTACAATGATTTTCAGCTTAAGTTGTGTCAGTTACACACGAAGGAGTCCTGACATGTATACCTCCTTTTCTCATTCATTTCAGAGGCCTTGGGGTACTGTTTACTATCTTCTCCCCTGAAAGGCCCCTGTAAATGCCAGGTTTATTACCGCTGTGTTTCAATTCCCTACCTTTACTTGGCATCCCCTAGGAATTCCCCTCTGCTTACATAGAGGTCCTGAATAGTCTCTTTCCCACTCCTTGGCAACAAGTGCTTGATGAATGCATAAATAGACAAGTCAGCACAGGAACCCATGCACTGCTATCATCCTGATGTACTCTGGCCAGTAATTTTCCATGTGCGAGTTCATGACCAATTTTCACTACTACCAATAGTCGGACCATTTTCCCAACCCACACAGAAAAGTGTGCATCTGTCTCGATAAAGACACATTCAACATAGAAGTAAACTTTATCAAATAATCAAAAAGACGATGAATAATCTTAAAGAAAGGGCAATGAGTTGCTACCAGCTTGAAAACAATAAGAAAATAGGAGCATTCTCTGGGACAAGCTCATAAAACACAGACACCGTAGTACATTGCAAATGTGGAGGTTAATGAATTGTTACAAAGCCACTGTGTTTGTAACAGCTACTAGGTCAACAAATTGAACTATGTCAGTCTTCTCAGAAGCCCCCATGAGTCCTTACCCCAGTCACAAGCTCTTGCCCCCTCCAAAGTCACGGCTATTGGCACTTTTATACTAATCATTTCTTTGCATTTTTTATTGCTGTACTTAAACTTGATATGATCTTAAATTTATACATCCCCCAATCCCATTCCTTTTCTTAAGAATGTGGGCTATTTCTTTCCCTTACAGTTCATTTGTTGAATAATCTAGGTCAATTATCCTGTTGTGTTTCCAGAACTTGCTGATTGCCAGTTGCATACAGCAATGATTCTGTGTCACTGTAAGCAGCTGAATTCAGAGGTGTGATCTGATTTGGGTCTGATTCCTTTGGCAAGACTAGTGGTGGCATTGTGCTCCATCATCAGAAGAAACTTCATGTTTGGTTTTCACTCCCTTTCAACGGTAGCAGCTACTAGTACTCAATACTTCAATCCATAGATTCAGTGGAGATTGGAAAATAATTATTTTTTAATTTTACCATTTTGTTTTCATTTATTAGCTAGCATAAATCTATGAGACCTTTACCCTCATCTAATATTTAGTTAGGAGTATATAGTTGCTGTAGGATAAACGAAATAAGGGCTTGATTCTTTCCACTTATTCACTGAGGTTTCCAGATAATGGACTCATTACATACTCTCCTCAAAAAAGTGACCAATTTGGTTTTTAAAAATATTATAATCACAAGGATTTAAGCCTATATGATATATGTCAATCTTTGCCATTTCTACCCTTATTGAAATTCAAATTGCACCTTTTTGGTCAGTGGGAATTTGTCAAGCTGGCTCTTTAGTTCTTTTAAAATAAGCCCAGTAGTCTTTTTTATTTTTTTAAATATATTTTTATTGATTTCAGAGAGGAAGGGAAAGGAAGAGAGAGATAGAAACATCAATGAGAGAGAATCACTGATCAGCTACCTCCTACACGCCCCCTACTGGGGATTAAGCCTGCAACCCGGGCATGACCAGGAATTGAACCATGCCTTCCTGGTTCATAAGTTGCTACTCAACCACTGAGCAACACCAGTTGGGTAAGCCCAGTAGTTTTTTTATTGCTTCTTCTTTTTATTTTTTTTAAAATATATTTTATTGATTTTTTTACAGAGAGGAAGGGAGAGGGATGGAGAGTTAGAAACATCGATCAGCTGCCTCCTGCACACTCCCTACTGAGTATGTGCCCACAACCAAGGTACATGCCCTTGACCGGAATCGAACCTGGGACCCTGAGTCCGCAGGCTGATGCTCTATCCACTGAGCCAAACCAGTTAGGGCTTATTGCTTCTTAATTATCTGACATTTCAAAAATGGTTTAGGCTAATTGTAATAGTTTCCTAGGGATTCTATAGCAAATGACCATAAACTGATAGTTTAATGCAACAGAAATTTATTCTCCAAGTCTGGAGACCAGGAGTCTGAAATCAAGGTATTGGTAGGACCATGCTCTGTTCCATGTCTTTCACTTCACTTCTGTTGCTAACAATCCTTGGTTTCTTGGCTTGTAGACACATCACTCCAATCCTGGTCTCTAACGTCATGTGGTTTTCCCTTGTGTGTCTTCACATTGTCTTCCCTCTGCATGTGCCTGTCTCTGTGTCACAAGTCATGTTGGATGAGCCCACATAATATACCATCTCCTAGGTCAGTGATGGCGAACCTTTTGAGCTCGGCATGTCAGCATTTTGAAAAACCCTAACTTAACTCTGGTGCCGTGTCATATATAGAAATTTTTTGATATTTGCAACCATAGTAAAACAAAGACTTATATTTTTGAAATTTATTTTATATATTTAAATGCCATTTAACAAAGAAAAATCAACCAAAAAATGAGTTCGCGTGTCACCTCTGACACGTGTGTCATAGGTTCACCATCACTGTTAGGTTGTGGTATGAAAGAGAGACACACGTGTCCATCTGCTCCCCCCTCCATTGTTTGAGAGTACTGTATGGTATGCTAAGTCCCCTGCACTTCCAGGAAGCGTGTGCATGAGTGCTGAGAAGATATTGCCTTGCATCTTCAGTACCAGGAAAGCTCAGGGAAGATCAAGAGAGGGTGCCTTGCGTTTGAGTTGAGGGGCTGTCAGCATGAGATAAGATGTAGCTTCACTGAACTGCCAGCCATCACTATGGCCAGAATCTGAGATGAGGTTGAGAGAATTGGAGGTTTCATACAAACATCTTCAAAACAGGAGCCTTAGATGGGCTCCATATCAACCCAGATGTAGCTGGTGCAGAACTGGCAGGGCATTTCTTCCATTCTCAATGCAAATCTTTTACCTCCGAGTCCAAATGGTTCCAAAAGGTATAAAACGAGGGGGCTCATGTCCATTCCCTAGAAAGACCTGTCCTAAAAGTGTCATCCATTATATCCCATCATCTGGAACTCAATGACTCACATACATTGAGCTCCAAACAAGATTGTAGAGTCCTTAGCACATGCAGCCAAGTGGTTTTATGCTTCCTCAAAATTACCATAAAACAGAGAAGAATGGGAGAATGGATATCAGTAGATATGGATGCCAGGACCTACGGTGGAAGGAATGATGGCAGCAAACAAGAGTGACCCAGCACTCAGCAGAGGAGTGCTCCTGGAGTCCTGAGAAGGAGCAGTGACATTCAGGCTAAGACCAGGAGGGCCCCAAGGGACTGCCAAGGATTCAACACGGATGGAAACCCTTCCTTTTCATTAGTTAAATGTGGTTCCAATGCAAAGAGTCGGTATCTTCTCTTTTCAATACTCAGCCCAACCTTTTGCTGGTTGATGCCCCTCCTTCCCTCTTGGCTGATACTCCTTTTGGGCTTTACCGGGATCTCACAATAACTTTTTCCCATTCCACCATCTGGTCTGAGGCAAAATATATAACAGCTGTTCCAAAGATTTACAGACAAAGAACAATAGCTTAAAAACATTTCTATCTAGGCCAATTTTTCAAATAAATTTGCAGCCAGGTACTTCCAGGAACCCTCTTAGCCCGTCACACTGGCAGGCACCACACTGAGCCTAGTGCTTGGTGCCAGGGCACATTCAGTGATATATTGAGGTGGTTCAAGTCCACATTTGCAATCAGACTCAGGATACAGGAAAGGCTTCCCTAGAGCGCCTCTAACCAAGGGCTGACTGGAAGACAACAACCATCTGTGGATGAAGGCTCTGAGAAGTGGGCTAAGTTCCAGGTCTTCTGAGGATTCTGATTGTCACTCTGCCTGCTCAAGAATCTATTGGTCATTCCCCCAAAATCAGGGGACTCTGCAAATTCAGCTCCTTCAAGAATTTTAGAGGTACAGCTGGCCTCAGGTTGGCCAGTCACTGATCATTTCTGTCCCGTCTCCTCCCCTCCTGATCTTCTCTGCCCAGAGCTGCTCTACTGGGAAGAGAGAGGAAAGCACAAACACAGGTTGCTAATCTGGGTTCCTGGTTTATAATAAAAGTTTAATCAATGTAGTTATTACTATTTCATCTGTTTCCTATCCAATTTTATTAAAAGATCCCTGGGGCCGAATTCATGTGGCATGCTTCATTGTCCCTCCCCTCCCCAACATTAGCACAGTACATTGCACACAGTAGGCCCAATATGGTACTCTTTGCTTAGCTAATAATGAGAAAGTAGAAAAGCATGTTATTGGCAATATTCATTGACTACTGGGTCCAAATCTGCCCCAGAGGCTGTGTGCATCACAAAACTTCAGGAGGATGTCTCAGTATGGCCTTCAGAGCTCAACCTCCCAGCCCTGAATCTTCCCTCTGCTACTTACTGGCCATTTGATTTTAGGGTAAGTTCCTCTCTGATCCTCAGTTTCATTGTCTATAAAATAAGAATAATGATATAGGCAACGTACTGAGACCAATCCCTGGTATATCTCCCATTTTCCTCACTCAATGTTGTGTCTTTGAGAGAAGGAGCCCTGTCCTCATTTCCCTTTGGGTCCTCAGGGGCCAGGGTTCCTGCATGTAGGATGAGTTTAACAGATGCTCAGTGAGCCAAACAAACCTGCACTTCCGATGTCAAGCGCCAGTGATGAACTTCCCAGCATCTGCGGAATCTGCAGCACCTTAGGGACACCAGTGGTAGAGACTACTGTGCTCATGGGTATCTTGCTCCTTTCCTTCCAACACCTGGAAGACTGCCCTTCCAACATGCTGAGGGGAATGGGGCTGTGGGACAAGTTCTAGGCCACAGGCAGTGAGAGGAGGTAGTGTGTGAAGCAGGTGCTGAGCCCACCACTCTCCTTTCTGTTGGCTGGGAAACAGGAGGCTACAAGTTTCAGGGGCAGAACCTCCACCAGCCTAACCCACAAATTTTACAGAGCTGAGCCCACACCAATCTGCAAGGACACATACTATGAACTATAAACCTTGTTGGGTTCAGTCATTATGATTTAGTAGTTACCAGAGCATAGCCTAGTCTGATTAATATACCTAGAAAGGAAAACACACACATACACACACACACACACACACACACACACTTTATGGATGAAAAAATTGAAAATTGAGAAACAAATGATTCTGACTTGATCAAGGGCAGTGATTGAGCTTGCAACAAGAATCTAGATTCTCTCAATTCCACACCCTTCCCCAAGGCTGCCCCCATCAGATCAATCTCTTTTCTGTCTCCCCACATATACTATACTCTCTCTTGGGTCTAGGCTTTGCACAAGTTGGTCTTTCTGCCTAAAATGCAATTCCCTACTTCTCCAGCTCCTGTCAATTACAGGCTCCCACATACTTGTCCTTTGATCTCAGCATAGGTAGCACTTCCCCTGGGAAGTACAGTTAATCCTGCTGAGTGGCTTCTCCTCTACTACCCTACCCCTCCTCCTAAAAATAGAAAAGCCCACACTGATGTGTATTTACACATTAACTTCTCTATAATCCAGACTAGACTGAAAACTTTGCCCAGTCAGGTGTCATGCCCCTCTTTGCTCTCTGTGGCATCTTCTGGTCCTAAAACTGCACCTGTATACAGTGGACCCTCCATGGATGTTTGTTGAATGACTATATGAAATATTATAGCTACCATTTACTAGGTGTTTATCAAGGGCCATGTTCTATGCCTGCCTCCTCACATAAAGGATCTCAATTTTTAAAACAATCATATAAGGTAGATATTGCCATGCCATCTTTAAATTCAGGAAAACATCTTTAAATCCATAGAGACTTAAGATCTATGATTTAAGATACTTCACCAGAAATGAGCTGATGCACTTGGGCTCATTAACACATCAGGTAATGAGGAGCTGCCAGCACAGGAAGAGCCCCCCCCCCCCCCCCCACACACACACACTTTGGAGGACAGTTGGTCAGGGCCATCTCAGGACACCTGACTCTTATAATGAGGAGCCTGAGGCCACTATGGATGCCAATGAGGGTGGGGCAGGTGCTGGCCCATGCCTGCCTGTGGTGGCCCCTGGGGTCTCTGGAAATCCCACTGAGAACCATCAGGTGCTATGCAGCTGAGGCCCTGCAGTGCATTTAGCGACATATTGTTACCTTGAGGGCACAGACATGTCTACCCACAGGGGCTTCTGTACAACCCTCCGAGGTCAGTAGAGGACACTGGAAATTGGATTCAAACATTTTAACTTTCACATGTTCCATTCAATGCACATCTACTTAATACTAACCAGCAAGAGAGACTGCTATTGCATACACCTTACCAAGAGTTTGACATTTTTACCACCCATTGGCCACGTGTTAGCTTCTGGTGTGTCTGCTGGCCATGGAGATAGGGAGTCCCAGCTGGACCTCAGCACAGTGATGGCACACTGGGGGGTGGGGAACAGGAGGGGGACTCTTCATGTCTGTGTGCTAGCACCTTCCAGCATGTCACTAGGAGTCCCACATGGATTCTATCAGGCTCAAACTGCTGGTAAATGTCCAGATAGTAAATATTCTACGCTCTGTGGACCACATGGTTTTGACACAACCATCAAGAGATGGGTTGCAGCCAGGATTCTAAGTCAAGTTTATCTGAATCTGAAGGCCCTGAGATTTCCCCTGAGGTTACCCTGAAAGCATAGCTATTGCTTACACTTATATGCCTCTGTGTGTCAGACACTGTTTTAGCACTCTTCAAAAATTAGCTTATGTGATCCCCATATGTCAAAAATATAATTTATTTGCTTCTACCTATGAAGTAAGAATGACCTTTATCTGCATTTCAGAAATGAGCAAACTGAGGCTCAGAGGGTGCTAGTAACTTGCCTGGGTCACACAGCTGACTGTGGCAGTGCTGGGATTTAAACGCAGGCAGGCTGCCCGGAGAATCTGTCTCCTAACCAATATGCTAAAACACAGGTGAACCAAGCATCCATAATAAAAGGTGTGTAATTTAATGCTAAATTGGCTGATAAAGTTTAGAGGAAAGTGCATGTAGAACAGAGCTGTCAAAACAGTCCTGAGTGAGGCGGGAAAGAAGGGAGGGATTCTAGTCAGGAAGAGCAAGGTCTCAATGGCACCAGGGGACAGCGCTGGGCTCCCTGGAATGGAGTTATCTGGTCCTTGTCCAGACACGTTGTATCCACCATAACTAAAACCTATCAGGCACTTATGGTTCAATGTGCCTTACCCCATTAAGCACTTTCATTGCCCTAAAAGAGCAATCAATCTGTTTTACTGCATAGATAGTCGGAGACTATGAACACTAAACATGGCTTTAAAAACCATGTGCCAGCTGCCCTCCTGCAGGAGAGTCTGGCTCAGCCCCGCTGGCACTGACACCTGACCAATGGCTTTGCATGCGGCACGACCATCTCCGGAGCAGTGTGTCAGGGAGGGCTTTTCCTTCTTCGGATGGCAGGCCATACACTTCAAACATGGCCTCAGCCGAAAATGGGAGTTTTATTGACTGCAGACCACAAGGTCCAGAGCCGTTCCCTCAAAGCAGAGTCAGCTGCCTCATGAAGTGGGAGTAAGGGCAGGTGTCCTGAAAGCTTTGTATGTCCTTCCATTCAATCGTCCTGGACTGGCCCTCATCCTTGATCCTCTCTCATGTCCTCATCACCTTTACTCAAAATACCTTAAAGGATTGATACATTGAATGTAAAATACTTAAAACTGAGTTGTCAACTGTCTTTCCCCTCCCCGCTCCATTTCCTACTATCTCCTCTTTACCTGTGCCACCCCACTCCCACTGAGGCGAGTCCTTCTGTCCTGGCTCAGACATTAGAAGGCCCCTGGGTTAGGGATCCTAGGGGCTGGGAGGATGTGCCCATGAAAGCCTCCATATCTCCCCTTTTAGAACGTGTTCCAAAGATCCTAAACTTGCCTGCCAAACACAGCAAAGGGCTAGACATTCTTCTTTGGCAGGTGGGAAAATTTAAAGCAAGATGAAAGGTAGTTTCTGTTCTTGTGATCCTATCTTTAACTTCATGATGTGCTGAGCTAAAGAAATGTTATAGGTACCCCAAAAGGAAAGATAGAGTGGAAAAAATAACACTGCCTAACTCGCTGTGAGATTAAAAGAGAGTGGAACAGTAGGAAAATAGGAAGAGCGAACTTTTTTTTGCTGGTGCCCTTGGCTTGAATCCGACGGTTTGTATGACTTTATTATGTAATGTTAAATTCTTTATGAAGTTGAATGAGTGGCTAATATCCAACAGAATTTTTAAAAAATATATATTTTTATTGATTTCAGAGAGGAAGAGAGAGATAGAAACATCAATGATGAGAGAGAATCATTGATTGGCTACCTCCTGCACATCCCCAACCAGGGATTGAGCTTGCAACCTGGGCAGATGCCCTGACTGGGAATTGAACCATGACCTCCTGGTTCATAGGTCAATGCTCATCTGCTGAGCCACATAGGTCGGGCTGAAATCCAACAGAATTTGTACCAACTTTGTAAGTTCTCTCAAAGATGCACACAGAGGTAATAATAACATTTATAGAGTAATTTCATGCACGCTATCCTGTTTGTTCATTGCATCAACCCTACCATCATGATTCTCATTTCATAGGTGCATAACTAAATGCTCAAGTATGTCATCTGCTACAAGACCAGGCCACCACTCTGCACAAAGCCAGGGACCACCATACTTCATAGTGTACAATGACCCTGAAGTAGTGTGTGGCTTTATGTGGTAGTCCCGACCAACCAGAAGTGATGGCAAAAGGTGTGCTCAAAACTAGGTCTTTGTCAGCTCATTCCAGGTACATGTTACTTAAATCTGTGAGTAAGGGAAGGAAGATTTCTGCCCTGCCCTTTGTCTTCCCTTATTACAAAATATAACGTATATTGTAAAAAAGTTTCCATTCACATATATCTTACTGAGAAAATTAGTCATCCTATTAGACTCAATATCTTTAGAATTGTAAGTAACTTTGTTCAAATATATTTTACTTAATATTGCTATCTGTTGGTGTGATATAGTATTCACATCACATGTTATTAAAAGCACATGTATAAAAATAGTTATACATTTTTAAGTGTAAAAATGAAGGTTTCTAGATTGAATTTAGATATTTTAAATCAGGGGTCCTCATACTTTTTAAACAGGGAGCCAGTTCACTGTCCCTCAGACCGTTGGAGGGCTGGACTATAGTTTAAAAAAAAACAACTATGAACAAATTCCTATGCACACTGCACATATCTTATTTTGAAGTAAAAAAAACAAATGTTTTCGGCAGGCCGCATGTGGCCCGCGGGCTGTAGTTTGAGGACCCCTGTTTTAAATACTCTAGTTTTCCCTTTCCAGCAAACTTATAAATTTGATATCCTGAAAAATGTCTGTTATAAAGTACCTGTAAGTTATAAAATGAAATGAAAGTCCGAATCTTTTTAAGTTCACATGATCTTAAAGAACATAAGAAAAATCCCCAGGGGACAAAACCAAATGAGGCAGGAGGATAGTGGTGAACCAGCGCAATGAATAATGGTTTGCCAATTTCCTGAAATTTTGTGCTTTGGGTTTAAAATCAACAAAGAAGCAGAAGAAAATTTTTAGATATCTTGGAAGTGGAGAATCTAACTGGACCTTCTCATGCAGCTAGAAACTCCAAGACCCGCTCAGTGAGAGGATAGACACAAAAATGTAGCCATCCTTCAAAGAGAGAGAAGGTAACTTAAACATTTAGGCACAAAGATTGACAATCAGCAAACAACCAACAAACAAACGATGATGCTTCAGACACAAAACCAGATGTGAGACTTAACAGACACCCCGAACTTATCTTAAGGTCTGTTTTTATGGGAACCCAAAGCTAAAAATTGACTAGGTTAGAGTTACTCTAGAAATGCAAATTTGATTTAACATTTGAAAATCAATAGAGTTACTCTAGAAATGCAAATTTGATTTAACATTTGAAAATCAATCAATGTAGTTTGCCATACTACTAAATTAAACTAGAAAATCCTAAGGCCATCTCAGTGGGTGCTGAAAATATTTGATAAATGTTTACATCCCTTTAGCTTAAAACCATCAGCATAAAATTTGAATCAACTAAAATCTTAGAGCAAACATTGTACAAATGGTAGAATTTAAAACATCCCTTTTCAAAAATCATTAAGACAAAGTTGTTCTTACACCATGAACTGGTGGCTATAGACAGTTTAGTAAGATGAAGAAAATAATAAAATAAGAGTTTGAAAGGAAGACACTAAAATTCCACTGTTTGTATATTATCTATAAAGACATTCCCTTCAAACATCTTCAAATTACTCTTATTAATAATGAGGTTTAACAAAATTTCTAGGTATAAGATAAAGTAAAAATCAGGTTGATTTCTATAACCAAGCAACAAAGAGTAAATATAACTTTTATACAGGTGCTATTTACAATAGCAACAAAATAGAAAAGGTGCTAGGAATAAATCTAACAAAATATGTTTAAGAGCTCTATAGGGAAAATGATAAAACTTTATTAAAATATATTTTGAAATCCCCTAATTAGATTGGAAAATGTGCCATATTAATGGGTAGAGGAACACTATATTTTACAGGTGTCCAATCTCCCTAAACATTTTAACAAAGTGGTTCATTAAACTTGTTCAGCTGATTCTAAAACTTATAAGAAATAGGATTATGAATATTCAAGATGCTCCTGAAGAAGAAGGTGAAGGAAATGTTTTACCAGACAGTGAGATTTGTTAAAAACAAAACAAAACAAAAAACTAACAGCCCTGCCAGCATGGCTTAGTGGTTGAGCGTTGACCTATGAACCAGGAGGACTCAGTTCGATTCCCAGTCGGGGCACATGCCCGGGTTGTGGGCTTGATCCCAGTGTGGGGTGTGCAGGAGGCAGCCAATCAATGAATCTCTCTCATCACTGATGTTTCTATCTCTCTCTCCCTCTCCCTTCCTCTCTGGACCCCCCGCCCCAGCACCACCTCCCGACACACACACACACAATAAAATAAACACTGCAGTAATTTACATAGTGTGGTACTGGCATAGCAATAAGCAATGACAGTGGGAAAAAGAGAGAGCACACTATTTACCAGTACAAACATGGAGACTTGTAATTCAGACTCGTGGAGAAAAGCCAAATATCCAAAACACGCTTCAGAAAAAAGAAGAAAAAAATGAAACCGAGCCCTTATTGTACACCATACAATGCAGGTTATTTAAACCCAAGAAGAAAAAGTAAAAGAAAGAAAATATAGAAATATGTATATGATCGTGACTTTAGGGGTAGAAAATATATTTTAATGAAACAAACAAGCAAAAAAAAAGTACAAAACCCAAAAGGCAAGTTTGATAAACGTGAATCCATTAAAATTTAGAATTGCTTCTCATTCAAAAGACAACATGAAGAAAATGAGGAGACAATGACAAGTGAGGGAAGTACATTTTTATAAGTATCAATATGCAGAATATATAAATAATTCCTACAAATCAGTGAGGAAAGACCAACAACCCAGTAATGAAATGGGCAAAAACTTGATATTCACTTCACAGAAGAGGAACTGCAAGTGGCCAATAAACCCATGAAAAGATGCTCACTCTCTTTAGTAACTGCAGGAAATAAAAGTTAAAACCACAATGAGATATTATTTTACAAACATATAAACAGGAAAATTTAAAAGTTGATTACACCCTTCTGGTAGAATTTTAAATTTGTATACTCACTTTAAAAATATTTTTAAAATATGCACTAAAGTTAAAGATGGGCAGAATTAAGATAGTCCATTCCATTCCTGTGTCCAAAACATTGTGCATTAGAACATATATGTATGTACAAGCATATGTTAAAATAGTGCTTAAATTGTTAAAAATTAATTGTTAAATATATATTTTTACAAGTGAGGTTAAAATAAAAATTTTAAAAGTAAAACAACTACAAATAAGCTAAATTTCCATTAGCAGAAGTGAAAAATTGTTATATATTTATTACAGTTTAAATGAATGAACTGAAGCTACATGAATAGAGGCACACAGTGGATTAGTGGTCAACAGGATTGGGGAGAGCAGAGTCAGGAGTGAGTTGCTAATGGGTACAAGGTTTCTTTTGGGAGTAATAAAAATATTCCAGATTTAGATAGTGGTGATGATTTAACAACTCTGTTAGTATGCTAAAACCACTGACTTACACCTCTTTATGGTATACAAATTGTATCTCAATAAAATATATAATGTTTAGTAAATAAAGCAAGTTGCAGAATAATACAAATAGTATGATAATGCTTAAATATAAGCATAATGCAGAAATATATTATTTTATTTACATACATATGTGATAAAATCTTAAAGACAATCAAAGAATAGTAAAACAACATTCAGGATAGTGATAAGTCCAGTCAATGGGCTTCAAAATATTGGTGATATTCTATTTTTCAGGTGTACAGATGAGTATAGTGATTTAAAATTATTTAAAATTGATATAAATGTTAAATATAACTATGTTGCAAAATGCAAAAAATTTTAAAGTAAACAAAACAAAATCCCATTAAATATGTGAGAGAAAAGTTGGAGAGGATACATGACATCTGCCTCTTAGAGAGTGAGATATAAAAGAGATAAGTTCCTAGTATATTACTTGACCAATAAGAAACTCAAAAATATTAAGACAAGGTGTTGATACAGGGGTAGGAATAGTGGGAAGAAGCGAATAGGCTTGTGAGATAATTTGGATGGTTTGGGATTGGGAGTGATAACCATAGCAAGAATGACTAGCAGGTTTTTAACTTGCACAACTAAATGTCTGATGACTTACTTACCAAAATACAGCAGTGGGCAAAAGTAGGTTTACAGTTGTTCATATGGAAAATAATACAATAATTAATAATATTACAAGAATAAACTCTGTGTTTCTCATACTCATAATTGTAAACCTACTTTTGCCCCCACCTCTACTGTTTAGTCAGTTCAGTTTAAATTTTTTTTAAGTTTTAAAAAATGTTTAATAATAAGAAATTAGCAATAACAAAACATGGGCAAGTATGAGAGTGGTTAAATGAGTCATGGTACAATTGCATGGAGGAATGAGTGTGTAGCCATACAAAATCATGTTTTAAGAAACTGATGACATTCAAAAATATAAAAACAGACTAATATCTGCATATGCAGTAGAGTTTCCATTTTGCATAATAATATATATGCATCTTATGCCCAGAAGTCCTCCAAGGGCTAACAATGGTTGTCTCTGGGTGATATAAAATTGTAATTAATTTTATAACTAAGTTTTAAATTATTACTAAGTTTAATATTCTATTCACTTTTTCATAGTCTAAAAATTTTCTACAATAAGCAGTTAGTTCTTGAGATTATTTATTTTTTAGAGCAGGAGGAAGGGAGAGAGAGAGAGCGAGAAAGAGAGAGAAACATCCATGTGTGAGAGATACATCAATCCATTGCCTCCACATGCATCCCACCCGGGATCAAACCAGCAACCTAGGTATGTGTATTGACTGGGGATTGAAGCTGCAACCTTCTGGTGCACTAACTGAGCCACACCGGCCAGGGCAGCACTTATTTCTGCAATGATCAAAATATAGTACATGTGGTATGTTACATTATGGCTGAAATCATCGCCAGTGTCTTCAAGTGTACATTAAGACACTGAAGTTGTATAGTAGGTTGCAAAGCCACACATGAAACTATGTGTGTGCTGCAAAATAGTGTGGGAAATCAATTGGAAAGAGAAATGTATGTTTGTTGTGACATAATCATGTAGTTGAGGTTTAAAAGCCTCTTTCGGCAATCCAATTATAGCTTTCACTCAGACATTTTTAACGCTTTATCATAACGCCTTCTTTAAAAGTGCATCCCAGGTGATCCAAAGTGAGTGTTCAGCACAGCACCTTCTTGCACAAAACCACCTTAGGAAAGAAAGCTTGTTAATTTATCAGAGACATTTAAAAAATCTGGTGGGACTACAGGCCCTACATGGTTTTTCTCTTCTCCTTAATTTGGGGATGTCAGGGCTTTGCATGTTTATCCTGGCCTTGCCAGTTTTTCTCTACCCTTTTTTTCTAGTCTCCTTCCCTTCCTTCTTTTTGAAAGAACATATTTTGGAATAAATGTTATGCTTTGGTTTGTCTAGTCATTACAGTAGGGAAACCATGGTGTTACTTGAACCTTCTCTTAGAGGTAATGTGCTTTATTCATGGCAGATTTTTTTAAAGTAAAATTCACATTATATAAAATAACTATGTTAAATTATAACACACAGTGACATCTAGTACTTCCTCGTGGTGATTTTTTTTTTACATTTTAAGTGTTTATTTTTTTAAGAGCAATTTTAGGTTCACAACAAAATTGAGAGGAATGTACAGAGATTTCCCCCTGGCCCACACATGCACAGCCTCCCGCCTTAGTAACATCACTCACCAGGATGGTAGAGTTTATTGTTTGTTTGTTTGTTTGTTTTACCAAGGATGAACGTATATTACTCCTCCCTACCCCACACTAAGAACCCCATGGCTGGAGCCCCTCTACTCAACCGTGACAGCTTTGCTACACCTACCACGAATGCCAACACAAGCAAGACACAGAAAGTGTGTCTTGAGTGCCCCCACCAACGCCAGGCTTCACTTTCTGGCTACAGCTTAATTAGTATCTTCACAGACACTGTTAAAACGCAACCTGCCAGGCATCACACTTCTGCCCACAGCAGGGGCCCCTCCAGCCATCCACCTGCTCCCACGGGTTATCCTGACTGGTCCTTGCCTTTCAGCAAGCCCAATTTTCCTCCTGTATCCCCAGTAGGTCCTTTCAAGGGTCCATTCCACTATAAACCTGGGTCTTGTCTGAAGCCCAGTTCCATCTGGGGGACCCCAAATGCCCTTTGCTCCCTGCGGATGCTGCTAGTCCCTACCCTACCTTTCCTCGGAATTCAGTGCCTTTCTTGGTCCCCACTTTTCCTGTCAGCTCAGGACTTTCAACCCATAATTGAAAGTACTTCCCTCATTAAGTGTCATCTCCAGAAACCTGGACATCTTTTGTGCCTTCTCTCTGGGCTGCATTCCAGCCTCCCCATCTCCACGAACACCTCACAGGAGGAAATTGAGCGCGTCTAGGTCAACGGCGGCTTCCAGGGGGCCAGCCCCGCCTGCTGGACCACTCTGCATTATTGTCCACGGCCCGCTGATCCCTCCGCCTCACTCCCTTCTGCTCATCCCGGGGTTCCTCACCTGCTAGTTTTCTCCTGCTTCAAGGAAGGCTTCTTCCAGAATGTTTTCCTTGGGGTCCTCTTCCTCTCCCTGACTTTATTTTTTAAATAAACTTTTTATTGTTGATAGTATTACAGATATCTCCCCTCCCCCGCTCTTTGCTCCCATCCTCCCAGCCCCTACCCATGTCTTCACTACCCTATTGTTCCTGTCCATGGGCTATGCCTATAAATACATAAGTTCTTTGGTTTATCTCTTCCCCTCCCCTCCACCCCACATTGAGGTATGTCAGTCTGTCCCATGCCTCCATGCTTCAGGTCTTATTTTGTTGGTCAATTCATTCTGCTCATTAGATTCCCTGACTTTAGAATGTTAACGTGGTCTGGGCACAATCCTGGTGGTCTTCTCTATCTCATCTCTTGCATAAGATTTTTGCCAATCCTGCAAACTCAAAGGCAGCTGTATGCCCCTGACTCCCAAACTGATACCTCCCATCCAAACCTTTCCAATGGTCTACCTGACATCTTCTCTCGGATTGCGATATTTATGTTAAACTTCCGGTGTCTAGAAGCACTCTCTCAGTTCCCCCTCTGGACCCTCTCTCCTCAGCCAGTCTCCCCTCCCACATCAAGGGCACTGCTGTGTGCACAGTTACTGTGCACAACTTTCAGGAGCCATTCCCGATTCTTCCCTTCTTCCTCATACTCAAACTCTCACCAAGGCCTACTGAGCTTTTAACAATTAAAACACATTTTTGAATATTTAATAGATTTAATAGATTCTTGCATTACAAAATTCAGAAAATCGAAAAAGTAACTTGGTGAAATGTGAGTCCTTCCCTGTGTCCATCCCCTGCCCCTCCCGGGTCTACAGGGTTGCCAGCTTTGTGAGTATGCTTCCAAGGTGTGTATGCATGTACAGGCACACTGCTTTTTTAAAAAATAAAAATGTATCACTATACTATGCACACTGTTTTGTGATTTATATTCTCACCTTACACTGTATCCTCAAATATTATGAGTCAGCATAAATAAAGCTATCTCATTCATGTTATAGTTGCACAATATTCTGGTATGAATATATACATAGATAGATAGATAGATAGATAGATAGATGATAGATAGATATGTGTAGATCTATATCTATATATCTCTATCTCTACATATCTACATCTATATTTCTATATCTACATATCTATCTATATCTCTTTATCTATCTATCTGTTTATTATCTATCTATCTATCTATCTATCTATCTATCTATCTATCATCTATCTAAAATTTGACCAGTTCCAATTGTTGGCATTCAACTTGCTTCCATTATTTTTGCTATTCTAGACAAAACTGTAATGAAGATATTTCAATAATATTATTTCACATGTGTGTATGAGTTTTTATTCTAAACAATAATTAAATAAATATTAATGTAAAGAAACCATCTCATATATGCACAAGTAATTTCTAGAAGTTAAATTGTGGGCCAAGGAATGTCAGCATTTGTCATTTTGATAGATATAGTCCAATAGCCCTGCATAGGTGCTATGTCGGTCTGCACCACCAGCAACCCCGTGTGGAAACCTTTCCCAACATTCTGGCAAATGAACTGTGTTATCAAACTTCTCGATCTGTGCCCATCTGATAGGTGAACGATTGTGGCATTCTGTGGTTTAAATCTGCATTAATCTTATGAGAGAGGTTAAGCAAACTTTCATTTGTTTAATACTTTCTTGCATTTATTTTCATTATTGTGAACTTGGTCTTTAGATCCTTCACCTACTTTATATGTCGTTTTGGCCTCTTTATTATTCTCTTACAGGAGCTTTTTAACATACAACCTTCCATTCAACGGACATCTGCCCACAGCAGAAGCTATCTCAAGCCAACTACCTGCTCCCACAGGGCTGTCCTAACTGGTCCTTGCCTTTCTGTATTTTATGCTTAATTAAATTTTGTTTTTTTTAAGTTTTCAATTGCAGTTGACATTCAATATATTAGTTTCAGGTGTACAATATAGTGATTAGACATTTATATACCTTACAAAGTATTCACCCCAAATAAGTCTAGGACCCATCTAACACCATGCATAGTTATTACAATATTATTGACTATATTCCCTAAGCTGTACTTTACATCCTGTGACTATTTTCATACCTGCCAAATTGTACTTATTAGTCCCTTTCACCTTTTTCACCCATTCCCCCAGCCTCCCTTCCATCTAACCACCATCAATTTGTTCTCTGTATCTATGGGTTAGTTTCTGTTTTCTTTGTTTATTTTTACTTTGTTTTTTAGATTTCACACATAAGCAAAATCATATGGTATCATCTTATTCTATTCTGACAATTTTCAACAACACAATGGATCTAGAGAGTATTATGCTTTTTCCTCCTTTATTTCCCAAACACTTCCAATAGGTTCTTTCAAGTGTCCATTTCACTGCAAACCTTTTCAATACATACATGTATACATACATACATACATACATACATATATACATACATACATAATTAGCACTTCATCTGTGACACTAGCTGCAATTTCTTCCCAGTTTACTATCTATACTTTGACTTTGTTTTTACTGTATCTTTCCTCACAGAATTCTTTTTCAAAAAGTCACATCTTTCAATAGTTCTTTCATTTTCTTCTAAATTTTATGGTTTCATGTTTTAATATTTAAAACTTTGATTCATCTGACATTTTAGTGGAAGACCAGGGACTCAACTTTAATGTGTCTTCAGACTTATTTTCCAGTATGCCAAACCCATGATCTATCTTCTCCCCAATGAAATAAAATTTATAATACACAAATCTCCCCTATGTAGTTGGACCTATTTCTGAACTTCGCACAATTAGCCCTTTGAATTGGCTATCTGCCTATAGGTTCTTTCTCTCCCATTAGACTGCAAACTTCCTGAGGGTACTGTGGGGTCTGAGATTTCATTTCACATTTTTTTTATTGTCTAAAGTTTTACATATGTCTTCTTTTTTCCCCAATTGACCCCCACCCTCACCCCAGCCATTCCCACCCCGGGCAAGCCCCCACCGCCCCAGTGTCTGTGTCCATTGGTTATGCTAATATGCATGCATACAAGTCCTTTGGTTGCTCTCTAACAAATGGGGGTGGGGGGGGGCGCGTCATTTCACATTTTTTTACAAACTGATGGGTCAGCCTGCTGCTATGACAGGCATGCTGGCGGAGGACATGAGCTTCTCAGATCCAGTATTTTTGGCCAGAAACTTGCTTCTGTTCCTCTTGCTCTGCTCTCCCCAAGCATGACGAAGGTGACATGGAGAGGCCCAATGGACACTACCCCTGCAGGGGCATTTTCACAGCCGACACACTGGGCTTGAGGCATCCACCTCTTTTGTAGCAGAAAATTAGTAAGCCAGCTGCTTGTCCTGGAGGGAGCCATTATTTTATGGGCTAAGGTGATTGGCTGCAAAGCAATCCCTAGAGGTGGCTTGAATAAAGGGAGGTCAGGGACATGCAAATTTCACTTGCCCAGCAAAAGGTTTGGGAAATGGAAGACTTCCCTACCAGCTGATACAGGTGGAAGGGCTGTTGTAGGTTTGCATTTTGGTGTCCACAGGACCACACACACAGTGTTTAACACAAAGTAGATGCTTGAAACATATTGACACATTTAAAAGAATTCAATATTTCATGGGGTTAGTATGAATTTACCAGACTACGTAATTGGGAACCTCACTGTTATTCCATACTAAGCAGATAATTCCTTGTACTCTAGACCTAGGCAGAATCAATAGTATAAAACATTAGCTTTAAAGAAATTAACCTAAAAATGGACTAAATAGAATTACTGATGTTTGACTAATTAAAACTAATTTCCATGAAACGAAATTTAGAGACTTTATTTACAATTTCATTCCCTGCCAAGTACTCAGCTGATAACCTTGAAAGCACGCACTGAGTGTAAGCGCCCTTAATAGCTTTTAAATGGATGTGTCTTATTTATAAAACGGGCACTTGGTTATAACCATTACAATGTTGCAATTACGCATTATTATGTTTGAAACTGTAATCCAATCATGGTTGGGGATACTATCCAGAAAACAAACTCAGGGAGACTAAAAAGGGTTTCCCCCTCCTATGAAATTAGTTAGGATGCAAACACCATTTAGAAGAGAGAAAAGTGAACTTGTTTAAGAACTTTTAAAAAAAGAACCAATGGGAAATTAACAGTGAGACACCAATAGCAAATAGTTTCATTATATTTAAGGAGCATTTGGAAGTGAGTGGCAGGGACTTCCGTATCGTTACAAATGGAGCTGTTACTCTTTAACTGAACACTGAATAACGGGGCAGCCAGGGCGATGCGTCTGTGGGGCACACTGAGGATGCCTAACAGCAAGGTGGCTGTGGGAGACACCACAGGAAGCTGCAGGATCGGATCGCTTGCAAACCAATGAGGATATTAACTGCTCAATACCTAACATCAATCAAATAAAATAACCTTTAAAATAACATGAATTTTAAAGTTGTCCCACTTTATCTTTTACTTTATTCCCTTTCTTTTAAGTGCAAACAAAATTTTAATTAAAATTTAGTTCTATTTAGTCAAAATGAAGTCCAGTTCTTCTTTTCTTGGTATATTTTCATGTCACCTTTTCCTAGAATTTTTCTGAATATGATGTGACACATATACTTTGTGTAACTTCCTGGGGTCAAGATAAAAACCATTTTATCTACCACGCAGTATTAGTACGAAGAGGCTAATATAGCAACATTAGGAATTAAAATAAAGCATTAAGGAAATGAAGAAAAATGCCAGATGATGGTTTTAATAACATATAACAATTTTTGTTTCCAAATTATGTAACAATATTTAACAAAGGTACAAGAAGAAGAAATCAATAGTATAAAACATTAGCTTTTTAAAAATTAACCTAAAAATAGATTAAATAGAATTATTGATGTTTGACTCATTAAAACTAATTTCCATGAAACGAAATTTAGAGACTTTATTTACAATTTCATTCCCTGCAAAATATTCAGCTGATAACTTTGAAAGCACTCTCTGAGTTTAAGCACCCTTAGAAGCTTTTAAATGGATGTGTCTTATTTAGAAAATGAACGACAAGGACTTCAATATCGTTAAACATGTAGTTGTTACTCAAACATAAATAATTTAAGAAAAATAGTGCCTTATTATTTAGATAGAAAATGCAAGGGGCAAAGACCTGTTTTAGATAATTCCTTAAAATATGCTTGATACTTAACAAATACTTAACACATGTTTAGTAATTCAATGTTTGCTGTTTTTTTATATTTTGACTTGAGAAAGATATAAATCCACCTGCATAATAAACGATAATCCTACTTTTTAATTATTCTATAACTGGAAAGTAATGAGGATCAATGACAATCTGCATATTAATTTCCCTTTAATTTATACTGTCAAGGATTTGGTTGCAACTTTGAAATTGGGATACATTTTTAGTTTGTACAAGTTTTAAAATCAGGTACACATTTACCAAAATAAAAACAAAAATCTCATGTCTCAAAATATTCATATATTTTATTTTCTGTGTGCTGCTTTTCAGGATGGATAACATGACTTTTTAATTCTTATTCTTTACTATCTAAAAAGACATTCCTGCAATATAAAACGTAATTTTAAGAAAAATTTAATGTAATTTTTATTTTTTCTCTCATTTAGCAAGACAATAAGCTGACATCTTATTAAAGAAGTAGCAAACTCGAAATACAGGCTGATGCTTACACTTCCAGTAGTAATTCTTAGAATGTGTTTATCTAAACTGAAATCTCTATTTAACATTTAACAGTCCTCGGGAAATGGCAAAAGGTGGCATCTGCTTTAATCTCACAAGTTGTTGCTTTATCTATTTTCTTGTGAACCTCACTAATCCGTATTTCTTCAAGTCACTTTAGTTAATATCATTTGTGTTGTAATTGTTCTAAACAAGGCAAAAAACATAATGCATATGTAAACAGCTAATCATGCTTCTTAAACATGTATGTACACTCACAGGACAGGTTAGAAAAGATTACCCAGTAGAGGAATTTAAAGACCTAGGCTCCATGCTCAGTTGTGTTAGAATCATATATTTATAATACTGGCATTATGGGAAGATAATATATTTTTTATTTATCCCATAGACTGGTAAGAATCAAATGGCTTAACTTATATAAATGCACTGGTAAACTACTCTCACTAGTTATTATTATTTTTATTATTGCTATTTTATATACAAGCTTTTTTTCCACCCACAAATAAAGGTACCTGAAGAACATGTTTGATAGCAAATAAACTGTCTTCTGATCCCCTCACTCTATTTAGATAACTTAGCTCTAAATACCATCACTAACTTGAATATCTCTATCATTTGCATTGTCTAACGACTGAGACTAAAGCAATTAAGATAAAAGATGTAATTTATACATTTAGAGTTGACAAATAAGTCCTGAGTACATAAGTCCAAATTATTTTAATCAAAAAGATAGCTACATTTGACATATTAACTGCTATTTGTCATTTAAAGTTTTAAAATGTTTCCATTATTTATAGTTTTCAAATATATTTTATTTCCCATCCATACTTTTTTCAAATTTTGCTTTTCAATAGGACCTGGCTTACTCTTAAAAAAAATGAAAAATGAGACTGATAGGCCAATTTAGGGGAGAAATATAATTAAATGTTTACCTACAAGAAAAGCAAATCTTGATTGTAACTCTTAGGATGGCTATAGCAAATATTCCAAAACAATCATGAGTGTAGATTCTTGTTTGTTTTTATTTTGTTGGCTAGATAGTTTTCTAAAATCTTACAAACTGGCACAGTAAATATGCAAATTGGTAAGTAAATATGCAAATTGAAATATAAAACGTATTAGAAAATGTGAACACATTAGCTTAACACGTACTCAACCATAAAAATAAGTTGGTAAACTTACTAATGTATCCATTCCTTATTTGTCATCTGATATTCTTCTTAGTCACTCATTGTCAACATTTCTTTGTTTTATTTCAAATTGTTTCTATCAATTTATTTAAAGATTTGTACCCCCCAAAAAATGTATGTTAGGTTGTAACCAGCTTTCAAAAAAGCAGCCACCACTCTGGCTGTGACAACTGGCAGGAGAGCCGGTTTCTGCCTTGGGAAGAAACATTGCCAGTTGGTGGCAGCATTCACAAGAGCGGGTCACATTTCCTCTGTTATCTTTGGGTTGGATTTCAAAACAACTCAAGAAAACAGACTCAAAGGCAAGCCTGGAAACAGCACGTGAACGGCAGAAAAGTGGAAGATTTCTGATTAAAATTCAGTTCCACAAAAACAGTAGAGCATCTGGCGGAAAAGGTAGCTCGTGTCCTATTTACCTCCTGAGCCGTTTTAGAAAAACAGGTGAAAGCTTACTCCTAGAACAAACAGTGGGATCGATGACCAGGGGGCTGGTCTTTCCCCTTCCTAACATTTGCTCTCGGTTCAAGGACACTACCAGCCATCCTCACTGCTCATCCCCCCTCCCTCTCCTAGAAAATAGCTGTGTCATTTTAGAGACTTTTTCTTCTGTCACATGCTCATGAGCTACAGATTGGGAAGCAGGCAATTTTGTTCTGTTCTGATAGAAAACAACAACAACAAACAAACGTTTTTAACTCAGTAGCTAGAACACGAACAGCCATCACCACACCAGGCATCAATTTAGTCATGCAAAATGTGAGTGATTAGGTTACGGGGCCAGCATTCCCAGGAAGAG
Organism: Myotis lucifugus; assembly: GCF_000147115.1. NCBI lineage: Eukaryota > Metazoa > Chordata > Mammalia > Chiroptera > Vespertilionidae > Myotis > Myotis lucifugus. The sequence goes on from NW_005871081.1 coordinate 2,385,742, forward strand.
GAGTGTTCTAAGAGGAAACCTTTTGCTCTTTTTATGATTCAGTAATGTCATACAGTCAATAATGTAAAATTTTTATTTCAATCATGGGTAGTCTTTGAGAGATTTTTTTAAAATCTAGAAATACATTTTCAACATTCAAACATAGCAAAATCCAGTGGTAAATTAATAAGAATTTTAAGTTACTAACTGTAGTCACTTTGTAATTGGTCGTTTATATGTTTAAATTTCTTCAACATAATTATATTTAAAACAAAAATGTTTTTAATATTCGGTTAGCTGTTCCTGTGCCTACTGAATGAGTATTCTTCAAAACAGGATTAATTGTTATCGGTGAAAGTGGGTTATCTATAGTAGTTTGCTCTGTTTATATGCACATGAAATATTCCTTTATTATGGAAAATCCTTCCTCTCTAAATGAATATTTAAGAAAAAGACTATTGGAAATATATCAGTATTTTTTTAAAATATATTTTTATTGATTTTTAGAGAGGAAGGAAGTGGAAGAGAGAGAAACACCATCCATCCACTGCCTCCTGCACGCCCCCTACTGGAGATTGAGCCTACAACCCGGGTATGTGCACTAACCAGGAATCAAATTATTGACCTCTTAATTCCTGGGTCGACCTTCAACCACTGAGCCATATCAGCTGGACTATATCAGTATTTTTAATGATCAAAATAAATACTAAAGTGGAAAGTCTTTACAATTTCCAAGGAACTGATATGATCTATTAACAAATCCTGATCCTTTAGACCAGTGGTTCTCAACCTTCCTAATGCCGCTCCCTAGTAAGTTTTCAGGTAGAGTTAATCTAGATAGACAATACTGTCAAGCAGTTACAGTGTTGTGAATTAAAAAGAAAAAAAACACCTAAGCACTGAAATGTTATCTACCTTTCTCCTCCTAACATGCCCTTTCTATATGAAACAGAGAAAGTATAAATGATGCTTACTATTATAAGTAGTATAGATTTTTATACATTTTAACATCTATATTTTAATGAATGGACTATTTTCTGAAAGGCAATTAAATTATCCCAGGAAAGACTTTTTTTAAATAAAAAGGGTCATTTCATACAATTTTATGAAAAAAAAAACCCAACAGAAACAAAACACACACACACAAACAAAACACACACACACAAAGACACACACACACACACACAACAAAAACACTCCTTGCTAAGAGATATGGCCATTTTGTTATCCATGAAAGGAAAAAGGACTTCCAATGAAAGATCCTGGACCATGAGAAAAAAATGTCATCCAGGCTGCTTGCTGGCAACAGGCCACACAAGCAGTACCCAGCCTGCATGGAGAGCAGGTTGGCAGATGTTGTTAGCTGACTTTTGCTGAAAGAGTATGGGAGAACAGTTGGAAAATCACAAGGTGTCGAACAAGCTTTAAGGAAATAAATAGCTTATCTGGCAATAGAAAGGGAGAAAGACAATGAGTTCCTTCGTGGAGGAGGAAGACTGGGATATTTCCAATTACAGAGTTTCATGAACTGACTTCTTAATAAGAATAGAATTTGTATTTAGAGGTTCTAAGATGTCGGAAAGACAAGTAGTTTGCAGTTTTGCTGTAGATTTGTGATCTTGTATGAGAACACCACTGATACAGGTGATAATTCCTCCCCCTTCCCTCTTCTGCCCCGAACTGGTGACTGAGACAGTACATGGCTAAAGTGCAAACAGCCAACTTAGAGCCCCTGACACCTTAACCTGAATACTGGCATTTGACACTAGAATCGTCCTAAGGGAAAAAACAGATGACGCTGTGAACACCTGATGGGCACAGCAAGTAAATATTCAATAAATATGTGAAAATCTAAAGTTGTATTAAAATCTGAATCAAAAAGAAAACATGAAACAATTGCTAAGGGTACTTTTCAGAAGAAAGCATTATTGCATGATGCTGAAAAGAGGCTGCCCCATGATAATTGTCTGCTAGTTAGCATCACTGAACATACAAGCAGGCCTGTTAACATCCCTTATAGTGGGATGTAAATCATCACAAAGCCAATAAAACGGAACCACATTTTCTTCAAGCCCTAAGATAAGAATCCTTTCATCTGAGTAGACATATTGCTAGGCAACATTTGTTAACATAGAAAGAGCAACAGGGTCTAAAAGAATAAAAAAGCCAGAGTACAATGTCCATAAAGGTGGGTCCCCCAGCATACACACAATTATACATGTATAGATATACATATACATACCCATACAGACACACATCACATACACACATGCCTACATGCACACCTATATATATGTACACACATGCATACATACACACACACACACTTACAAATGGCATTCCTAGCCGTATTTTTTAAAGCATGGTTTCAAATGGAGGTGCAACTTCAAATATACTTCTTTGAGCAAATTCTATTATGTTTGCCTCACTTATTATTCTTCCTAAATTTATGCTTCTCATAAGTGTATGCATGCTATAAATGCTATGATCTTCATGTAAGTAGGGTTCTCTTTACACATGTTAGCTAGCAGAATCTTTGCCACATTCTTACACATATGTTATATTATAATATGTTATAACACATTTTCAAAATTACAATCTTTACTTATTTTCCTTAGATTTAAGATTTCATCACATCTTAAAAAAATAAAGGCTTCTATAGACTACAGAGGACATTCAAAGGCAGGGCTTAATAAAAAAATAGCCACATTATTGTTTCAAATTATTTCATGAAGACACATTTTTTTTTTTTTAAGTAGACAGGGGTTTGTTTTGTTAGCTTTCTTAGTTTCTGCAAGCCCCTGAGCCTGATAGGATCTCAACCCAGGAACTCCCACCCTCACCGGTAGCCCTCACTTCTGTCATTTTCGAGAAGCCATTGTATGGGTCCTTATTTGTAATCCACTTTGAAAGTCAAAAGCGGCGCAGATATAAAAATAAGAGCACTTATTCAAGGGCATCTTCAACGCAGCAGTTGCTGCCTGGTAAGGACGTACAGGTCTGGAGCCGCCCATTCCCAGCGCCTCTGTGCAGGCAGTCCAGGGTCGGTGGGGGGAGGGAGGGATACCCCGGGGCGGGGGGGTACCCCGCCATGGGCACCAGGATCACGAAGCTGTTTTCTCGCTGGAGCCCACCCTCTTCCCGGCACTATGGAAACAGCATTTTTTTTTTATGTCCTCTTTCTATTGCATCCCTAACAGAGAATTTCAACTTCTCAAGACAAGTGAATGGTGCTGATGACGCCCGGGAAAAAGCCCTAGACCCGGGTGCCGGGGAAGGGCACCCCTGGAGGGTGGGGCCCTGGGAGCCACCCGCGACCAGTGTGGCTGGGGGGAGTTGGGGGCGCCACGGCCCCTCCCGCACCCCGGCTCTCCTTCCAGGAAGGGGCACGAAGCTGATATCGATCCAGAGCTCACCGGTGACTAATGTGATGATCGTAAACAAGCCGCCGGCGGGGCACCAAGGAACCACCCAGGCGCAAACCCGCTGCGGCGGGCGGGCGCGCGCCCACCCTGAGTCTGGGCGCAGAATCCGCTCGCCGAAGTGTGTGTTGGTAGGAGGGGATTACGAGAGGGCAGCCAAGTTCATTACCCTTTCTTGCCCGCCGCGAGTGTGGCGGTGGCGGGGCAATGAAGGGCCAAAGTGGGGTGTTACCCCATTCCCTGCGCCCAGAGCCGAGGGCGGTATCGGGCCTGGATCGTCACCGGCCCCTGTCCCCTGCAGTGTCTCCTCCTCCGATCCCCTCCCAGGCGGACGTTCCGAGCCCAATTAATTGAGTAAAAGCGGGAGGGAAGGACCCTCCGCGCGGCGGCTGGCCCCCGCCCCTTCTGCGCGCCCCTTTTCCCGCCCTGGGTGGCATCTCCTCCGCCTGCATCCACAAGGAGCCTCTGATTAATGAGGTTTGGGCCGGCCCCCACCCCGCCCCGGCCCCAGCCTCCGCGGGAGAGGGCGGGGACGGCGGGAAACGCAGCCCGGGGAGAAAGGGGGGCGGGGCGGGGGCGCGCGGTCCACCCCCCCGCGCCTCACGCCCATTGGCCGCGCGTGCCATCCGTCGGGAGGCGCGGCGCCAATGCAGGCGGCGGGGCGGGGCGGCCGCGCAGTGTGTGCCTGCGTAACGCCGAGTCACATGTTGTTTTGCTCTTCTTAGTTC
>NW_005871081.1:2390658-2436383 GCF_000147115.1 Myotis lucifugus
CCTCTGGGGCTCCGGATCGCGGAGGGTGCTGCGCCACCGTCTCGGTGTCGGCCCCCGCGGGCCTCCCCGAACCTTCCCCACCTCCTGGGCCCAAGGGACGTGGGCTCGAGCGGGCGAGCAGGGGTGAGGGAGCAGCCCCCGCCTGCGCCCCCTCTGCTCCCCCCGAGCCCCTTGACACTGGGCTGGGCATCGCGGCCTGAAGTGCCCGGGATGGCGAGCCCGCCGCTGCACGGGCCCCCGGCGCCGGCGGGCGGCGATGGCCCCAACCTCAACAACAACAACAACAACAACAACCACAGCGTGCGCAAGTGCGGCTACCTGCGCAAGCAGAAGCACGGTCACAAGCGCTTTTTCGTGCTGCGCGGGCCCGGCGCGAGCAGCGATGAGGCGACAGCGGGCGGGGGTCCGGCGCCGCAGCCTCCGCGGCTCGAGTACTATGAGAGCGAGAAGAAGTGGCGGAGCAAGGCGGGCGCCCCGAAGCGGGTCATCTCGCTGGACTGCTGCCTGAACATCAACAAGCGCGCGGACGCCAAGCACAAGTACCTGATCGCCCTCTACACCAAGGACGAGTACTTCGCCGTGGCCGCGGAGAACGAGCAGGAGCAGGAGGGCTGGTACCGCGCGCTCACCGACCTGGTCAGTGAGGGCCGCGCGGGTGCCGGCGACTCGGCCCCCACCGCGACCCACGCCGGGTCCTGCAGCGCCTCCTTGCCCGGCACCCTGGGCGGCTCTGCCGGCTCCGATGACAGCTACGGGCTGGTGGCGCCCGCCACGGCCGCCTACCGCGAGGTGTGGCAGGTGAACCTGAAGCCCAAGGGCCTGGGCCAGAGCAAGAACCTGACAGGCGTGTACCGCCTGTGCCTGTCTGCGCGCACCATCGGCTTCGTGAAGCTGAACTGCGAGCAGCCGTCGGTGACGCTGCAGCTCATGAAACATCCGCCGCTGCGGCCACTCCGACAGCTTTTTCTTCATCGAGGTGGGTCGCTCGGCTGTCACCGGCCCCGGCGAACTGTGGATGCAGGCTGACGACTCAGTGGTGGCCCAGAACATCCATGAGACCATCCTGGAGGCCATGAAGGCGCTCAAGGAGCTCTTCGAGTTCCGGCCGCGCAGCAAGAGCCAGTCGTCTGGCTCCTCTGCCACTCACCCCATCAGCGTCCCCGGCGCGCGCCGCCACCACCACCTGGTTAACCTGCCTCCCAGCCAGACGGGCCTGGTGCGCCGCACGCGCACCGACAGCCTGGCTGCCACCCCGCCGGCCACCAAGTGCAACTCCTGCCGGGTGCGCACGGCCAGCGAGGGCGACGGCGGCGCGGCGGCCGGGACCGGGGCGGCGGGCGGCAGGCCGGTGTCGGTGGCCGGGAGCCCCTTGAGCCCGGGGCCGGTGCGTACACCTCTGAGCCGCTCGCACACCCTGAGCGCCGGCTGCGGCAACCGCGCGAGCAAGGTAACGCTGGCGCCGGCAGGGGGCGCCCTGCAACACAGCCGCTCCATGTCTATGCCCGTGGCGCACTCGCCCCCAGCAGCCACCAGCCCAGGCAGCCTGTCGTCCAGCAGCGGGCATGGTTCGGGCTGCTACCCGCTGCCTCCGGGCCCGCACCCGCACCTGCAGCACCCCCTGCACCACCACGCGGGCCAGCGGCCCTCCAGTGGCAGCGCTTCAGCCTCTGGCTCCCCCAGCGATCCCGGCTTCATGTCCCTGGATGAGTACGGCTCCAGCCCTGGGGACGTGAGAGCCTTCTGCAGCCACAGGAGCAACACGCCTGAGTCCATCGCCGAGACACCCCCTGCCAAGGATGGGAGTGGGAGCGAGCTATACGGGTACATGACCATGGACAGGCCCCTGAGCCACTGTGGCCGCCCCTACCGTCGAGTCTCAGGGGACGGAGCCCAGGACTTGGACAGAGGGTTGAGGAAAAGGACTTACTCCCTGACCACACCTGCTCGGCAGCGGGCGGTGCCCCAGCCCTCCTCTGCGTCCCTGGATGAATACACCCTGATGCGGGCCACCTTCTCTGGCAGCTCTGGCCGCCTCTGCCCATCCTGCCCCACGTCTTCTCCCAGAGTGGCCTATCACCCTTATCCTGAGGACTATGGTGACATTGAGATTGGGTCCCATAGGAGCTCCAGCAGCAACCTGGGCACGGATGATGGTTACATGCCCATGACCCCTGGAGCGGCCCTCATGGGTGGTGGCAGTGGCAGCTGCAAGAGTGACGACTACATGCCCATGAGCCCCACCAGCGTGTCTGCCCCGAAGCAGATCGTGCACCCACGGGTTGCTGCTGCAGCTCTGCCCCCCACCGGCCCTGCAGCAGCGCCGGCACCCACCAATGTGGCCGGCAGGGCCTTTCCGGTGAACAGGGCCAGCTACAAGGCTAGCTCCCCGGCGGAAAGCTCTCCTGAGGACAGTGGCTACATGCGCATGTGGTGTGGCTCCAAGCTGCCTACGGAGAGCACCGACAGCAAGCAGCTTCCCAACGGGGACTACCTCAACATGTCCCCCAGCGACGCGGGCACCGCGGGAACCCCACCCGACTTCTTCACCGCAGCCTTGCACGGCGCTGGAGAGATGCTCAGGAGCGTCCCTGGCTACTGCTACAGCTCTTTACCCCGCTCCTACAAGGCTCCCTACACCTGCAATGGGGACAACGACCAGTACGTGCTCATGAGCTCCCCCGTGGGGCGCATCCTGGAAGAGGAGAGGCTGGAGCCTCAGGCCAGCGTGGGGACCACGCACCCGGCCAGCAGCGTGGTGGCTGGGGTCGGTGGGGGCAGCCACGCTCAGCCTCCTCACTCCGTAGTGCCTTCTGCAGGGAGGCAGAGTGGCAGCGGCAGTGGCCGCCCCGATGGCTTTTTGAGCCAGCGCTGCCGGGCAGTGAGGCCCACGCGCCTGTCCCTGGAGGGGCTTCAGACCCTGCCCAGCATGCACGAGTGCCCTCTACCGCCCGAGCCCAAGAGCCCGGGCGAGTACATCAACATTGACTTTGGCGAGGCTGGAGCGCGCTTGTCTCCCCCCGCCCCTCCGATGATGCTGGCTTCCGCGGCCTCGTCCTCCTCGCTGCTGTCTGCCAGCAGCCCGGCCTCGTCCCTGGGCTCTGGCACCCCGGGCACGAGCAGCGACAGCCGGCAGCGCTCCCCGCTCTCTGACTACATGAACCTGGACTTCAATTCCCCCAAGTCACCCAAGGCGGATACCCAGAGCGGGGACCCCGTGGGCTCCTTGGATGGCCTCCTGTCCCCTGAGGCCTCCTCCGGGTACCCGCCGCTGCCCCCGCGCCCTGCCGCCCCCTCCTCCAGTTCGCAGCTGCAGCCACCTCTGCCACCCCCTCCAGGGGAGCTGTACCGCCTGCCTCCTGCACCCACATCCCAGGGCCCCAGTGCTGCCTCCTCTTCGTCCTCGGAGACTGGGGACAATGGTGACTACACCGAGATGGCCTTTGGCGTGGCTGCCACCCCGCCACAACCCATCGTGGCCCCCCCCAAGCCAGACGGTGCCCGCGTGACCAGCCCCACGTCTGGCATGAAGAGGCTGAGTCTCATGGATCACGTGTCTGGGGTCGAGGCCTTCCTGCAGGCTGGCCAGCCCCCAGACCCCCACCGGGGGGCCAAGGTCATCCGTGCAGACCCACAGGGGGGCCGCCGCCGCCACAGCTCTGAGACCTTCTCCTCCACCACCACTGTGACTCCCGTGTCGCCGTCGTTCGCTCACAACCCGAAGCGCCACAACTCGGCCTCCGTGGAAAATGTCTCTCTCAGGAAAAGCAGCGAAGGGAGTGGCAGCGGCGTCCTTGGTGGAGGTGACGAGCCCCCTGCGTCCCCTCGCCAGCTGCAGCCACCACTCCCCCAGCAGGCACGGCCATGGACACCAAGTCAGCCTGGGGGCCTGGTTGGCTGCCCCGGGGGCAGTGGCTCTCCCATGCGCAGGGAGACCTCAGCTGGCTTCCAGAATGGTCTCAACTACATTGCCATCGATGTAAGGGATGAGCCGGGGCTATTGCCGTCTCCACAGCAGCATCCACACCTGCATCCGCATCCGCAGCCAGGCGACAAGAGTGCCTGGGGCCGGACCCGTAGCCTCGGGGGTCTCATCAGCACTGTGGGGGCCGGCAGCACCGGTGGGGTGTGTGGGGGGCCAGGCCCTGGAGCGCTGCCCTCCAACACCTATGCCAGCATTGACTTCTTGTCCCATCACCTGAAGGAGGCCACCATTGTGAAAGGTGAGGCCCTTCACCTTGTGGGGGGTGGGAGGAAGGGTGGGAAAAGTGGGTGAGCGTTGGTGGGTTCACTCCTCTTCCCTCTTTTGGTACCTTGACCTAAATGCCAAAATATTGGCCCCGGCTTCTTGTTTTGTTTTACTTTAGGCTCCTGTGTCCTCCTCTTTCCCCAAAGACTTTGCCAAGAACAGTCAAAGCATCTTTGAGTTGAATGTGAAGCTTCCGATTCAGGGAACTACTATTTGTTGTTGTTGTTTTGGCCCCAAATGTTTCTTCTTTCCCACAGTCCTCTTCCCACCTATTAACACTGGACATGCTCTCCAGGTCCCCACCTGAAACCTATCTTCTTGATCTGAGAGTGGGAAAATTCTGCTAGGAAGGGCCCTAGAAGTTCTGACTTCTCCCAGGCTTGTAACCTTCATTTTTCTCTTTGTTTTCCTGGAGCAGGGCCCCAGCTGATTCTTGCTGAGCCTCAAAGTTTATAAAAACAGGCTCGAAAGTCACTTAGGAAATGAGCATCCATTTTTGTGGCCGCTAAAGGGAACAGTTAAGCATTTACAGTTTACACATAAACTGTAGGGGCTTTTCCATTAGAGGCATTCCTTTTCTCCTAAGGGGCTGAAATAGTAATGCCGCTTAAACACAGCTTAAAAGCAGTGGTTCTCAAACCTGAGGATACCTGGGAGTCACCTGGAGAGGCTGCTGAGACCAGGATGGCTGGGCTGTATAAAGTCCCAGGGATTCTGATGCAGTAGGTCTGGGGTGTGGCCCAGAATTCGCATTTCTAAGAAAGTCTCCAGGTTGTGCTGCTGCTGCCGTCCTTTGAGAACCCTGTCCCAGGTCAGACCCACCCGAGGAGGTATGAGAAATAACCTATGGGGCTCATGCCAGACACTCAAATAAAACATCCAATGGGCAGAGTGGAGGCAGGAGCATTTTTCAGTTGCCCAGGTGATAATATGCAGCCAGGATTTAGAATCAGTGCTTTAGAGAAAACAAGTGAAGACAACATCATGGGGCTTTTCAAGAACAATCGGATAGGCTGGTACCCCGTATTGTTCTTCACATTCTCATCAAATATCCATGAGGAGAGAGAGACTGCTTGCTTTGCAGCTGGCGGTGCATTCTGACTGTCTCAAACTTTGAATGATGTGGGGGAGAGAGAGAAATAAAGGGGTGAGGGATGTTCAAGGTTTTCTTCTTTAATTGTGTAGCTGATTCTCTGCAGGGTTGCTAGTAACAGAGGCACTGTGGGAACCACAGAACACATAGTATGGTTGTTGTTCTAAGGTCAACAGTTTGCAGGGGTTACAACAAGGTGATGATCAAGGTGGCTTGGGGATCCATATGCCGTTTTCTTTTTCTTTTTTTTTCTTAGAGTAAACAGATCAGTTTAATGCTGTCTAAATGCAGCATGTGTTTGATAATATCCATGGGATTTAAAATTATAGCTGTAGGGTAAGTGCCCTGTTATTGTAATATAACAGAGGAAAAGCTATTTACGTTTTTATTAAAACCATAGAATAAAAGATGAAAAGAGTCACAGAATTGTAAGGAATGTGGTGCTTCAGTATCTAATTAAATCAATTGGAAGTTGTCAGAATGTTTCCCTTAAATGGTGACTCTCAGCTGAAGGTCATTTTCCTTGGAGTTACAATAGGCACTACAGGTACTTCGGAAAAATTGCTAGTGTGTCATGGAGTTAAGGATTAGCTGCCTTTCAAGACATAAACCATATAAACACACCATATAACTGGAATCAAGTGGTGGTGGTGGGGGTGGGGTGTACACACACACATTTATTTGGTATGCCCAAATGGGTATATGCCACAGTGAACATGAAAGTACATTCTGCTGAAATCTGATTCTAATCAGAAAAACAGTCTGAGAACATAACACCTTTTACTGTTTTTGGTGGAGTAGGCGGTAAAAACCTGGACTGGATTCAGGAGAGCCCCAGGAGTGGGTTCTTGTAGTAACAGGAGGAGTGAGCTGGAGTGTGCATGCGACTGCAGGCCTAAAAGGAGTCGAGGCCTTTTTGATAAAGTAGATACATTGAGAAACGTGATTCGTGTATGATATAATGCCCTTTTCAGACTAGGGAAAATTTTAAACGGCAAGAGATAAGTTTAGCTAGAGACCCTGTTTAGCTTGTTTTGTTTAAGATTTCCCACCAGTATAAAATTCCTTTCAACCTATAGGATTCAGGATTCTGAAATCAAAACAGCAGTTTGTATGTTTCATGGTGGCTGAACAAAGATGAGAGATCGTTTTGGTTGCTGTTTTTCCAAAGTCTGTGTGGTAAACACCATTTTAAGAAGGAAAAGGGTTCTTTTTAAACAAAATTGATAATTGCAATTGATCCATTGTGCCAAAACCACATTAAAAAAAAAAAAGGATCACATGCCAAAATGGGTTTCTAGTAAACTCATTTGAACACAGAGAACAGTAGAACAGGAAAGAGGAGGGTGTCATCTTAATTAATGTGCAGGCTAAACTGTGGTCTGTGAAGCCAGACGAACATTTAGAAACTCAGAATGAGCATCCACTTGTATTTAACTCATGTATTCCCGTAGACATTTGTTTGGGGTGCTCATAAATAAGAAGCTCACAGGAGATTAATAATTTAATCCTTGGAGAGAATAATTTCTAGAAGGAAGACGTGCAAAGCATTTCTTTGAAGATGAACTAGAAAAAGAACTTCCTGGGTTATTGCGTGCACTGCTCTGGCTCTCAGAAGTGGCATATGTTTGTTTCCACATCGAGCTTCTCGGGTTCTGCATGGGAAAACCGCACTGGTTATACTGAAGCAGAATCATTTGGGGGCCCTGGGTAGTGTTTGGTATTTGCATAAGTGGTGACCAAGACTAAAGTTCCAGCAATCTTTGATAGTTGTTTACAATAAAATTGGGAGTGGGGGTGAGGTTTCAATGCTCAAGCCAATTAAAAGTTAGTACACTTGAGATAGATGTACATAATGTAGACATATTAGTCCAGAGAAAATAAAAATTTAAGTCTAAAGTTTGCATCTCATTTGTAAGTAGGGGAGGTTATTTACCGTGTATTTTATCTGTGTGCATGTAGAAAAATCCAACCAATCTGTTAGCCTGTAGTTGTTGGGGAAGTTGGAAGTATGTTACTGAATTTACTATGCTTTAAAACTACTTCTAAAAATTAACTCTTACATATTTTTGTATTTTGATTATAGATTGGTACATACCAAAAATAAGGTATTTTAATGTTCGTTTTTAGTGGGATTTTTATTCTAAAATTGTTTTTTCTATGTGTACAAGGCAGATTAGGTAAGAATTGCCACTGGAAGCATCTGTATTTAAATTCTGTTTGAGTAGAAGGGTCTGTTTATTCATAGCCTATGGTAAAGGAATCATGGAATAAGGAATGTTTCCACAGGAACAGTGCAGTCAGGATGTATGTTTAAAAGTATTGCCTGTTGAAGTCTTAAAGCAAAGAACTTGAACACTTTCAGAACGCCAGTGAGATTGCTTGACAAACAATACCCCTTATTTTTTCTGTTGTGCATGTTTTTCTGCTTTAGCTGGATAGCTTTGTCATAATAGGATAATAAGGTGCCCTGCTCCTACCCCATTCGTAGTTGTCTAACGAAGATGCTAATGAAAACACAGAGGCTTTCGTGAATGAAAGTCACATGACTTGTTCTATTTCCTTTATTGAAAGAGAAACCTTTACAAAAATAGTACTTCGTAGAAGGAAGCATACATAGTATGTGGAACACTAAACCAGAAATCAGGAAACCAGGTTTCCAGTTGCTGATCTTAATTAGTCTTTGTGTGACCAGAGGGAAGCCATTTAATCCCTCTTTCTCACTTTCTCCGTCTGTAAAATGGGATCATTATAAGCCTCTCCCTTCAGGGTCACAGAGCCACTGGGAGGGCCAGGAGATAGTAAATATTAACAGTGGTTTAAGCTCTTCTAAAGAAATGTGCTAACACATCTAATGACGCTATTGACACTTGTTACCTTGAAACTGTGAGAATATACAGGAAAGATGCTTTTGTAAATGGGCGTTCTCTTAGAAAAAGACAAAAACTCATAGTTGTCTGAGTGGAGCCAATCAATACCTATTTAAGAAATGTTTGCCTTTTCTGTTTGACTGCTAGTTCCACCTCAGTCTCCAGGAACCATTGTTTTTTCCCCTCTTTTCTTTTTTAACTTTTGTTTGTTTGTTGCTGTTTTTTTTCATAGATAATTATCAATTGTAAGGAAAGAGTGTCTTAAATTACATAATAAAATAACAATTAAGGAAAATAGTGCCCTAATCCTGAAACTATACTAAGACCATACTTTTGATTACCATTTTTAAAAAATTTGTTTACATATTAAGAGATGTCGTCAAATGGTGTCAAGATGAAAATGTATAATTAGAATATACATTTATTTAAATTGACAGTTTTGGTTCTTCATGCTGGCTGCAGTGAAAGGCAAACACAACTCTTAAACTTTCATTAGTTGAATCATCCATTGTTCAACCCTGGAGTTTCACTCTTTGGGGTTGATTTAATTAGAATGGTCACCCTTGTGCTGTTTTAATTTGTTTGGTTGTCAAACATTAGGAAAAACTTGTAGTGTATGGTACTTCTGTAGTTCCACAGACCACCCCCCCCCCCCACAAAAGGAATTTTATTAGATAGTTAAGGTGTTATATCCTTTAGAACTATTAGTATTTAAATGAATGTCTTTCTGAAGAGGAGAACTTGCAGAAGTTTTAGTAACAGCTCAGGTATAATGGGTTTTCTGTTAAAATTCCCACTAATGCATTTTCTGTAGAAGCATAGTTCCAAGAGCTAGTTAACTTTTGGTATCAGATTTGGCAAGTGGAGAGGTTTCTTTGTTTTGTTTTTTTTGGGTAGCACAGAATCAAGTGTTCCCATTTCACCTTAGAAACTTAAGGGAAAATGTAACTTTACTCTTTTATCTGCACTGCCAAGTAGAGTGGGGGAAACACTCGGAGGGAAGCAAAGCCTATGCCCTGCCCCAAAGCCAGCCCTTCCCTGGGGCCACTATAATGGGGACTTCTCTGCAGACTGTACTGCAGACAGGCAGAATGTGTGTCTCTATACAAGTCAGGCAAGGCATTTTCATGTTGCCGTTTTAGTAGACAAATGGAAAAAAAATTTCCGAACCTCCGTAATAATCAGTTCATGCTATTTGTCAGTGGCAGGTTTTGTGAAAACAGAGCTATCCAAATTTAAATGGGAACATTCTTTCTGTGTTAACTTGGTTGGTGTGAATGTGTTCTTAGGAATTGCAGTGGTTATTTTGAATCATTCACGGTAGATTATTATAGACAGTTGAGTGGTAGGTTTTTTGTGAACTGGTGAAGTTATCACTCAAGGTGGAGGAAATGCTGAGATTGATCATTGCTACTGATTATTCGATTTCTTTCTAGATAGCTACAGAGACATATTAACTATGCACTAAAATAAAAGGCACAGAAGAAAGTTTGACTAGAGAGAGTTAGAGTTTATTTTGCATATTGTTTTGTGGGCACAAGGAATACAGTATACTTCTCTGCATGGTATTGGAACTGAATTCATTGAATTTTGCTGAAATAGAATCTGGTTAAAACTTTTAGGCTCCCGATAACATAGTCAGTTTAGGGATTCTGATTTCTTTTGAGCTAGAAAAATATTAAATTTGCAGAAAGTCACTTCTACATGTCCAGAAACTTTATAAAACGAGCAAGCAAATGCATCTTTAAACTTGGCCTGTATTTGTGAATGTGACATAGTGCTTTTTCTATGCAAACTTAAAAGTAGTTACTTAAATCAGTCTATCTTTTGCCTCCAAATTCTAGGTATAACTAACAACACCAAAACTTGGTGGGCAATGAATGATTTTGAAAGGACGCTATTGAAATTGGAGACGACAAAAATGTAACCATTATTCTGATCAATATATATATTTTTTATTCTGATCAATATTGAAAGATAAGTGCAAGCCCCTCTCCCCTTTGTATCAGAATATTTGCCTAAAATTCAAAAAGGTGTTTTTCTTTACTTCATAGTGTTAAGACATTTTCATATGTCTAGTATCACATAACATCCAAAAACCTTATGACATAGACAGGGCCACTTGGAGCCCCAATTTTTAAAATAAGGAACCTGCAGCTTCAAGAGGGCTAGTGATTTACCCAAGATTCTCAAGCCAAAGGGAATAGTGTTGGGCTTCATACAAAGATGCTGTTTCACCAGCATTTTCCTATAACATTTTGTTTTTTATTTCACTTGGGTGATAATTTCTCTGTGCATTATTCATTAGAGTAAAATGGAGACAGTTAAAACGCAGAAAGACTGGGCATTGAAGGAAAGTCCCCTCTGAAGAGTTTAGGATTTGATACTACTTTCAGGGCTCTCATATTGTCAGGGGATTTTAGGGTCAAATCAAGTTGGTTGGTTGGTCATCTCTGTTCAGGGTGTGTGTGTGTTTTTTTTTTTTTTTTTTTTAGTCTCGCTTCCAGGACTTCTAGTAGTCTGCAAGGTGGAAAACTTACATTCCTTCTGCTGTTTTTGTTTCAGAAAAGCAAACTATATATATTATACTTGATAAGATACCTCCCCATCACTACCACCACCAAATACATTAAAGCTCTTTCCACACGGTGTAGTGACAACCAGGGAAAAATACAAGGTCGTTTTGAGGGAAAAGGGTAGGGGAACCATTGGTATAATGTAACTTATTTTTAAGGTTGTGAAAACAGAGCCCAAGGGAGGTCGGGAGTCTTTTCCAAGGTCACTGATTTAATTAGTTGGTAGGGATGTTTGTAAATATTATCAAGAAAGAATAGGGAATTCTCTGTCTCTGTAGGTCTTTGTATACCGATGAATAACTTTCTCCCAGGATATGGTCTGTTCCCTCTAGAACAGTTTAGTATTTGGGGAAGTGGTATCCATCTTTTTACTTTGGAACATTTCAGTAAATTCTTTCATGCATAGACAAGGTATGCTAGTGGGCAGAAATAGAGAATGCAGAGGTGTTCCTAAATCAGGAGTATGTTTTAATCAGGGAACCAGGGCTGCTCGTGACTATGTGAGCCGTGTTACTGATGAGGCAGAAGAGTGAAGTTTTGCTAAATACTCTCATGTGCTTGTGAAATAAAAAGGAAAAGAAATAAAATTTGGGGGATTATTCAGATCAAAAGACCTCTATTTGGGAAAATGGAAGTTCTTGCTCTTTGTAGATTGGTTCACCCTGGGCCACTAAGGGGTCATTTAGTGTTTCGGTTGCTGCTTGAGGTGTCTTTAAGATGCATTTACTCTATAAGTAGTATATCATATACTCCTCATTATGAATAAGTCCATTAACAGGTTCCTAAGAAATGAGTCATTAACCTATTTAATGATGAGTTTATTTGAAAACTAACCAATTTAGAATTTGCCTAAGAACCGATAAGTAAGTCATCAGTTGTTGCAAGGTATTCTGCAGAGTGAATTCTTTTACCAGTGTCTTTTTTAAAGGCGCCCCCCCTTTTTTTCCTAACGAAAACATTTAATTGAGTTTTTATGTGAAGAGAAATGTTTTTCCCAAAGGTGCTACCTTTCTGCTAATGTGACTATAATATAACCCCACATGCAAAAAAATAAAGAAGACCTAAGCAAACATAAAAAGTCATAAGCTACCCATATTTTTCAGAAATGTAATTGGGCATCCATGGCCTCGTCGTGCTCGTGCGGTGACTCAGGGTTTTGTTTACATTCGCTGTCAGTCTCTGCAGCATCCTAGGAGAGAGTACTTCCTTCCTAGCAGATGGCAGCCTCAGGGCCATGCGCCTGCCGTTATAAGCTATGTGCACAAGTGCTCTACCCAGCATCTCTGTTGACAAGAGGCATGGGATTGGAGACTGTCACACAGGATCAGCAAAATAGGGCAAGGCTTTCTCCTTCCATTGGGGATGAATGGCATGATGAAGCTACTCTTCAGGTTACGAAGAAAGCAAAGTTCAGAATATCCTTGTGGTAGGTTATCTGTTGATCACTTAGCAAGTCAGGCAGAAAAGGTGACAGGGTGGAGATTCTGATGTGCTCTCTAGGGAATCCTCATATTTAAGCCCAGCAGGAGCCATCTGTGAAATCTCCTTCCACTGAGGGCCTGGGAATTGAGCGCTGATTACGTTGCCCAATGCTGGTGGTGGAAAGTCACTGAAAATAGGGATTGAAGTAAGTGGCCATCTGATGCCTTTGAGTTCCCAGGTCTATTGCAGAGGCCACCCCCAAGCCCATCATGTGAGATTCACCACCAGCCACTGCCCTGCCAGGCCCACTTCACACCCAGCAGGGCCTCCTGCATCCCTTGCCTTGTTCCTGGCTTCCAGAGCCCCTGGTGGATGGATGAGTTGGAGGGAAATTGTGAAGTAGGGGGAAAAGTTTGCAAATAGGACAGAAATGAAGCAAATAATGCTGGAGGAACTCTGGACAGTAAGGCATGGATTAGAATGTGATGAGCAGCTTGGTTTTGTTTGAAGATCAGAAATGGAGGTACTAGCATTCTGGTACACTGTGGACATCACTGGGTTCTGAACTTAAAAGACAACAGAAATTCTTAGAAAGGAAGGTAATAGTGGCCAGTTTCTTATACCACCCCCTGGATGCATTTAAAAAAAGATTACTGAAGTGATCTTTGGCCATGTTGTGCTTCTGTTTTGTTCTTATATGATCATAGGGGTTTTATTTTATTGTTTTCCAACAGAAAAGTGACATAAAAATAACACTTTTCATATGCAAAGGGAACAAAACAAATCCATAAGCTATATCTATGCTCTTCCAGTTCTATATATCAAATAAATTTGGTGAAACCTCTACTTCACCAAGTAGACTTCTAAAAAATGCACAATTCAGTTGAAAATATTCAGCTGTGCTTTAGTAAAATATGTTAGTTGCAAAACTGCAAGATCTAATATTTTTCTTCTTTAGGATCATATAAATTCAGGAGTGTAAATTTATTGTATAGTCAGTTTTCTAAAACTGCATGGGTGAGTAAACAGATTTAAAACTTTTAATAATGAATGGTGTGGATACATTAAACAGCAAAGCCTGACAAACTTATACACATGAATGACTTTTTAGAAATTCTTTAAAATTTTACTTATTTTGGCAAAGTTTTGCAGTGAGCATTTTCTTCTCAAGTTTAATATTTCTGTAGCTTCCAAATGACATTTTTGTCTTTAGGGTCCTATCAAAATTATAAAGATGCCACAGAACTGACTCACCTTAATTCTGTTTTGCCTCTTATCATTATTTGCAGTTTAGCTTATCAGTAATGCTGGTTTATTAGTAGTCTCAGTTCCAAGTGAAATAACCGCAGCAGTAAAATATCCACGTTTCCCCGGCATGGAGCATTTAATTAAGTTCCTAGAATAACTCCGGGCGATAAGCATTCATCTTCACAGCTCCGGGGTCCCTGCAGTTCAGTTGGAACGTTCCGAAGTCAGGGGGTGTGCAGCCATTTCCTAAAGCTGGGAGACGGTTGATGTTGAAGCCAGTCGGTTTATTGAGAATTCATTGTGTACCAACACGGGAGTAGATGTTCTGGGAGATACAGGCAAGTCTGAAACAAGCCTCTGTCCCCTCGGCGCCTTTACAGTCCACTTGGACAGCGCCCCACTCCAGCTGCTTTCTGGGCAGCCACTGTGAGCCCTACGTTAGGTGTCCACTCTTCGGGCATTCTTGGCCGAAGACAAAGAATGGGACGTCCCTGCTGGAGCTGTGGGTGTCCTTGCTCGAAAGTTCTGAAGGAACCAGACGTTGAGCCCCCTCCCTACACAGACTTGGGGTGCATTCGAGGAGGCTGCATTTCTGGATCAGTTTTCTTCTCTGAGAAACTATAGGTTTGATTTTGCTGGGGTCCTAGCTCCTAGGTGTCAGCCTGCTCTAAGCTCTTGGCAGTCTTGCCTCCTCATGATTCCAGTGTTTCTCTTTGTGCCCAGTCTTTGTTGGCAGTGGTGGTATTCCAGAAACTTCCCAGGGCTGGTTTATTGGTCTCCCTTTCCTGTGCCTGCTGATTCTTCTCTGGCTCGCCTTTAAGTATTGCTTTAAAAAGACACTCCCTCTTTAATGTGTGATAGGAATTCTTCCTGTGAATTCCCTAGACATTCACAGCTGCACCCACGAGAGAGCTCACATTGAAAATGGGGTTCATGCCCTAGCTGGCTTGGCTTTGTGGATACAGTGTCGGCCTGCGGACTGAAGGGTCCCGGGTTCGATTACAGTCAAGGGCACGTGCCCAGGCTGCGTGCTCAATCTCCAGTGGGGGGCGTGCGGGAGGCAGCCCGTGAATGATTCTCTTTCATCATTGATGTTTCTATCTCTCCCCTCTCCCTGACTCTCAATAAAAATATATTTTTAAAAAAAGAAAAGAAAATGGGGTTCATACTGCTGGTTGCACACAACTGGGCCTTTCCACAGAAAGTAAACATTTTTAGTTATTGTTTTTCTCAGAAAGAATCCACACACATGTAATATAGTCTTAGTTCTTTGTATATTTTATGTTTCAGAATTGCTTAATTTTTAATCATCCTAATAACTTCCCAATAGGATTGCGTTTTCTTACGAAGCACCTGGCACCTGGGTGGCTCTGACGCCTTTTGTAAAAGTGTGTATCCCGTCGTTTTTGCAGACATCCATGATCTATCCAGGAGAGCCCCCTTCTCCTCCTGTGCGGAGGAGGCCTCCTGGCCAGCAGCAGCCCCCTCCACTCATAGTGCCTCCTGCTCTGAAAGCCTGCTGCTGCTGGACCCCCTGCCTTCCACCACAGTGGCCACTATAGTCGGAGTAGGGCAGTCCCATTTGGTTGGGCAGCTCTGTGTTACCAACCCATCAGGCTGATGGAGTCAGCTCCAGGTGAGTTTCCTGTCATTCTTACCTTTTCCCACCTTTTATCTGTTCTTTCCAGAAAAAACAAACAAACAAAAAAACGACAGGAACTTCACTTAAGGGCTGCTGGGGAGGGTAGAAGGCTGGGCTTTGGGGCAGGAGGGACAGAGGCAGAAAGGGTTAGATCTCCCTTCACCTTTCAAATTTAACCAAACTATTACTCTTTCATATTTTTTTCATTACAAAGAGGCCAGTTGTTACATGCTAAATACTTTTTTAAATATTTCACTCCTTTGAAATATATTTAAAGTACAGGGTACAAGAAAGGGGTTTGGTTTCTTTCTAAACTATAAAGAAAAAAGAAAAGCAGAAGGTACTGAGTCTTCAAGTCTACCTTTGAAACCTAGGAAATAAACAATTTTGAAATGTGTTCAGAATATGAAGTATTATAGGTGGTGATAAATGGTCTAAATACAGTGGTTGGCAAACTGCGGCTCTCGAGCCACATGCGGCTCTTTGGCCCCTTGAGTGTGGCTCTTCCACAAAATACCGACTTCTGTGCATGGGCCACGAAGTTTCAATCGCACTGTACGCGCGCACCTGCACGTGGTATTTTGTGGAAGAGCCCCACTCAAAGGGCCAAAGAGCCCCATGTGGCTCGCGAGCCGCAGTTTGCCTACCATGGGTCTAGAAAATAAAGTGGGAGAAGGAGAGAAGAAGGTGACAACTTCAAGGTGGTGAAAAAGCAAGTCTTGTAGGTATTTAGAGGGAGAATCCATATAGGCAAAGGGAATGAGTAGCCATGCAAAGGCCCTGGGGCTGAAGATTGCAAGTATGTTCCAGGGTAAAAGTCAACCTGTGTGGCTGACATAGAGGGAGCTGGGTGAGAGTCAGTGACGTGAAAGAGGTAACAACGGGTCATGGAGAGTCTGGTCAGCCGTCGATCGTAAGGATGTTCGTTCATATTTAACTGTGAAAGGGAGCTATTGTCTCTTTGGAACAGAATGTAGTATTTTGAAACTTTTCTAGTGAAGTCACCTCCTTTTGTCATCGTGTCTTCTTCCTTAGTGAGGTTATGTCTAGTCTTCCATTTCTTTCTCAAAAGTAGTACATAAGATGTGAAGAACCCTAAAAGTTTTCTAGTGTATTAAAGGTGTAATTGAAGTGGGGAAGGCAGCCAGAAATTTGCACAAGATAAACTACGAAATCAAAGTGCCAGTGTTTAGTCATAGAATTGCATACTTGATTACACAAACATACTTGTAAAGCACCTTATAATTTATAAAACATTTTCAAATGGTATTTAATCCTCAGAACCTCCTTGGAGGGCAGGTCTTGTTATTACTCTTATTTTTTTAAGGAAAAACCCCAGGGTGGAAAGTTCCTCCCGCCGGCATGCCACGGCCATGCTGGAGAGCCTTTCCTGGCCTAGAGGGAGGCACTGTTCGGGGAGGCCTGCTGCTATCTGGTTCTCTGTCTTCTAGGCAACATGGTGCCTTTGTCTGTAAAAAAAATCCTGGGGCCTGGCCGGCATGGCTCAGTGATTGAGCGTCGACCTATGAAACCAGGAGGTCACTGTTCAATTCCCGGTCAGGGCACATGCCCGGGTTGTGGGCTCGATCCCCCGTGTGGGGCGTGCAGGAGGCAGTGGATCAGTGATTTTTCCTCTCATCATTGGTGTTTCTATCTCTCTCTCCCTCTCTCCCTCCCTCTCTGAAATCAATAAAAATTTATTTTAAAAAAATCCTGGGGTACACCTTGGACAGATAGATCTCTTGGAGCTACGTCAGTGCCCTGTGCAGCCTCACTTCTAGCTCTCCCTGACCCAGGGTCTCCCGAATATTCTGCTTTCCTGTGAGGGGTGCTAAATTCAGGCTATCGAACAAACTGACTTAATTCTTCAGCTGATTTGGAAACTGAAATCAGTGTAGGTATTTCATAGAATTTCCACCTTAAGAAAGCACTGTGGAATGAGTTTGGAGCGGAGGGTGTGAAGCTTGAGAAGCGCTGGTGAGCTGCGTGTGAAAGACACGCCCCCCTCTCCCCCCCTTAGCCTGTATGTGAGGAGCATGCACACTGAATTGGTGGACTTGGGTCAGCTCCGTCTCTTATCTGCACCAGAGGAATTTAAATGTCCATCTCTATTTTGGTGCATCTTTGTATAGAAGCCAGAGAAAACAGAAAGGCAATGCCCTATGGCCCCAACTAATCAGAGCCCAGCTAGTTGATAACCCATCGTGCAGGCTGGGCACAGGCGACACGAAGAGGAATTTGTGCATTCTCCCTGGGTGCAGCTGCCTACCCAGGGACACATGGAGCCCCTCTTTGGGCGTTTTGTCCCATCCACGGGGCGTGAAGAAAGCAGCTAGGCAAGGCGCCCTGTGCAGCGTTTGAGAACTGTTAGCTTTACATGACCTAGAGTTACCCCCAGAAAAACAATTCTACTTCTGTTCTGCTTCTCTCCCATTAAAACAAGTTTATTCATTTTATTCCGGGAGCTATTTGCCATTGTTTTTGTGTATCCATCAGTTGTTTGTGTGCTGCTGAATTTGCAAGTGTTCGTGATGTCATTCATGGATATAATTTTGAATGAAGAAAAAGCTGTGATGGCCAATGTACTCAGATACCACGGCTGTGGCTCCACAAATTAGCCCAAAGAGCAGGGTGGGAGGAGCAGGCTTTCCTTGGCAGCAAAGGGCTGCCCGGGCTTAAGAAGTCTTTGTAGTTCAAAACAAAACATGTGGTTACATGTGTACATCATTTAAAGGTGCATGAAGAAAGCAAAAGGATCAACCACAAGATGCAAGTCATGCCAGTAGCATGTGCTTCGCCGCATATGAAAATATACATATATATATGTTATTTATAATATATGTTATTTATAATACCATTTGTGTTATTTATAAATTGTATACGTAGAATTTCATTTGGTAGTTTCACGATGACCCAGTGAAAAATTCAGGGCAGGAGGATAATGTCCCTATTAACAGGCTGGTGTGGTGGGTCCTGAGCCCCAGGACCCTAAGTCTGGTGGGGCCAGTGGCTTTCCACACCCACGTCTGCTTGAGCCATGGGACTGGCATGTGGTTTTAAGGTGTGGGAACAGCTTGCCCTGAGTCATTCCTAAGTTCCCAGGAATGCTTTTGTGGTGACTGATGATGGAATGAGTACTCTGACCTGTGCCGGGTAAAGAGACTATGCACTTCAATTCCTGAGTAGGGTTTGACCTTCAGCCTTGACCTTACTGGTAGATCTGAAAGAGTGCCCATTTTCACAAGGGCTGTTAAATTAGATACAGTTTTCCTCCCAAGAGGCAAAGCTGACATCCTGTGTTATGCAGATGTTACACACCATAGTCTGGGAGGAATTTACCTGCAGTTTAGAAGCAGACGCTGCTGAGGCCACTACATTTGTGCCCAGTGGGAGCTCAGTATCTAGAGCAGTGGTTCTCAACCTTCCTAATGCCGCGACCCTTTAATACAGTTCCTCATGTTGTGGTGACCTCCAACCATAAAATTATTTTTGTTGCTACTTCATAACTGTAATTTTGCTACTATAAATATCTGATATGCAGGATGTATTTAGGCGACCCCTGTGAAAGGGTTCTTCGGCCCCCAAAGGGGTCTCGACCCACAGGTTGAGAACCGCTGATCTAGAGGGAGGATTGGCCCTCTCAGTGGCCTAGTGGGGTGGGGAAAAGGGGAGGCAGTGGATCACAGTTTTTCCCTTTTTTATTTAATCTTTTTTTCCCCCTGTAGTGAAAGACAAGCACTTCAATATACCTATTTTTAATACATTTTCAAATTACTGCATTTTTGTTAAATATGAAAAACATTATATTTTAGAATCCCAAGGATATACCTATTTAGGTGTCTCATAAGTTTGCCACATTTAGTGATATTATAGAAGGTATTTGAGCTGCATTGGGCATAATTTCAGGCTTCAGAAAATGCTTATTTCAATTTAAATGGTAAAAACAAAAAAAGTTAATCATGAAATTAAAAAAAGCAAAAAACGTAGTAGCCACTCTTAAATATTTAAACATTTGAAAGAAAGGTTCATTTGTAACAACAAGCTAATGGGGATGGATATAGTTTGAATATATTGTTATTCTATATTACCTAATTTTATAGGAAAAGCATTTAGGTTTGAGAACTTCAGATATAAGCAATATAAACATTTTTATAGTGTAAATAAAATACACATTTTTTACATCAGTATCAAATCATAACTATAATGTGTTAAATTTGAGGAAAGAATTACACCGTACATAGGCTATTTGCAACTTTTAGGCAAGTTATCATTTAGTCCAGATATTCTTATCGTTTTGTAGGGCAGAAACATAATGTTTATATTCACATTTTCCAGTGACCTAAGGAAGAGAAAAGATTTGGCCCTTTTGCATTGCAGATCTGATGTGTATAACTTTACCTCTGTTAAAGTTGAGAGAGTGGTAGTGTGGGATATATTTAGTAATAATCAGAGTTATTCAGTATTTTTGTGCTATGCATGAGAAACCACATAGAAGAACCATAGGTAAGGAAAATTAATTCCAAAAGGGTGCCAGCTTCATAAATGGTTTCATAACTTGCTTCCTTATTTTCAGCAGGGTCTGTAATCGGATAGCATGGTTTTTAGTAGATAGTATTGCATTTCTAAAGTATGTAAGCTTGCAGATAATTTTCAAAGGGGGTATCAGTTAGTTCCCAGGTGTAATATACAGATGGAAATATACAGTATTATTTTGACAAATTAGTCCTTCTTTCCCCTCATTGTCTTCCTTATGTCGTGTGGCATGCAGTCTCTGTAACAAATACTCAACTCTGCTATTAAAGTGTGAAAGCAGTCATAATGCAGATGAATGAGTGTGGCTGTGTTCCAATAAAACTTTATTTGCAGAAACAGGCAACAGGCCAGATTTGGCCATACTTCGCTGACCTCTGTCTTAGAATGCCACTCTCATTCTTTTAAGGTCTTTTCTCTTGGGCCTCAGACTGTTCTAAAGTTTTGTTCTCCTTTAAAAAAAATGTTTAGCCTTTCTGCCTATGAGAAATGGCATAAACCACATGGGTTTTTGTTTCAATTTAATTCAACAAAGCTTTGTAAGGACCAAACAAGTACTGTGCCAGATGCTGGGGACAGGCATGGTCCAACTCTTCGCCTAGCAGGGGAGACAGATGCACAGAGCAGAGATTCATTGTCTGTGCAGTGTTTTGTATCGCTGGGAAGAGTTGTGTAAAGAGCTCATGGTACTGTGTAAATGTCTAAACTCTGGGTCCCCAAGTGAAAATTCCAGGCCTCCTCCTCAGCCTCACTCCCTTTTCATCATTTTCAGAAATTGGCATTGATGGCCCCAAGCGGAGTAGTGAGGAAAGTTCTGGGAGAAGTTAAGGACTCTCCTCCCTGCTGACCAGCTGTGAGGTTTTGGGCAAATCACTGATGCTCCCTCACCTGGATTTTACCTAGAAAGGTCTAACATTTTATAATTGAACAGAAGGGTCCACTGGCAATTAGAGGCATTGTTGCCTCTTGGGCGTTTGTGCTGAAAAATAACAATATTTCTCCTATGACGTTGGACACTGCTGCCGCAGGTGTGGTGGGAAAACCTTGCCATAGAAGAGTAGCTTATAGGATGCACACATCAGTCCTTTTAATAAGAAGTACAGAAAAGAAACGAATACTTAGGTATTCTGATATAAAGTTGGCTGAAGCTATGCAATATAAAATTAATACAGTGGCTGTGGGTGAACGCTTGACTATGTGGAGGACATTGGAAGTGTGTAGCTAACAGTCCGGGAGGCCTGGTTACTCTAGTCATTGGGGATTAAGACAAAGTCTTATGTGAAGGATTAAACAGGAGCTAAAAAAGGAGAGATACCTTTTATTAACCCAAGCCTTATATGAAAACTAGATTTTCTCATTGTCTCATCCTGTTTCATATTGTGTCATTAACATCAAGTTACAACTTGATGCTAGGAAATTTCTTTAATAACAAGCATTCAGAATGAAATGGTTTTGTCAGTGGAAGTGATGAGCTCATGTAACGTTTTAACTCTTTCACAAGTAGGGCTGATAAAGTAATTTACTACCCCAATTTATCCAGGGAAACTTGTTCTTCCATATTTTCCTTTTAAGTGATTTTTTTTCCAATTTAAAAGAAAAGTTCTAGTAACCGTTTTTCTTAGAATCTCTGGCTTGTTCGTTATCACACCCAACCTTAACTTTTTTTTTTTTTTTTGCTTGTATATTCTAAGAGTGTTTTGCTTTCAGTAAAGTATGGAGATACTGAACTATCAGGTTTATTTTTCTAGGAATTTCTCATTCCTAGAAAAAGTTTATTTTTCCCTCCATAATTCTATGTTTTACACAAAAGGTCTGAATGGGCCTGAAGGACAGGTGTGGGCTCACCAGAGGGTTCATTTCTTAATCATAGTTGCTACCAAAATATAAATTTTTATTTTAAGTATATTTTTTCATTTTGTCATGCAAATCATGTCTGTAGAACTCTTAATTCGGATATGCCTGAAAATGTTACCTACTAAATGGATTTGTACACTATCTCTGCACTTAGCTTCATATGGGCCTACATGGAGCCTTACATGGGACTATATGTGGAGCCCTACATGGAGCTGTATATGGAACTCTACACGGAGTTGTATATGGAGCCCTACATAGAACTGTGTATGGAGCCCTCCATGGAGCTCTATATGGAGCCCTACATGGAGCTGTATATGGAACTCTACACGGAGTTGTATATGGAGCCCTACATAGAACTGTGTATGGAGCCCTCCATGGAGCTCTATATGGAGCCCTCCATGGAATTGTATATGGAGCCCTCCATGGAGCTGTGTATGGAGCCCTCCATGGAGCTGTGTATGGAGCCCTCCATGGAGCTGTGATGTTTCACTGAATGTTCCACTAATGTGACTGGAATCATGGAGCCCAGCAGACAGGTGGCGTGGAATGTTAGTACTTTAACATTTGTCCCACCTAGGGAAAGGGAGCTTTCCCACTTGTTTTAATGGCAAAGTTTTTCAGTTGTCTGTCTGTCTGTCTATCTATTTATCTATCTATCTATCTGTCTATCTATCTATCTATCTATCTATCTATCTATCTATCTATCTATCTATCTTGTAAAATAGAGCAGATTGAAGGTTTGGTCTTTACCGGACCCCACCTTTACTCTTGTCATTTGCATTCTGATTGCTCTTCAATATTTTAGAAATGGGGTGGAATTATCAGTAGTCTCCAGGGAATTAACTGGAACCTGGGACTGTACTCATATGAACATCATTTGTCATATGTGACAGAGCAGAAAAACAAAATATGGGGACTAGCTAGCCTGCATGACCTGTCATATGGAACAACTTTAATCTTTTTGCTGAAAGTTGTGTTTTAAATCAAGTAACTCTAGATCAATGCTCCTGTGAATGGGATTCTGGACAGAGCAATGTCTAAGCTGCAGAATAGTACAGTGTGTAATTATATGACAGATTCAATGAGTATCAATAAGTTTATTTTTAGCTGCATTGCCTCTAGGAGCAGAATCGGTGCAGGTTGTTCTGTAATTGCATTCATGACCAACACATGCTTCTTGCTATATTCTCTTTTGTTTTGCTGCTGCACCTAATGTGTTCAAAGAATGCCTCCCCTCTTAATGAATATTCAGTGTGCAGTGATCCTAAAATTAATCATTTGTTCTTTGCTTCTACTAGAATTAATATAGATAATCAAATAAATAAAATTTTGCTGAATCTCATCATTAGGAAGCCCTCCATGGAAGTTGAATTTATCAGGACAGTAGTAGTGTTAGGAGACATTTTATTTCCTTGTCTGGAAGAACCAGATTAATTTGCAAGGGGAGGGATAACTGAACTTACTTAAAATAAAAAGACCGAAAGTGTGCTCACATTCCTAGGTTCCAGCTCCTGCCTCTCTCCCCTTCTTCCTGTGGGTGGGGGAGTGACCCTCAAGAAGGGTTTCCACGTGGCCTCCAGACCTGGTTTGATGCTAATGCTTTTAGCCCTGGCATCTTTCCTGAGGAGTTCCCATGCCACCTTTTCCTTTGGCTGATTCCCCCCTGTGGTCCTAGGTCAGAGCCCTTGCTGGCACGTGCACCAGAGATTTACATCCCACCCATATTGGAAAAGGGTGTTTTAGATCTCAGTTGAGGCACTTACCTTCTATCTCCGGCTTTCTTTCCATAACATTAACAAGTTGTAGTTAGGTTTCTAAAACAGACCCCGTTTTCCTCTGTGCATTCTTCATATTTACCTTCCATAGATTTTGTCAGAATCCTTTTGCTCAGCAAGTAATAGTCATCTCACTCCGATTTGGAGGTATCCACAGCCTTTTCTTCTTTTATATCTCAGCAAGGATTGCCTTTGATGGCTAGCTCTATTTGTGTTTGCTGTGGGTACTTCCTGTGGGGGAGGATGTCCAGGGAGTTGGTGGTAAGCCACAGATGTTTCAGTGGAGGCTGCTGGGTGGCACGGACTGAGGTTCCATGAGCCACGAGGAGACCCGCCAGTCTCAGTTCTCTCCCTTTGCAGTGATAGGAAGCGTCCAGGGAAAGCAGTTGTTCTGTATCCTAAGAGGAGACAGGTTGCATCCATGTTGTCTTTGCTCTATTGCACATCTCTATATTCAAAAATGCCTTTGAAGCACTGCACACCTCATGTCCAAGCAACTGCCTCTGAGCTGGTGGCCGTCCTCCTTCTGGCCCCCCTGGCCTGAGCCTACTCGCTCCTGTCTCAGGTGCCATGAACAGATTCCTCCTCCTGCGACAGTACGCGCACGCGTGTGCCTGCACCTCAGTCATCAGTGGCTCTCCCTGCCCCTTCCTTTCCTTAGAGGCCTAGTGCAGCTCGCCCTCCTGGGGAATTGGGTTCCTTACTGTCCCAACATGAAATTGCATCACTGGGTTGCTGACAGCCCTCGCTTCTGCTGTGCTTTTGGAATAGCTTTCTCCTTTGCTGGTAACCGCAGCCTGGCAATCCTCTACAGTCTAGGCATTTCTAGAGTGCTGCACATGTTTCAAAGGCCTGCTTTCACTCCCTCCCAAGAGAAGGGCTGCCGTGGGACTCCCGTTCTGATAGGAACTCTCTCACATGCATATCCCATGTGCCTTAGAGAGGCCCTGCGCCAAACTAGGATTTTTTTGTAAAGGTTATTTTATGAATAAAAGCATGAATGAATGATTTCCTTGCCATTATCAACTCTTTTCTTTCATAATGGTAATGCAGAGAAATTAAGGTCATGATAATTGTATCGTACTTCAGAAAATAAAAGTATGTGTTCAAATTGATGAGAGCTCACGGACATCTAGTGATAGGACTTGTTTCATAGCAACAAAGCATCCTTGAAAACGGAGTGACAGTGGCCATGGCCCTCTGACTTTGTAGATGAGAATGGAAAGTAAATTTCTAGCAATCATGAACCCCCCATTTATATGATTATGTGTTTTAAATTGGGGAAAATAAAGAACTTGTTTAGCTGTTTTCGAGAAATGGGTATGGAGTTAACAGGAGACAGTTTAGCCACATTTAGCTAATCATTAGTGTAAAAATAAACTGTGAATAGAAATCTTTCGTTAAGTGGATCTGTGGGGTCTGGATTGACTACTCTGGGGTGGTCGGTGGATTCGTCTCACAATCAGCTTGAGTGACAAAATGCAGTCATTTTAGAGTGAGAGGCAAATTCAGGTACATTTTAGCAAGTGCCTGCTTTTAAGGTGTGCGAACCTTAAAATGTTCATATTCTCGGTGCAGCCTCTCTTAGACCCGGAAGTCACAATAATAATGAGTGAAATAGCTGGAGGACACATCTTTCCTTCGAAGGACAGTTTGGGTCCTATTTTCCGTTAGGTTTCGTTCATAGAACAGTTTGCCTATTATATTTTTTGAAGGACTTAAGTGACGCTTTTTAAAAATAATAAGACACACTTAGCACTGCCTCCTTGCAGGGACATTTTAAAAACAGTCATGAAAAGAACCAGTATTTCCTTCGCAGGTTGACAGCACCCAGTCTGCGCAGGCTTTTGTTTTTCTGGCCCCACGATGCAGTCGGTGCTGTCAGTTTGTACCAGGGAACTGCCTGCCTGGCGTGCAGAGCCCGGGAGGTTTCACACACTCACTCCCCGTTGTGGGACACACTGGAAATTCCTCTCTTGCTGGGATCGGTCCTCTGAACTCAAGGTGAACAGCGGAGAAGTAAACCAGAGAGGGTGGTGGGTGTCGGTGGTGGGTGTCTAGGGTCAGAATTCTAAATGATCAGAAGTGCAGGTAATGGAAATACAACTGCAAGGAAGAACAAGACCTGCTTAGCAGTGCTCACAAGTAATCTAGTAGCTGGAGTTATGGAGAGCGGGGAGATGAACAACTTGGATGAACAACTTGGCATGTTTGTTGAAGAGCCTAGAAGCTTTTTTGAAAAGGTACTATGATATGAAATGTCAGAGTCTGTCCCTTAAAGAAGGAACAAGTCCGGTAAGAATATGCTGTAAATGTTGGAAACTGGAAAAAGGTTAAAGTCTTTAGTCTGGAAGGGCAGTAGCAACGATGGCTGGTTGGGGTCCAATGGCATGCCCCCTCCACGCTCAGCAAGGAAGTAAATTAACCTGGAACATGGAAACTTAGGTAGATGAAGAGTATGTAACAAGTGCATCATTGCAGGAGCTTTTGAAATCTTGGGTTGTTTTAGGAATAGGGTAGATGATCCAAATTCCTGAGAGCAGGACTCATTACTTCTCCCTCTTTCTTACTATGATACACATTTTGGGCAGTCGGTGTAGTTTGCAATGTACTTTAACGTGTGCCGTGTTTTCTTGTCTTCTCAGCAGCCCTGTCAGGAGGGCAGTGGGTTTTCCCCCTCAAAGAATCGAGAGGGGCAGTTAGAGGGGCCCTTGCCAGGTCACACAGCCCCTCTCTTTAAAGGGTAGAGTTATGCCTCTATGTCTCATTCAATGGAATGACTCACAACAGCACGTGTGAATAGTTTTCTTCAATTGAAAATGTGAGCTTCACTCTGGACCTCACAACTCACTCTAAACCTAGTAGTTCTGCCTCCAGGGAAACCGAATAGGACTGTAGCCATCAAACTTGTTTCTGGAAGAGGGAATTGAATAAATGTTTGCTTCCCAAAGTGCATCATTTTATGAAAGTCACAGATTAGAAAGGCAGGTTAAGAAGGGTTTTTCTCTCACTCAGGATCATCATGTTCTCCTGACAATCACTACTGACTGACTTCTTGTCTTTTTCAGAGTGAAGACCTGCCTGGCTTCATTACCACAACATCACACATCAGAGAATCACATGGAAAAGAAGAGGCTCAGCATTTTATAAACATTTGAAGCTGCTTACAGTTGTTCCTTTGGATCTGAGCAATTACTTTGTTTTAAACATCTGCGGCTGTACTAGACATGAAACCAACAAGGCAAGAACGCCGCCTCCCTCACTGGTTCCCATAGGGGGCATTCATCCTTGTGCTGTTTGTGTTGTGTTTTGTTTTGTTGTTTTAACACAATTTGCCGAAGAAGTAATTCTCAAGATGATGGGATGTTTTCATTGGCCTTTTAAATTGTGGCCAGTGTCTTAATTTCTTCTTACGTTCATTTTGGCAAAGCCAGTTTGTCCCTCGGCATGCTAGGAGATTCTACCGATACCCATTAAAGTGGTAAAATCTGGTATTTACTGGCATACACTCAAAACTACCACAGTCCTACCTCAGTTCCAGGTG
The DNA here is from genome assembly GCF_000147115.1 of Myotis lucifugus. Classification (NCBI taxonomy): domain Eukaryota; kingdom Metazoa; phylum Chordata; class Mammalia; order Chiroptera; family Vespertilionidae; genus Myotis; species Myotis lucifugus. The sequence continues at coordinate 2,417,459 of NW_005871081.1, forward strand.
AAGCCGGATTTGCGGGGTTGGGGGCCGGCAGGACCTCCGTGTATCTCTGCTGAATGTGGCGCCAGTGTGGTCATCAGCCTTATTCAACTGGTCCCAGTACACAGCTGCTTGTTGGACTCCAATCCAGGTTCCTGCGTGTTTACTCACAGACAGAGCCCACTGTGGGGCTGACGTTTCTCTATGGGAATGAAATTTGTGATTGGACGTTGAAGATGGATTAATAAATAATAATTATATGTAACTAAAGCAGCCTACTTTTGGAAATCATCAACTGTATTGGGTATTGGGGGTGGGAGGGGAGGTGTTGGGGCAGGGGCTGAATATCTCTTTTTAACAGAGTTGTTTAATCTTCTCTATGTAGATGTTTATGTGGGTACTTCAAATTGCGAAAGCCTTTGATCCTATTTACAAGCTCAAATGTCTCTGCTGTCCTTAATCTTGAGCTTGCATTTCTTTAACCAAAAACTCACCTAGGCATGCCAGCAATTCAAGGGTGGTCACTGGTTTAGCAGAGTTTTTAAAAATGTATTTATTATCTTAACTATAATGCTATGGTGTGGGCCAACAAGGCTTCCCTGAACAACAGTACAACAAAACACGGGAGGGGGGTGGAGGAAAGAAACTGATAAAAGAGGCATTTCGGGCCCTGCGTTGTTAATGGAAAAAGAAAAAAGAAGGAAAACAATCTCACAGTACATGTCACGTGTTGGCAAACTCCTGACCAGACTACGCTTACATTTTCAGTGTTCTGAAAATACCAGTGTTGTGTCGATTCTCACAGGTGTCACCTAAAACTGCTGCCCTTGACCAGCAGAAAGTCATGTCATCTCGCTGCTCCCTTGACACGTGATGGAGGGCTCCAGACCTTTTTCTCCCATGGGTGCATCCCCAGTGCCTATCTTCTCTGATAGTCCTGAAGAGGTTACACTAGTTCATTGGAGGTGTGAACTTGTTATTTTCTTTCTTTTTTTTTTTGGAGAAAAAATTATATATAAATATATAGATATATATCGCTATAGAATAATGCATTACTAAAAATGAGGCTTTTTTTAGAGGAAGACCAAAAAATTCAATGTCTTAAGAATATATTTAATGGCAATGCAAACGTCTTCCTGCTTCCATGCTGAACTCTTAGAACAGAGGATTGTATTGCAAGACAAAGTTGAATGTAAAGTGATCCCCCTGGACGTTTTTTAAAAGTTTTACTTTTCTAAAATTACACATCACAGCAGTGCATAGAGCGTACGACGTTAGTTTGAAGGTCAATTTCAGTGTATAATAGACATACTTTATAAAAATGTATAAAATGTCCTAAAGTGTTGATTTAGTCTTGGGACTAGGACTCGGGCGGTATTTGCTATGTGACTCCCCCAGGTACGTAGGACTGAATATGGGCCCTGCTGAATACAGTGTATGACGGCATTTAAGTAGCTCTCTATACTTAGAGTAGTCATGCCTCTATACCAATGGTTCATGTTCATACTGCAACTTCAAACTAGCAAATGAAAAGTCGGTAATATGCTAAATGTTCCTCTATCCTGTACATTTCAAAAAAGGCATATGCAATATTTACAGTTTTAATTTAGTTTACAGAATGGAACCAAAATGTATAAATGTTATGTTTGCTAAAACTTCACAATGTATATTGGGGTCTTTGTACATTTTGCCTGACTTACCTTAAATTTAAAATATTTTTTGCTATATAAACTTTAACAGTTATTAAACAGTGTTTTCTTTTTTGGGTACGTATTGTTTCTGAATATCAAGATGTTAAATATATTTCTTGCTATTGTGATATGACAAAAGACTTAACTAATCTTGCTCTGTCTTCCACTGTACACGCTGTATATAAGGGTCAATGTGATGCTGCTGGAGACAAGAATAAATGGAACTAGAATAGTGCATTGTATTTAGTCTGTATTGATCATGGATGCTCTCCTTAATAGCCATATGCAATAAAATAAAATACATTATTTATGAAATGAATAAAGCCTTGAGGATATTTTTTTCAAGGTGGATTCTGGATTTAACATGAAGCCACTCCTGGTGTTTTGGAGTAAACAAGTAAACACTTGGCTCCTACAAAAACATTTGATGCCTCTCAATGTTAATACGTTCTGGGAACCAGAAAATGCCCAAATCACAAAATTTTTTAAAAGAAAATGTGTTAAGTAAACAAAAAAAAGACTTTTACTTTACAAAACAGAATCCTTGCAAGATGCTGGATGCCGCTCTAAATGCTATATAAATATTATATTCTTTTTTTTAAATATATTTTATTGATTTTTTACAGAGAGGAAGGGAGAGAGATAGAGAGTTAGAAACATCGATGAGAGAGAAACATCGACCAGCTGCCTCCTGCACATCTCCCACCGGGGATGTGCCCGCAACCCAGGTACATGCCCTTGACCGGAATCGAACCCGGGACCCTTCAGTCCGCAGGCCGACGCTCTATCCACTGAGCCAAACCGGTTTCGGCAAATATTAAATTCTTTATAGCTCACAACAACCTCAGGTATTAAGAATCACCCCATCTTATAGATGAAGAGACTGAGGCACAAAGAGGTTAAATGAGTTGTTGGAGGACACATAGCTCATGAACAGCAGAACCAGGGGTCAAACCCAGAACTGCAGTCCCAGAATCTGTGCACCTGTGCACTCTGCCATGCAGCCTCCCAGAGATGCACACAAGATTAAACGCATGCATACGTACATGGAGAACACATAGAAGTAAAGACAGAGCCACGAGGTGCAATTTAGGCAGAAAATATAAACATAACTTGATTTTTACCAAGGACAATGCTTCCTCCTTGTCAGAAATATTTTTAGACATTTTTACCCTAAAATTATAGCAGTGCAGTAACGTGGGTGCCATCTCTTTTGAACAAATAAAAAGCAGAGGAATTTAGAAGATGATTTTAAAATAATGGCTCTTAATTCACATGACTGGCATGCACCATGTGGTGCTTAGGAACTTGCAGGGAACAATGTGACCTATTGTGCCATGATGGATTGTTCTGAGGGTTCCTGTTTGCAAAGAAGGAGGCATGATCTGCAAGGTTAGATATCCCTGAAGTGTAATGACAAGAGGATAAATGATAGATGTCACTCGAGGGGAGCCTTTTCAAGCAAGAATTGGCAAATGTGTTTTCCCAGAAGAGCCAATGACAAATAAAAAAGTGAAGAGTTGTTTCAAAGGGCCATAGGTCTGGAAATACTCAAAACCAATTAATAAACTTTTAGGAGGAAGCTAAGTGTTATAACAAGATGAAAGATAAAGATTGCATCACATTGATGTAGGAAGTTGGATTCTGACCCATTGATGGTTTAGTAGTCAGCTTGGAAGGTGTAGATGGCTTTTTGGTGCTGTCATATTCTCATGGTGTTGTCATTAGACTCAAGAGTCCAATATCATTGAGCTGATCTGCAGACCATAGTTAGTCCCTCTTGAAGCCATAGACCCAGGTTTAATGTCACTTAGCAAGAGCAAGTTTCCAGGTGGCCTTAGGCAGACTGTTCATTCACTTTGACATCTAACCCTGTGTTGACGAGGTGTACTAGTATTTGAGTGAAGCCAGCATTACGTATGGCAGCTCTTAGATGCCACCAGTTGAAAGACAAAAGGCAGAATTGCTTCTTTTAAAATATGTCGTGTCTTCATCTTCGCCCCAGTTGTGCGGCTCTTCCACATTTCTCTGATTTACACAACTAAGTGAAATGTGTTTACAATTCTTGCTTGGACAGTGGTCTCTAAATAACAGAACTCTGTAATCTCACGTGGTGGACAGTTTGAAAACACTGAACATCCCTCCAGGCTCTCCTGTTAAATTTGGACTTTTCTACTTGCATTTCTGCTCTTATCTCTTGAGCCTGTTTTCACCTCATAGCTCCAAAGGACCCCACGTAGCAATTTGGTGGTTTCCTTGGCATCTCCTTGATGTCATGCTGAAACTACTTTTTAAAAAAATATACATTTCTTTGTTGATTTCAGAGAGGAAGAGAGAGAGAGAAACATCAATGATGAGAGAGAATTATTGATCAGCTGCCTCCTGCACGCCGCACACTGGGGATCAAGCCCTCAACCCGGGCATGTGCCCTCACCAGGAATTGGACAGCAACCTCCTGGTTCATAAGTCATCGCTCAACCACGGAGCCACACCGGTTGGGCTGAAACTACTTTTCTTGAATCCACCTGAGCCCTCAAGTTCTCACAGCCTTTGCCACTGCATGTAGAAAAATTCTGCCCTCTTTTGGGCACTGGCTCCTCTGTTTGGAGATGTACTTTAGAAGTTGTTTCTCCCCTACTATATCAGAATTTCCTCTATTTACCTAGGAACTCTAAAAGCTCTAAATTTTTACCAAAATTCCGGTCACCTTAAAAACCCTACCTCAACTCTTGACCCGCCTACCTGGGTGGCCCTGGACTCTTATCAGAGAATATACAACATGTTCTCATTTCTCCAGATCTTCCCATCCACAACATTCTAAATGTGCAAATGTCTTCAATATGAAAAAACCCCAAACACATCAAATTAACTGATAGAGTTTCCCAGAAAAGATACATATAATACAAGTACTTGTAATTATTAGAATATGTTTAGCTGCAAATAATAGGAAACCCAGCTCAATGGCTTTTAAACCAGTGGTTCTCACATTTGGGGGCTTATGCGAATCCCCTGGCGTGCTTTCTGGACCAGCTCTCGGGGCCCACTCCTAGTCTTTCTTTACACTTGGTCTGGGTGGGACCCAAGAATTTGCGTTTCTAACAATTTCCCAGGTGATGCTGATACTGCTGGTCTGGGACCACACTTGGCAAACCACTGAACAATAAAGGACTTTATCATCTCACGTAATGAGAAATTCGGGCTTAGATTCACAAGACAGCTAAATGACATCATCAGGGGCCCAGGATCTTTTCATCTTTCTACTCACTCAGCCATCCTCAGGATCTTGGCTTTTATCTCTCAGACCTGTCCCCTCATGTTTATAAGATAGTTACAACAGCTCCAAACAACATATCCTCAAATAATAATATCCAATAAAGACAATCCCGCTTCTTTTGGTGTCTTTTTGGAGCAAAGCAAACAGGCCCAAAGCCGCCCACTTCACCCAGCTCTGCCTTAAGTCCACTGAACAGAACTGGGTCCCATGCCCATGCTGACATTGGTCCCCGGGAAAGGAGACTGCACTGTGGCTGATTTACACTAAAAGGGATTCACACTCTGGGCTGAGAAGCAGTCAGTATCCCATGAAGCACCAGTCTGCTAGGTACTGAACAGAAGTTGGGTGGTGGGAACACACACAGAAGGGATGAAGTTCCAAGGGCAGTAGAAAACCAACATGTGATCAAAACCCTTTCCAAATACAATTATTCTTCAAATGTGTTCTCTCCATTCACGGTTCTCATACTCCCAATCGCTAGTGATTTTGAAAAGGAGGATTTCTAATGAAGCACAAGTAGAATAAAATAATTTCGCATTATCAAAAATGTAATAGTGATGCTGACCTATGTATACAGAATTTTTATTTTCAAGACTGTGAACATAATTCTACTACTATGTTTCTCACGTATGTTTGCTTTTATTATTGAATCCTGTGCAACACTGGAAGCTAGTTTATAATATATTTTTATTGATTTCAGAGAGGAAGGGGGAGGGAGACAGAGGTAGAAACATCAATGATGAGAGAGAATCATTGATCGGCTGCCTCCTGCACACCCCATACTGGGGATTGAGCCTGCAACCCGGGCATATACCTTGACCAGGAATTGAACCGTGAATTCCTGGTTCATAGTTGACACTCAACCATTGAGCCACACTGCTCAGGCTGTAAGCTATTTTATAAAAGATCATCAAGATACAAAGGATGGGAAATTAGAAGGTGCCTGAAAGAGCAAGGACTATTTAGTTGAAAAAGAGAAAGCTGTGGTGATTTGTCAGCATCGATTACACTAGAGACTAAGCTAAGCAAATGATTTTGTCAAGTGACCTTCTCAGAAGAAGAAATAACCAGAAAAAAAGGGGGCAAAAGTGAGAAAAATGTGTTCATTTTCCACAAGAAACAATTTGATAATAATGAGGATTATTAAATATCAATATTATTGTCAAATGAATTTTAGATTACATTCCTTGAGGCCTTAAAAAATAGGACTTTGTAGCCATCTTTGTTTGAAGGATGAGAGAGGGCAGGTTGGCCATACAAGATCTACCAGCTCTTCTCACTGCCCGGGGCCTCCACAATTCACAGCTCCAGAAGCAGGGGGTTTGCTCTCTTCTGTGCTCATGGTACAGTCCCGAGGCTTTGTGCAGGGCCCAGCCTGAAAGCCCATATATCCTGGTTCTTTTCCTTGTCCTGGCATCTCTGAGGACTAGCATACTACTTAGCATTAGATTTAAGCAGGAAAAAGAAAATTCTTATAGTGTGTCTTCTACATAGTTTATTTTGTAACGGAAGTTTGTACCCACGTAATGTTTATGAATCTGAAGGAAAATCTACAAACTTGAAGGAAAGATCAGGAACTTAGGTTAATCCTGACTATCATCTAGCTTTGAAAAACCATGCTATCTCCAATTCATGTCACTTCAAGGGATTATAAAACATGGTGCAACCAAGTGACAGAATGATCTTTTTAAAATACACGTGTGAGCAGGTCTCCAGTTGGGTTAAAAAATCTATTGGCTTTATCCCACCCCTCTCCATCCCTATTATCCTATAGGAAAAGTCAAAATTTCTTAGCCTGGTAGACACAAAGCACTTCATTATTAGCTTCTGCCTACTTCCCTAGGCTTCCCTTCATGGCCCTCTCCTCCGCATTCCACCCTTACTGTGAGTCTGTGCCCAAGCCTTACTAAATTACATGAATGGTACTCAGCTCATGGATGAGAGAAAACAATGAACTGAAAAGAATTGCTGAAGTTGAAATAAATGTTTATTTACCAAGAGATGTTATTTCATAAAGGATCTCTCAAGAAAAGCTAATGCAAAATATTAGAAGTTTGATGCATTTTTAAATATACACATTTAAATGTTACACATCATCCCTTCAGTTCTTTAGAATCTGAGGCCATTCGCATGATCATTTCCACACCCCACCTCTTTCCTCTTTTTCTCTCTTATATGTGTTAGTTACATTATTATTTTTGCATTGTCGAGGATAAAAAAGTTACATCTGTAATATAATTAACAGGATTTTAAAATTTCAACCTCAACTTGAAGTAATTCATTTCCTGCCACTGGTCTTTTAACCATGCTTACTTTTTGATCCATTTATGAATTGTCTGTTTTTCTTTACTAACAGCAAACAAACAGAAGACTCAAAACTTTTCAAGAAACTTTTCTATATGCTATATTGCTTAAGTTGTCTCATATGTGAGAATATTTGCCTGTTGCCTTTGTAGATGAGCAACAAATTGGTTGGGTAGAATATTCTTAGGTCATTATGTTCTTTACTCAAGAACTTTACATACATTTCTCCATTGCCTTCTGGCATTGAATATTGGTAAATAGAAATATTACCTAAGCTGATGTCTTACTCTCATACTGACTTTTCCTTTCTGTTTAGATGCCTGATAACTTCTACCTTTATTCTTTCAGGGTATGTCTCAGTGTTGAGTATTTTATTTCAAATACTCTTGGCAATACTGTGACCTCTGTGTTTGCAGATACAGATATACAGATCTTTCTTTCTGTCAAGATAACGTCCTTGTTTTATACCTTTGAATACTTTTTATTTTTAATGTATTGAGTCCTCTACCTTACGGGCAATGATCATTTCGATGGGCTTTATCTTTAATGTATCTTTATATCCATATCTTTAGCTTCTTTCTAAATGTCTTTTTATCTTGCTTTTTCATCTGTTTGTATTCATCATGAGTTGAAATTTTTCCTGAGTCAGTGAAACATTTCAGCCATGTCTACCCTGTTTCTTACATTTGTAATATATGTATTAGTACTGTGTCAATGTTGTTTTTGTTCTTAATTCATTGATTTTAGAACTACATGCCACAAATTTGCATCTTATTCTGATTTTTGTTTACTAATTTGTTTTTGAGCTCTTAATTTATTGAATCTAGAGGTTCTACTGAATGGTTTCTGAGTTTGAATCTCTTTGAGGGAATTGGCATTGTTAAAGGTTCCCTATATACCCTGTCTCCTATCTACCTAATTTCAGGAGCAACTTCTGTCTCTCTGCCCAGTGTTAGGAGCAGTTGTGCTGAATTCATCACCAAATGTTAAACCTTTTATAAAACTGTAACTTTGCATTAAAAATTCTCTTGGTGCTCCTTCTTTGCCTGGAAATGGGTACTTAGTCTTCAAATATCACCTGGATCAGTTAGGATGGGATAGGCGATACTGCAGTGACAAGCAGCCCCCAAATTTCAGAAGCTAATTTCTCACTCACAATATCTCCAATGTGAATGGGTGGAGGGAGGAAGGGGTCTGGCTTATGGTGCTACCAGAGACCTAGGCTGATGAAGGCACCATCGTTTACTCCACAATCACAGAACAGTTAGTAGGAAACATGGTAAATTGTTCACTGCTTCTTAAAATTTACACTCAGAAGTGAGACATGTTGCTGCTGCTCATGTTTTCATTTGGCCAAAGCTGATCTTAAGGCCAAGTCTTCAAAGAGGATGGGAGACAACCTTGTCATGTGTCAGAAGGAGGTAATCAAGAAACATTTGGTGAACAGTTTTCATGAAAACACCACCTATTTTCAGCTTACCTAAGCAGAACTAGCTACTCACTTCTCTGGATTCCAAAATACTCTGCTCACCCCTCTGTCATTGGATCTTCCAAGTTTCACTCTATCATCTATTTATGTATGTTCCTCCATGGAGAGAATCACATTGTAGATGCAGAAGCTACAAAAACTCTGAAGAAATTGTCGTATGACATTTATCTACATTCCCATTTCACATTCACAAATCCCCTTGGGCTAAGTGTTATTTAGAACACCGAACCTCAGAAAGGTTAAATAACTTGCTCAAGGTCCCACAGCTAATAAACAATGAGTCTGAATTCAAAGCTGTTTTTCTGGCCCCCGCTTTTTCCTACTATGTTTTGGTAGAGCTAACACAACACATGATGTATAACAACTATTGGTTCAATATTTTGAATGATTGCATTGCTCTTCTATATTACTAGAATAATACCTGTATGAGTTTGTTGTTTTTAATGATTATATTGCATTATTTCTCCATATTTACCTTGTTTATTGGCTTTGTGAAGGCATAACATTGCTCAGGAAATTAAAATACATGCTCTGAATTATAGTAAGTGACCAATATTGCATCTCCATGCTCCCCCAATGCCAAACATGTATGGGAATCATATTTAGCTACATATAATGAAAAGCCAAAACAACAGTAGTTTAAAGATGTAAAGGTTTATTTTCTCAGGTAAAACTAGACCAAATGTGGGCATTCCAATGTGGGTATCAAGTTTCCTAGGACCGAGGCTCCCTCTGTCATTTAGCTTTGCCATCCTCAGTGCACATCTTTTGTCTTCAAGTTGGCTTCATGGTCTGAGGTGGCTCCTGCAGCCGTCACATTTGCTTTGACAACATATAAGGTGACTGGAAAAAACTAAAAAAGCTTCCCCTACTGACTTAGGCAGTGACTTTATAAGTGAACCTTCTGCTCAAGTCTTACAGGCTGGACTTTAGACACGTATAAAAGCTGCTGCAAGAGATGCTGGGAAACAACAGACTTGGAACTGGGAACACTGCACTGCAGAATTCATTCAGGCTGTTAGTTTAAGGAGGATGGGAAGAATGACAATTGGGTAGACAGCAACCTCTGAAATCTCATATATGTAGCTCTGACTTCAAAAGCAGCTGCTGCCTTTGGGTTAACTTGATCATATGTTTTGCTTTTTAAATATATGTCTTTTATTAGGTTTCTTTCCCTTTGAAGAGTTTTAAAAATAGCAGGACTCTGAAGTGAAAGGACTTGGTCTGAAGGCAGGGTGCTTGTGGACCAGTGCTAAAAGCACTGAGCATACCAGAATAATGGCTTCACTAACATGCACTTCCTTTGACGTAGGCAATGCTGAATAGGAAATACACATATGGCTATGTCTATTAAAAATTACATAATCTTCTGTTGTGAGAACAACACAGCTTTCCCAGGGAAAAGTGTACAAATTTAAATCAACTAAGATTACATGTGAACCTCGATTGTGGTAGAACAGTCTTAGCTCTGGTCCCTCACTCAGCTGCCCAGAAACAACAGGGAAATTCATTTAACATGAACTCATGGCAGGAATTCCATGAGAAAGGGCAGGTCATGCAGAAAATCCACTCAGCCTATCCCCCTTCTCAGAAGGTATAGAAAAGCACAGCCATCCCTGTCCAACTGTGAAGATGGTTGCCTTTAGGTAACTGAGAAGGCAAGACACAGTATACACCTGCATATTTGAAACACATATTTGAACATCTCTTCTCCATTATTTATTTCTTCAACAAATGTTTATTGTATTTCTCCTCCACGTCTGGTTCTTTTCTGGGCACAGGAGATAGCGTGATGAAGAAACCTTAGTCCCGGCACTCTCTGAACTCCCTTCTAGTGATAGACAGATAAGTAAATAAATATAAAATATGAGATGAAAATAAATAAGACAGGAAATAAATGTAGAGCAGGCTAGAGCCAGAGTGAATGGATGAGCACTATTTCTTGTAGGGGCGGTTGGAGAAGGCCTTTATGAGGTTACACTTACACAGAGCCCTGTGGGGGGCATGGAGGGCAGGAGGGCTCTGTGTGGATATTCAGAAGGAGAGCATCAAAGGCCAGGGACCAGCATGTGTTAAGGCTCTGGGGCAGGAACATACTAAACCAACTGGAAAAACAAGGGGGAGGCCAAATACTTAGTTCCTGCTCCACCATTCCACTCTTTACCGTTCACTATTTAATGCTCATGTTTAAATGAGAATTAATTATGCACATAATCTATCAAAGTTGTGCCACGGATCAGTGGTTGAGCATCCATGGATCAGTGGTTGAGCATCAACCTATGAACCAGGAGGTCATAGTTCGATTCCTGGTCAGGGCACAGCCCGGATTGCAAGCTCGATCTCCAGTGGGGGGCGTGCAGGAGGCAGCCAATTAATGATTCACTCTCATCATTGATCTTTCTTTCTCTCTCTCCATCTCCCTTTCTCTGAAATCAATACAAATATATTTATTTATAAATAAATAAACACATCAATAAATAAATGTGACTATTGACAGCTTTGCTTTACTGCTTAATACAGAGAGCAGGTGAGCCAGGAGGAAGGACAGCATTAAACAAACAAATAGAAACTTCCCTTGGCTTTGAAGGGTTATTCATTCAGGTGGCAAATATATTCCAAGTGAAGGGGCGAGACCTAGTGGGCTGGACATTAACATAAACAGTGTGTATCCTAGCAGAAGGAATGTGTGATGTCCACACACACCAGAGGGGCTGGAAGTGAAGTCTCAGGCAATAGTAAAGTGCTCGGAACCAGGTTTCTGCTGGGGGAAACGGTCTTAGCTCTGCTGTTTCAACAAAGTGCTTGATTTCCTTAGAGACCCAGAGCTGCCGCCGAAACCACAGCTGACAGCGCAATGATCCTCTTCGTATGGACATGCTGAAGGACAGTGCGTGGGAGCCAAGGCTCTCAGGGCCAGCGTGCATGGTCACTGCACGTGGCCATGTGCTGATAGGCTGTTGTCTTTGGCCCAAGTGTCCTGCCGTGACCAGGCTGGTCTCTGCTGCAGGAGAACACATGTGCTATTTCATCGCTGGCTAATCACACAGAGGCCTTGGACGGACTCCACAGTTAGAAGGAGTTGGGCCCTATGCTAACAAGATCTTGATGCTGACGAGTCCACCACCCTACTTTGAAGATAATTTTATGAGTCAGTTTAATAAAAAAAATTTCTAGGCCCCTTATTTTCTTTATCCACTGCGATAATTATTGGTATCTCATATCTTAGTTATTGTCATCATCAGTGACGTCTGCTGTCCAAAAGAAAGCAAAACGCACAAAAGTCACGGTCCCTGTTCTCACATGGTGATGAGTATTAACTGGCGTGCTGAGGAGGGAGAAGGGCATGTTCTGTTAAAATAATCAGATATTGGGTTTTGAAAAAGGTGTCATCACTCCGGATGTGTTTTTACGTGACACCTCACTGCATCATCCTATGATGCCCGAGGATGCCAGAAATCGTCACGCCCACAGCGACTTTGCTGAGATTAGAAATTTGGTTTATAACTGTCATGCTGGCTGTGGGTGAGCAGATGTCCCCTAAAGAGCAAGAGGAATGCCCGGCTGGTGTGGCTCAGTGGTTGAGTGTTGTCCTATGAACCAGGAGGTCAGGGTTTGATTCCAGGTCAGGGCACATGCCCAGGTTGTGGGCTCCATCCCCAGTGTGGGGTATGTAGGCGGCAGCCAATGATTCTCTCTCATCGTTGATGTTTCTCTCTCTCCCTCTCCTTTCCCTTCCTCTCTTCGATCAATAATAAAAATATATTTATTTTTAAAATGAGCCAGAGGACCAAACTTGACAATGGCAGTAGATGAAAAACCTGGGGTCTGTCTTTGCCAAGTTCCTTTTCTTCTTGCAGATGTGTTCTCACAGCTCTCAGACCACTTGCAGCAGAGGGAGGGAAGCCTTTGGCTAAGACAAAGCCATGCCCTCCATAAAGGACCCGGTGGCCATTGCCTGGGTGGCCATGGAACCTTCGCCTTCTTGGGAACAAGCTCCCGGCTGGCCAAGAGCACCTGCTGGCAAGAGCTCAGGGTGACGCCGCCATCCCACTGCTCTTAGGAAAGCTGAGCCTGGGTTGGGTTTATCCCCGGACACCAAAACCATCCTGGGTTTTTCCTCTCTGCCATACCTACCCCCTGAGGCATGAGAAAGGCAAGGATGCCCACTGCTCCTGGCCGGGCAGCCCCTTCCCGCTGCCCCCTTCACAGCCCTAAGGAGGCCCCATCGGTGGCCTGAGCTTTCGAGGATCTGTTGGATGTCAAGCTCTCCTCCCTGGCAGGCAGCCACGATTTTGTTTACTGCTCTCAAAGCAAACTCGCACTCCTTCCTCCCGCCCAGCCCCTTTTTTCAAAACATTAAACTCTTGGCTCGCAGTCATCACTTCCTGCTTTCATCTGTTTGGCCTGAGCCGCTGACATCGGGCCGGGCCGGGGGCCAGAGCCAGCCATCCCTCCAAGGACAGCACCACTGCCCCCACCAGAGCGCACAGGCCCGTGGACAGCAAGGCCAGCGCGTAGTGCGCCGGAGAGCTCCGTGTTCCCTTTTCTTATCACCTCCCCTGTGGTTGCTGAAAGTTAGCTGACTTTTGAAGACTCCCTAGGAAGGGGGTACGTCTAACGTGGGCCATGGCGATATGAAATTAAAGTAACACAGCAGCCCCCCCGATCCCTGAGGAATACAGAGCAAGACCCACAGGGGCTGCCTGAAACCGCAGATAGTGCCGAACCCTATGTACATCATGTTTCTCCTACGTATACATAGCGATGAGAAGACTTAATTTATAACTTAGACACAGTAAGGGATTAACAACAATTACCAATAATAAACGAGAACAATTATAACAATATACTGTAATAAATGTTATGTGAATGTGGCCTCTTTTCCTCTCAAAATATCTTATTGTATTGGACTCACTTTTCCACTTAAAGGAAGCACTTTAGTGCTTTTCTTTGGAATATCCAAACTGCCAGCATCACTACTCTTGCATGGTGAGGCAATTATTAAGTAACTGGGGTTACTTGCACACAAGCACTGTGATACTATATGTGATACTGTGACAGTCAGTATGATAACTGAGATGGTTTCTAAATGACGACCGGGTGGGTAGAGTGGATACACTGGACAAAGGGATGATTCATGATTCCGGGGAAGGACAGAGCGGGAGGATGCAAGATTTCATCATAGTCTCAGAAAGGCACACGATCGAAAGCTTATGAATTGCTTATTTCTGGAAATTTCCATTTAGTACTTTTGAACCATGGTTGACCGTGGGTAACCGAAACCACAGAAAACAAGACCACGGGTAAGGGGGACTACTGTACCTCTGCATCTGTTTTAATCATGACATCCTGCCTTGGTTTCACACCATGTTTGCAAGAGGGCAGCCCCCTGGGTTTGTCCTCCAGAGTTCTGGTAAATCCTGGAGCCACTCTGATAATGGAATTCCCTTCTGGCATCCTCTAGAAGCCTAATTGAATACAGCAGGAAGCAGTGACGAGAGCCTTTTAGCATGTCTATCTCCTTCCAATTGCACACTTTCTCAATAGGAAGCAGTTTCTCTATTCTGAGGAGAGTAAGTAACCCCCCCTCCCTCCCACTCACTTTCCCCTGCACACACATTCCCACATTCCAATTATTCATAGCTATGTTATTTCCCTTCCACTAAAAGTTTTCTCCCAATTACCTGGAGGCATCCAGGTGTGGCTGAAATATGCTCAACCCTGGGAGTAAATATACACACCTAAGGGCAGTGAGCAGCAGATCAAGACAGCCTGTACAGGGAGCCTAGTAGCTGTTTACCTGGTGACTCAGGAAGGATGCAAAGGCCAGATGGTTGGCATACTGCAGAGGCTGACAGGCACTTTCATTTGATTGCTTAAGAATAAGTTCAGTGGAAAAGGGGTTTCACGTGCCTTCTTCCTTTCTGTGGTTCCTGAGTTTCACTGTGCTGCTCTCTAAACTATTATCAAGGGGAAGAAAATAAAACTTTTTAATTGTTTTCTTTGCACTCAAGGTCAGGTAGGAAGGTGAGACTTATAAATCTTGAACTGCACAAAGGTATACATGTACTAGTAAGTAAACTTAAAATATATTTTGAAATAGTTTTTGTCATTCTGTAGAATACTTTCTAATCTTTAATTGTTGCTATAGACTGAATGTTTGTGTCTCTGCCAGATTCATGTGTTGAAGCCCCGAGGTGCTGGTATTGGGAGGTGGGACCTATGGGAGGTGATGGAGGGGATTTGTCCCCTATAAAAGAGGCTCAAGAAAGCTCTCTTGTCCCTTCTGCCATCAGAGGATACAAGGAGAAATCAGCAGTCTGCAACCCAGAAGTGGGCCATCATTGTGTTAGCATCCTGAGCTTGGACTTCCAGCCTTCAGACTGTGAGCAATAGATTTCTGCTGTTTTTAAGTCACCCTGTTTACAATCGCTGTTATAAGACATTTGTAAAATACCCACTTGTGACAAGTATGTGGAAGTGACTGAACTGAGACACAGTGGTAAATGTCCAAACTAGTAGATGGCAAAGACAATATTAGAGTTTGCTCCTCTCAGTCTCTGACACATGAGATTGAAGGAACTACAGCATCAAAGATCCTGGGATAAAAACTCAGAGCCTGGGTCTGTGTCCTGCACGACATTGGACAAACGTCACTCAACTTCCTGCTCAGCAGCTGGTACAGGGGAAATCTCTTGGACTGCTGCTGGGTCCTAGAAATAGTGAACATATATAAGGGGATTCTTAAAGGAGTGAGAGAGTGCTGTACCAAGTAGGTATGCAGGCCACATCATCTCTAACAATATATCTCTGCAACCTGCATTGCTTTGCCTTGCCTCTTTGGTTCACACCTAAAATAACCCTTTACTGAAAGGTGAGGAGTCTGTGTAGTTTCTTTGAAGGTTTTTCTTTGGAAACACCTAAGTAAAGTGTTATTTAATACTAGAGGCCCGTTGCAGGAAGATTCCTGCAAGAATAGGGCTTCCTCGGGCCTATTCCTGCAAGAATAGGGTTTCCTGAGGCCGGAGCAAAGCAGAGAAGGGAGCCAAGCCTGCCGAGGAGGGCTTCGCTCCCTTCTCCGCCACCTCGCTCCCTCCCGTCTCCTCCGCCTTGCTCCCTGCCTTCTCCGCCACTTCGCTCCCTTCTGCAGCACTTGCCTTCCTTCTGCGCTGTCTTCAGTCTTCGCTCCGTGCCTGTGTATGCAAATTAACCACCATCTTTGTTGGGTTAATTTGCATATCACTCTGATTGGCTGGTGGGCATAGCAGAGGGATGGTCAATTTGCATATTTCTCTTTTATTAGTAGTGCTTCTCCAATGTTAATGTGTACACAGATATTACATGCAGATTCTGATTCTGTTGGTCTGGGGTGGAGCCTGAGACTCTGCATGTCTATCAGGCTCCCAGCTGATGCTGATGCTGCAGGTTTGGGGACTACACATTGGGCAGCAAGGGGTATAATGCTAAGCACAGAGTGAGTGGATACACACATTGGGAAGAGGAGCTAACTCTTAAAAATTCGTGTTCTCCACCTTTTATTTCACTCATCTTCAAAATCTGCCTTTCTAAATGGGCACAATAATGGGCTAATGAACCAGAGTGGAACCGGGAGGTTCACTCATGACATGGCACAAGGGTAACTGTAACCGGTTATCTGAGTGTGTCTCCCCTAAGGCGGACATACCGAGGGCCTGGGCCCTGCTGAGGAGTCGCTAAGGCAGGATGGACTCAGTCTTCCTGGCATAACTCATCCAGTGGTGCCACCAATGGCACTGTGCAGTGAAAAGGATGTCTGCAAAACCACTCTGAAGCAGGGGAAGAAAACTCCACAATCAGCAGCTGCCTTCTCCCTAAGCATCTCCTTATGTCACCACATGTCACAGAGGTCCACGTGAGAGTAGTCTTCTGGAGTTAGGGGAGAAATGATGAGAAGTTACGCAAAGTCATGGTAAGAGTTTCTTTCCTATACCTACTTATCCCCAGGGTTTTACTCCATTGTGGTCAGGGTATGACTTTCCTTCTCTTTTTCTGCATATTTACCCAAATGCCCCTTAGGAGTGTTTACAGAATCAAACCCCCTTTTCTTACAATTGTACTGCTTGGTGGACAGAATTTCCATGGGTGGTAAGAAGGGACAGTGATGCTAACCCGGACATGAGAAGCAGATCCTCTCTTGACTAGAGTTTGTGTGACACAGCTTCTCTCATTAGCACATTTCCCTCTTCCTGTGCTATGAATCAGTGTTCTTAACTGTCCCATTCCTCACCTTACTCGACATCCTTTCTGGATACTCTCATGCACCCTAATTCTTCAGTTCCCAACACTATATCGTGACTCTCTCCAGTCCTCAACTCTAATTTTCATGAGTCTCAACTTCACTTAACTCCAAGCCGAACAACTCATAAGGGTGTATCACAGACACCTCAGGCTCAACATATCAAATAAAAACAAAAAACAAAATCATATTCTTGCCTAGACCTGCTCTTCCTCCTCCTGAATCCCCCATTCTGCTTTTCTTGCCAAATATCCTCATTACCACCTCCTTCCAAAACACAAAGTTTGGATGGCGATCTTACAAAAACATATGGCTCCAAATACCATCTATATGCCAATGTCTCAAGTCTACTGAACATCTCACCTGCATGTCTAACAGATGCCTTGAAATCAACATGATCAAAAAAGACCTCTTATTTAACACAGCCCGTCCCACCCACCAGTCTTCCCTACTTCAGTAAATAGCACCATCATCCATCAAACACACAGGCCCGAGAAGCTGAGAACCATCTTGTTATCTACCCTCTATCTCATACCCTACATTTAACCCTTCAGCAAATCCTAATTTCTTCATCTTAAAAGGATGTCCTGCCCTTAATCTAACCTTCTCACCATCTTCCCTCATAGTTCATGTCATCATCGTTTCTTGATTTAGCTGCATTGCTGCCTCCAAAGTGATCTTCCCTGTTGTATTATTCTCACCCCACCCCCTCCATTTCATTCTCCATACAACTCAGTGAGATATATGCCATATAAGTCAGATCAAATCATTCCCCAGTGGCTTCCAGCACACCTGAAGGAGAATCCACACTCCTTTCCATGGTTGACAAGTGGCTAATCATTTGTTATGCCCATCCATACTAGTACAGGTCTGTAATCAATACATTAATTTACCTTTATATTTTTTAGAGTTATGGGAGGAATTGAAAATGGGAAAGGAGAAAAGAATGATTCAATTATTATTAGATAATTAATTTATCCATTCACTTGAATTAAAATACATACATACATATCTGAATATTCACACAGACATGAAGTTTTAAATACAACCAATATATTAATTTATATAATAATTCATAATAATAAGCTTTGTTATGGGATAAACAGGATCCCATGTTTTCCTTTATAATGTCATGCCTACAAATCCAGGTTCAGCACCCTCAGCTTTTACTTGCTGATCACTTCTGCTGCTGTTACAGATGCTTCTAGTCAAATCACTTTCCATGGCACATGCTCATTGTGGAACCTTGTCTTTGAGCTACTTCTTCTTTTTTTTTACTATCTTCTGCAGCATCATTCCTCTGTGGTTTGAGGCTGTTTTTAGCAAAGGGCTATAATGCAGTTTGGGCATAGGATCTCCACTTTCTTCTTGACAAAGGGAAACACTGACAAACAGATTAAGACTATAAAAACAAGGATCCTTTTTTATGAAAGCCTTCCTTGAATAAATATGGAATGAGTTGTCATGGAAAATCCTGATGCTGAAATAAATACGGTACAATAAAATGATTGAACAATGTTCTTGGATTTGATTTTCTAAGCCCTGTTGTTAAGTAATTAGCATGGAAACTGGTTTCTTATATAATAAGATACTCTATTTCATACCACATAGTGTATCACATTAGCCTCAGTACTTCTTTGGGGAGATGGGGTAAATAAAAATTACATGACTTAATGTTACTGTTACTTCATTTTCTTTTTTTCTATCAGGCATATAAAACTTATTAACAAAGAGTGAAAAGAAGATGGGAAAGACTAGGAGAATATTCTTCTCCTGTGTCACACTGAGCAAATTATCTTACCTTGCTGGGTCTCACTTTTCTTATAAGTGAATTATCTCATGGGTCATTAAATTATACCCATTCAGCAAATATCTATACTTTTCACTTACTTTGTCCAGGCACAAGCCCTTCATAA
>NW_005871081.1:2436926-2448111 GCF_000147115.1 Myotis lucifugus
GCTTTTTCTTGTTCTCCTGGAGCCCTGCCTTTACCATGGTACATGTCCAGGCTAGTCTGCTGGCAGATGAGAGACCACATGGAGCAGACACCAGTCAGTCCAGTTGTCCCAAACACATAAGAGAACCCAGTCTAGATGAGAAGTCATCCAACTGACTCACAAACTCAAAGCAAAACCTTCAGAGCAAAGGTGAAGGTTTATTGGTGTCTGCCATTGAAGTTCTGTGGTTTAGTTTGTAAAGTCACATGACAATAGATATCCCTCTTGAATTTGTGCACCAATCAATGGTTACCACTAGTCCCTCCCTTCTCTCTATTCTCCCAGTCCATCCTCCCTCAATAGCTTCACATGCATTTCCATCCACGTTCATCCTGAAGAAGTGAGGAGATCAGCGATGAAAGGCCTGACAGGTGTCAAATTCCTGGCCCCTAAGTGATCCTATAGTAAGGGGCATTCTGGCATATGGTTGCACATGACACCCCGTGTCAAATTCTAATTTCAATTTGGGTTTCATTGATGTTTTGTTATTTCTACATCTTTGTCTTTTTAACACCTCAGAACATCATTTGAACCTGTTACATGACAAGGACACTGCATGGGCTTTCTCAGTCCACCTCCTCAGTCTTCACCACCCAACAGTGGCCCTGACTTTGTAGAAATGATCCTTATTTCCACGTAATTGCATTCACCAATCAGAGCTCCCTTCTTCCTCCTCTTCTTAACCATCCCCCTCTCCCCCGCCCACTTCGCACACTCGTCCTCCTGCTGCGTCATCCATAGTCAGTCATCATTCCAGTTTGAATCACTCTCAGTCTAATCAGTGTGGGCGAGTTCCTGGAAAACATGCATGTAAGAAAATGAATGACTAGATTGTGTCACTGGGACCTAATATAAAGAACAAAGACCTATCAAGACACCAAAGGCTGGAGCCACTAATTCTGGTTTGAAGAGTCAAGGAAAACCTTCAAGAGATAAATTGTCAGCTACAATTGGAAGGAAGGAAAAAAGACTTTCTCCAGGTCAAGAAAAGAAGACAGAAATGCCTGTCTATTTCCGTAGTCACTCCCTCCCTAGCCCTTTGTAGTCTGGCTCCCACTATGCCAGCCAGTGAAATGGTTGTGTTGACAACTTTCTACTTACCAAAACAATAACACATTGCTGTTGAGCAGCTCCCTGTGACTCATCATCCCTGCTTAATGAAGTCATGACACCTTTTCTTGAGTGCTTGTTGTGAGCCAGACCTCCCACCAAACACCCCTCTTCTCATTTCACCCTCACAACAACGCTCATTTAAAACATGATGGATTGCTGACAGAGAGTTGAGACCAATTTCCCAAGGTTTTATGACCACAGAAGAGCAGGATCAGGGCTTGGACTCCAATCTGTCTGATTCCAAACCTGTACACACAGTCGCCATGCCCTCGCTTCTTGGTCTCTGATTGCTGAATGATCCTGTTCCTTCACCCCTTCTTGCTTCTTCTGCTCTATAACCTCATCAACTCCAAGTTTCCATCAGTGACCTTTTCAGCTCTTCGTTTTCTTTCTCTATTTATGACCTCCCTCTTTGGTTTCTCTCTGCAGCTGCCTCTCAAATTCCAGAAGCCACACACTTGCATGTACAATTGCCTGTGAGGTGCCTTAATTTGAGTTTCCCTTATGGCATCTTAAAAATTCAACATGCCCAAAACTGGATCGTTGTCTTCCCCGAAAACCAATTCCACCTCCTGACCATTTTCTCTGAATCAGGGAGGTTAAAACTTAGAGTGGGCGGCTTATTTCTGACAGCCTCCTTCACTCTGCCTACAGCCAATCAGTTTCAGTCTTTGACATGTCACTGGAATCCATCCATTCCCACTGATAACATTGCTTATTACGCCTGGACTTCCTGTCCCAGTTTATCTCACTTTAGTCCACCTCTGCACAGAGACAGACTAATGGTTCTGATGCTCAGCTTGGATTATGTCACCGCTCTATGCAAAAAACCTTAACAGTTTCCCCTTGTTACCAAGTCCAAAGTCTACATATTAGTGTTGCAGGCCCTTAAAGCTCCAGCCTGGACTCCAGCCTTATCGCCTGTAGCCCATCTGCACATCTCCTGTGCTGCAGCAGCCCCATGGCATGCAGGAATAAGGAGTCCTCTCTGCACATTTACACCTTTCTATCTTCATGCTTCTCCTGTTTCCTAACTGCTTGGCAAAAACTTGCCCATTGTTGAAGGTCTTTCTCCATTGTTACCTCTTCCATGACTTCCCTGATCCCCTCAAACACATGACTGATCCACATCACTTTTTTGTCTCATATTTGCCCCTGAATTAGGGTACCTGTTTTAGCTCTCTACTAAAGTGTATGTCTCTTGAGGGAAGGAATGAGTTACCATGAACCTTGAAACTCATGGATATGAATATTTAGAAAATTGACTCAAAATAATAAGTGATGATTATAGAAGTATGATGGTAACTATGGTTTTATAACTCAGGGATAATCCTTTTAGAAATGTGCAAATCATCCAAAAGAGTGAACTGGAGAGGTGTGCCATGTGGTTAAGAAAGACCAAACAGCTTCAGGGAGCTTAAACCTCGTGTGGCGTCGGCCTCTCGGTGATTGAAGTTTTTGTACCAATAGCGTTGGATCTCTCAAAAAATGTGAATTTTTGGGTCTTCAAAATCATTTGTTTGTGGGATTGTGGGTTAGTATGAAAAGGCAGTTCTGTAGGAAACTAACTTTGCATTTTGATAAATAGCTTTTGTGGCCAGTTTGGGTAACTCGGCAACACTCTTCTGTATATTTTGGCAGGGCTGTTCTTGAAAGATATGATTATGTGTAACAGGCAAATATATCATGAGTGTGTATCCTTTTGGGGGGCCTCTTGGATTTAATAAACCTATTCATAAAATGTACCCTAGATGTTCCTTTAGAAGATCTGACCATTTGATATTAGCATTTTGAGAAATTCTCTACCTGAATTCCCTCATTCATTGAAAATTATGTTAAATCCCACAATATGCACATTCACTTCTTTAAACATGTGGGGACATTATAAGGAATAAAATAACAGTTTGAGTCAGAAGCAGCAGAGTTCAGCTCCCCCCACCTCCACTTCCCCTTGCCTCCCCACCCCCCACCCCCAGGTCAAGGCAACTAAACAGAAAAAGAATACCATCTGCAAACCTTCTATTCTCTTCTTTTCTCTTCTCTTCTCTTCTCTTCTCTTCTCTTCTCTTCTCTTCTCTTCTCTTCTCTTCTCTTCTCTTCTCTTCCCTTCCCTTCCCTTCCCTTCCCTTCCCTTCCCTTCCCTTCCCTTCCCTTCTCTCTCTCTCTCTCTCCTCAATCATGTAGATTTGACCATTGGCCACTTTCTTCTCCTTTGAATGCGTCTCTGGTTTCCAGGACAGCACATTTGCTTGCATTCCTCCTTCATCTCTGCCTGCTCTCATTTAGTCTCTTTGACGTTATCCCACCAGCCTTGGGCCTCAGACATATGTGCTGTCTTTCTACACGCACCACCACGGTCACACCATCCAATCTCATGTCTTTAAATATGCAGAAATGCAGAAACCATCTATATGCCCATAGCTCTCCACATTCCCAGATCCGTGTATCCCTGCGGCCTCCTCAAATTATCCACTTGATGGCTAGTGAGCATTGGAAGTTGGTTATGTCCCAAACCGAGTCCCTAATTCCCGACCTTACTGTTCCTGTCCTCTCCCCACCACACTATGGCAGCTCCATTCTTTCAGCTGCTTAGGCCAAACGTGGTGGCAGGTGGCAATCTTCCTGGTCTCCAGCACAGCGGCAAGTCCTGGGGCTATCCCTTCAAATGGGTCCTCTGTCCACTGCTGGAGGCTCCTCAGCTCCCACTGCTGTCACTTGGCCTGGCTGCTTCCTCTGGCTTGGATTTTGGCTTCCTTCTTAACTTGTCACCCTGCTCTTGCCCCTGCCCCCTTTTGATTTATTCTTTATTAAGAAGCACTGTGATCCTGTTAAGAAAATAGGTCAGATGTGTCCCAACTTCACTGGGAGGAAAACTCTGTGTCCTGAAAAGCTTTCTGGTTTGGTTTGGTTCCCAGCTTCTTCTCTGAAAGTTTCTCCTTGAAACTCCTGTTCCCATTGCCTGCTGTGCTTTCCCAGGTAACCACTCTGCTGCGTCCCTTAGAGTCACCTTAGCAGGACTTGGGGCCCACCACACCCCCACTCTGCTCACCACAAAGGGCAGCTCCCTGTGCCCCATGACCCCTGCCACCTCACCCATGGTCCTGCCTGAGGGAAACCCTGAGTGTGTCTTCCCTGTTTATGTGGTCCTCAGCCACTTGGAGTCCCAACTGCCCCCGTGTTAACTCACTCCCAAGCACATCCTTCACCACACTTCCCTTCCTTGTTGACTCCCCACCTCCCCACTGGGCTCTGTGGAGTTGCCTTCCAAAGTAACCACTTGAATCCACTAAACTGTCCCTGAGGCAAGGATTTGGGTTCAAGTCGTTCCTTTTTTCAACAAGTATAACATCTGACAGATGTTGGAATTGAAAAAAGCCTCAGAAGGGGTTGCAGCTTATGTCCTTCTCGGGGCAGAAAACCTGATGACATTCCTGACAGGTAATCAATGGTTTCTCTCTCTTTGGATTATTCTTGTGATGGGGATTTGCAATTTTGCACAGGCTGTTCCTTTGCTACAAATCTCAGTCTGCTTCATTCAATAAACGTTTCTTAAGAGAAAGCTAAATCCAGGCAGACCTTAAGCAGTGAGGGAGGCTGGTCCCACCCACAGCTCCCTCTGGGAGGGGCAACTGAGCCACCACTGTGCTGTTGAATGGCTCAGGACTGCTGCACGCCCCAGGGGCAGCATGGAGGGCTTTCCCAGCCAAATGAAAGTTCTTCTGGAAGCGATCACTCAGTGGACATAAGCAAGCTCTCAGGGGATCAGCCCAGGACACCAAGAGGTTTCAGTGTTGTGACAAAACTAATGCAGGCGAGAAACTGAGACTGAGGACACGGTGGACTCCTGGCTCCTCCAGATAGGAAGCAGCCCTGTCTCTTGATTTACAGCACAGGAGCCACTAAATTTCCTATTAATTAAGTGGCTTAGTTCAGAATTTCTGCCATTCTACTGGCACATGTACAACATGCAGGAGGGTTTACTGTAGACATGTTTTCAAGGAATAAGTCAACAGTAATAGAATTTCTGATGCTACCATTGATAGATAGTATGGAGGTTACCCCTAAACTCTCATTTCAATGAACCCTGACCTTCATTACTCTCTCTTGAATTTTACAAATAAATACCAAGCAGGAAAATATTGAGAGTAGCTTTATTTTCTTTTAATAAATCAACAAGATATACTTCTCTGTACTGGGATCTACAAAATATCCTTTATATCAATTTTGGAATATTCTGCTTTTAGGTATATCAATTTAATTACTTTCATTACAGATTCCCAATTGTCCCTACATTTTATAGCCCCTACAATTTATAGTTTTGCATTTTATAGTTTTGTTGGTGGCTAGAATGGCACCAAGTGTTACCTGGGATAGTCAGACCACACTTTGGTTCAGCAACCTTGGTACTTGAGTTTGGCTAAGAAAGAATTCAGAGCCAAGACTCAAACTATAAGAGAAAGTTTATTTAGAAAATCAGAGGTGGAAGAAGTGAGTGGTGGAAGAAATGTGCTCAGGAGGTAAAGTGCCTGGGGTGGGAGTATAGGGAGTGGGAGAGGGGAAAGGCACTGGGTCCTCCTTCCTAAGGGCTGTTAAGGGTGGTGATTTTAGGGGCACGGGGAGGTCTTCTATTCTCAATAGAATATTCATCAGCATTCCTGGTGTGTCCTGGTTTCCACTGATTGGTTGGCACTAGGGCGGGGTCATTAGTCAATGCAGCTGGTCCTGAGGTCACGGGAGGGAGGCTTTTGCTGCTTTTCTGTGCCTAGAGTTTGAATACAACCGAGACCTAGATGTATTTGATGAGGGTCAGAACCTCATTGTCCTGGGGGTTTAATGCTTAAGGCCTGTTATCCGGCTCCCTTGTTCATTCCTCCTCTGAGGGGGGTCTAACCCTCATGACTAGCAATATGCTTGGGGAGGAAAGGTCAGGGGAGGGTCCAAACTGCATGACCAGTGATATGAAAGGTCATGGGGTCTAAACTGAAGGACGTTGTGCTAGGGGAGGAAAGGTTACCTGGGGTGAGATCCTTATTTTCCCAGTTTTTCCTGTTGCTAGGCACCTGAGGCTTTCCACCCTGGTGACTTTCTGCACCTGGCCTATCACCCTTGCTCTGATCTTGTCTGTCTAACTGCCTACCAGTTTAGATTACTTAACACTTGATTTTATAGAAAAAGAATGGTTATCTAAAATCACAAAAAAAGTGTTTATTTAACATAATCCAAGAAGTTCATGGATACAGTCCAAATTATAATTCAAAATTGAAAAGAATGTATTGGGCTAAAGTATCCAAAACCTAAGGAAGTAACTATGACTTAATTTTGTTATCTTGAGTGGCAGAAATATTAACTCGTACCTAGATAGAAAATTAATCCTGGCCTTATTGTGTATCTTAAGCACATTAAAAAAAATGATATTCAAAGTTGAAAATGGGGCCATAAAAAGTCTGACAATGGAGCAGGCGATTGGGGTCTGAACTCTATTGAACACTTGCACACATTGGGGGAATCTGATCTTCCCGCACCTCCAAATTTTAAGCCACCAGTTTCTTTAAAAACAAATAAATTTAAACAAGTCAACTTATTCATAAAATGTGAGTTGTTTACACATGTTTTCCAAGCACTGATGGAAAAAGGAAAAGAAAGAAGTGGACTCATGAGTGAGGTAACTAGAGTTGGAGAAAATAGTTGGCCACCTTCTCAACAATGTCTTCTACAACACACTCCCCTGAATTAGCTCTGCACGATCTGTCTTTGGGGAAAAGAAACAATGACTTTTGAAGGACATATTAAAGTGTGTGCTCTCTACGACGAAGCCAGTGAGGGGAGACGGGGGTCTACAGCAGACTTGGGAAAGTTTTAATCATTGAATTCTGCACAGCCGTGGCTGGGGCGGAGCAGCAGGGAATGAACTGCCTTTGCAGAACCCAGCCAGCCTGCAGGCATTCCTGATCTGAGGAAAACACTTTAATTAATATGTAAAACAGCAGTGGGAAGAAAAGCAAGGTTAATTTCCAAACCACATCACTGCGGGCAGCATCCAGGTTATGAAACCCGGGGACACTTACAGGAGTTCCTGTTTAAAGGCACAGAGGTGCTTTTGTGTGTGAGCAGCTTCGAAGAAGTGCTCAAAGCCCTTTTACCCACCCCCCACAGTGGTATCCCTCTTTCTGTGCTTAGAAACATTTCCTTTGACTGGCAGGCTGTTGTTTTTAATTTGCAATAGACCTTCCCGCTTTGTGAAGGGTTCCCAGTGGCTGCAGGCAATTGTTCCGGATGGATCTGAAAGCTGAATTGTGGGGGTAGTGGTGGGGGGACTGCCAGCTTCCTTTCTCTTTTTTGCTGCTTCCTTTTTTCCTGCCGCTGGCTACTTTTGGAATGTGTGAAGCAGGCTGCCTCGCGCTGCTCAGGAAACTGTTCTGTACTTGGCCTGGGGTGAGGCTCATTTCCTGGGCTGAGGTCTCTAACCATGACCTGGGCAGAATGTATCGCATTCTCCTGGTGCCCAGGATCACTCTCTGGCTGACACATGGATCTTCCAAGGCGAGGTGAGTGGAGAAACAAAACTGACAAGTCTTCCCTACATTGACCTGAAACAGCTTCACTAGGTGCTTGAACAATTAACCTCATTAAAGAACACGTGCAGCTGCCCAAAGATTTGCCTACGTGTGAATGCATGTGCACCTCCTGATTCCCGCCTTCTCAATGGCTCACAGACAACTCAAGAGCAACATGCCTGCAAACTGTGGAGGAGACACCCTGGGGAGAAGCCAGAAGCTTGGGCATGATGCTGTGATCGCTTATTATCCAATAAACTACCCAGTCCCAGCCAACAGACATGCAAGCATCTCCCAATAATATGGACATTTTCTTGAACCACAGACTTTCTAAAAGAATTAACTCTCCCCAGGAAGAAAAGCAAATTTGCTCATATATGCAAATTTGCACACATTTTCATGGTTTTTCCGCACACCCACCTCTAGCCCAGTTGTCTCCCTAGAATCGGCCTGTCCAATTTCCTCTGCCATTGCCTCCATTTGGAGCACCACTTAGCACCCATCTTTTGCCTGGATTGTTACTATGACCCCCCCCCCCCCAGCCTCTGGCACCAGTTTCCTTCACATCTACCACCTTGGCAGAGGTGACTTTCTGCCCAAAGGCTCTTGATGGCCTTTAGAAGAAAGCCCAAGCACTAGCGCAGACTTACAGTCCTGTGGAGTTAGTTCCCCTCTTGCCCTGGATATGCAGAATGTCTTGGGTTTTTCTGAACTTGCTCATTTTTCCCTCCTGCTTCTCTTAGTACATCCAGTTGACTCTCTCCTCAGACTGGATATCTCATATTAGGCCTCCGATGCTCAGGACATTCTCACTCACTCTGGGGACAATCCTTGCTCTCTGATGGAATCGTATGACCTCAAGGTGCACACTGGAGCACCCCGCCTACTTTTCTTAGCATGTTCTACACAGTTGGTGTTGTCACTGTTAACTGAATGTCTGCCTCCTTCACTTGACTCTCAGCTTCTGTAATTGTTACTGTAGGTAGCTAGATATTAAAGCAAGGAAGCAAAGGGACTCAGACATTGTTGAGCCTAATGGGCTGGGGAGTTGAATGGGATACTGAGCCTGTTTGCTTCCCCAGGAAGCTACAGCTTCACACACACTATAGGGGACTGCCCTAGAGGAGACTTAATCCCTCAGAGTGGACAGGAAATCTCTCCAGGAGCACTCCAGTATGAATAGTTTGAGGCAGGAGGGGTGGGGGGTGGAGTAGGGGGAAGTAAGCACATATGTAATAGAAGTCAAAATGGCAAAGGAAGGGGTACTTGACCGTAGAGACCTTTCAGCCTAACCTGGGAAAGGATCATTGGTCAGGGTGTGGGCCCATCAGAAGCCTGCAAAAGCTTGCAGAGTTGATTGGTTATTTTGGAAAAGCTCCTGGTCTTTCCCTAGCCTGAGATGATATAAATCCCAGGGGAACAAATAAGTCTCTCTCTCTCTCTCTCTCTCTCTCTCTCTCTCTCTCTCTCCCACTAGCCCCATTCGTTAGTGTACTCTCTTGCCTAGGAACATGCCATCATGTGGGTCTAGCAAGCCAACCGACCTGGGGGCAGTCCATGCAGGTTCCAAAGGACTAAGCTTTAATATGAAAAAGAAACTCTAGAGACACTGGCCTTTGTTTTGTCCTTGATGATTGGAATTTTTCCAGTGCTGATGGGACGGAGATGGGACATTGGAAACTCAGGGACAGCCTTCCTGAATAAATCTTGCCGCACCACAATCTCATATTAGGCCTGGGTCCATGAAATACTTTTCTCCACAATCCCATGAAAGAACACAATTTCCACCAGCAACACAGTATTGGTCTTCTGTGTACTCTTCTCTAAGCCTTCCAAGGCAGTCACTGCCCTTAATTTCTAAGGACAGAGACCTGTAGAAAGGTAGTGATCCTTGCTGAATTTTATAGCAAGAACAATATTCTAATTTATAATCTGTATGTATTTGATATATTTGAGGCGACTTGAGGGGTTGATGGAGAACAGAACATACAAGGTAGGAGCTAAAGCCCCTATTCTACCCTGCAACTACGCCATTGAGAGTTGCTAACTGTCTGTGCATAGCCACATTGCCTGGTATGTAGGTGCTCATGAACATTTGTTGGATGAATAGATGACTGCCTCTGGAGAGACACCATGCAGATCTATGGGTAGAAAGAACAGAACCCAGGAATTGATTTCAGCCCACCTCTAACCTGAGCCATGTGTGTTCTCTCTCTCTCTCTCTCTCTCTCTCTCTCTCTCTCTCTCTCTCTCTCTCACACACACACACACACACACACACTCCTATACCCATGAGCCTCCCTACTTTTTCAAGGATGTTGGCTCATAAGTTATCCCATATCTCCTTGCTTTTTCATGGCTTTTTACTCACTTCTCCTCTCAGTTTATACACCCAGAGTAACCTCCCCTCTCCTAGAACAAGCCATCCTCAAGGTTTTACATTAACCTTCTGCCATCCATGTGTACCTCTCACCCCCAGGACAACCGCTTGTAGCATCTACTAAATCACTTTCCAGTTTAGTGTGGCTCCCATCTCCCCAGCTCTGCCAAAACAGCTCACCAGCATTCTTGATTGGCAAATCCAAGGTTCCTTCTAAGCCCATACCCTTTGACCTCTGGGAGGTGCTTTAAACAGTTGCCAATGTTCTGCTCCATCGGGAACACTCTAGGAAGCTGACCACCATGGAAGTAAGGAAGCACTGTTCCTCATTCACTGTTCTCTTTACTCTGATATCCTGCGCTATCTTTTTGGGCTTTTTATTCTCAACTCATTTAGTAGAAGTAAAAATGTAGTTCAGGTACATCTTTCAACTCTTTCTTCAAAGATTTCATTTTCTTTTGTTTTCTGTTATTTGTTAGAGTTTTATGTTGTTTTAATTATGATGTTGTCCAATGGCCAGATCTACACTTCTGGCCCTAGTCACCTTTCTGTGGCCCAGACTGCTTTTGCTAACTGCTTTCTGGTTAACTCTCTTGTAGGACAGGCAGCTCAGCTTCCACATATCCAGCAGTATGTTTCACTGGGTCATCAAGTACTTCCATGTGTGTAGCTTCAAATTGCCTCTTTCTTGCAAGCATCAAGGGGATGTCTTGAATCCCATGCAAACAAACAAAACTGAAAGCTACCTCAAAGACACCTGTGAATTGAATATGCAAATTAGCCGGGACGCCATAACAACCATGACCACTCAGGAGGAGGCTGCATATGCAGGTGGGTGGGAGACTGTTGTGTGGTGAGGCAAGCCACGGAGGGCGCAGGCCGCTGCCTGGAGAGAAGAGGGCAGGCCTGCCCACAGCCGCTGTGGCCGAGGCAGGCCCGGAGAGGAGAGGGCCTGCCAGCTGCGGAGTGCCTGCAGTCCCGCCTCTATGCGTGAGCTGCAGAGGGAACACTTTTTTCTGACCGCTCATTAGCTAAGCTCCCGGGATGCCACCTTGCAGGGTCTTGGTAACTTGGGTATT
This sequence comes from Myotis lucifugus, assembly GCF_000147115.1. Lineage (NCBI taxonomy): Eukaryota > Metazoa > Chordata > Mammalia > Chiroptera > Vespertilionidae > Myotis > Myotis lucifugus. Next base: position 2,448,092 of record NW_005871081.1, read on the forward strand.
AAGGATCCAAGAAGATGATG
>NW_005871081.1:2448382-2510257 GCF_000147115.1 Myotis lucifugus
TCTCACATTGATGTTTCTCTCTGTCTTTCCTTTCTCTTTTCAACGCTTTCTTAAAAAATCAATGGAAAAAATATCCTCAAGTGAGAATAGAAAGAAAGGGAAGAAAGAAAGAAAGAAAGAAAGAAAGAAAGAAAGAAAGAAAGAAAGAAAGAAAGAAAGAAAGAAAAAGAAAAAAAGAAAAAGAAAAAAAGAAAGAAAGAAAGGTCATATCCTATGAAAGAGACATCTTGAAAATGGCTAAAGAAAGTTGTCATTTTTTCATGGTGAAGGGACTGGAGTCTGTGTTGATGAAAACACCTTGGTGCTGCAGTGACCGGCAGTGGCATCAGCAGTGGGGTGATGGGGGCGGTGCCTTCCTCTGATCAGCCCTGTTGCCTCCTGCAGAGGGAGGCCAGACTGCAACTTAGGCCCGCTAAGCAGTCAGTAGGATATCCCCTGAGGGCTCCGGACTGTGAGAGGGGGGCAGGCTGGGCTGAGGTACCCCTCCAGTGCACGAATTTTCGTGCACTGGGCCTCTAGTTATAAAATAATTAAAATTTGCTTGCAATTTACAAAATGACTTTAAATTAATTTTATGTGAAAATAAGTCAGAACTATCTTGGTTTTGTTTCTTTTATTATAATCAAAGTCTGTGTAAAACAACAACAACAAAAAACAGGAGTTTATTGACTCATGAAACTAAAAACTCCATGAATTGATTAAGAGCAGGGGTTTTCAAATGGTTTGAGCTTCAGACTCACCTGGAGGGTTTGTGAAGAGTTATCACTGAGCCTCAACCCCAGAGTTTCTAATTCAGGGAATCTGGGTGGCTGGGAATTTGTATTCCCAACAAGGTTCCAAATGCTGCTTCTGCTCCAGGATCCCTCTGAAGACCACTGGCCCAGAAATCCTGGTGCTGCTGGATCCCTGGGTTCAATGATGCTCCCAGGCATCCATTTCTCTTGTCACTTCTCCACATTATATTCCTCTGTGCTGATGTCCTGACACAGAAAGTTCCTGGCAGTCCTGGGCCAACACCCCCTTTAGAGTTAGTAATTTCAGAAAGAGATTTCCCTAATATCCATACAAATTTCCCTCAACATGACTCTGGCTCCACAAGACTCACATGCTTACTCCCAAACCAGTCACTTCGTACCTTGTGAGGTAATCCTTATGTGGCTGGCAGCTTCTTTTGTGACAGTGCTCCTGCCCACCCACATTCAGAACCCTATTTAAAAATGGGAAGGAACTCCAGGCAAACAAAGTGTTATGTATATCAATATACAGGTTGTCCCCAAAATGTATACACACTTTAAATAATTATTAATTCCATTGGGTTAAATCTGAAAAGAAAGGAACAAAGGCGACCTCAGGTAATCCATGTTTTGATGAACCTCTGATTTTAAGCACCAAATTAATTTTAGAAGTTGCATAAGGAAAGGTTGACCCTTCCATTTTCTTTGGCAGTGGCAGAAACATTGAGCTATATCAGCTGTTAAGTGTGTATACATTTTGGGGGGACACCCTATCTATTGAGCTGGGCAAGGTACTCAATTGCTCTTAACCTCGTTTCTCTTATCCAGATAACTGATTCAATAATAGCTATATTTTAGGATCACTGTGGGAATTAGAAATATCACCAGTTTAAAGCAGCCAGCAAATTGCCTACCACATAAATATGTGGCATAAAAGGTAGTTAGATGTTAAGGGAAACTTGCTTTGTCTCTGACTCATGCCTCTCCCAGTTAAGGTGGTTCATTAGATGCCTGGCAAGAGAATGGGTGGACCCCAGTTAAGGGTAGCCACCCTATCATTTGCCCTCACCCATCTCTTTCTCCTTGACCAGTGATCACGCCCTCTCAACCCATTCATGGGAGGGCTGAGGTTCTTCATTGGAAAATGAGCCATGTGTTTGAGGAACACTCATCCATTTAGTATCAATCAAGTAGCTGCCTCCTTTCTGCTGCTAAGATTAATTTTTGTGTGGCTCTCCCTATTTCTTTCATGTTTAAACCTTCTCTAATACTTCAGGTTTTCACAGGTCTGCAAGGATACCCTGAGGTTAAAAATTCCCTCCTGTTTGAGCTGATAATTACATCTCTTTAGCTTTTTCTTGCAAGTCTCTCCTCTGAGGTCTGATGTTGAGAGCTCCTCGTGATTAGATTAAGGTAATATCAGGGTTCTCAATTGTTTGAGAGGAGGGATGGGTCAAAGATCTCCATGTCCTTTGCTTCTCAGTTGAATCTACAACAGCAACTTGGAAGATAATGATGACAATAACCATTACTTGCTGAGTGCTTATGTGCTGGCATTGAATCCTCACAAAGCCTATGAGGTAGGTATTTGATTTTATAGATGAGGAAACTAAACTTTGTGAGATCAATGGCATGGCAGAGCTTGGAGAGCCAACTCCACTCTCACTGGTCTGTGAATGCAGGCCTCCTGCTTGGTGCGCTGTTCTTAGCTCTCTCCAGTCCCGGGCTGGATTTCTCCCAGGCAGAACTGGGAACACTAAGTTGTTGATGTTGTGTTGTTGTTCTAAATTGGATTACATATAAATTCTCTTTTCCTCCAATATTCAGTGAGATGTCTGGCAGCCACAGACGACTCATTGCCTAATTGTTGCCCTGGGTGATTTTCTCAAATCACTGCGCTGGGCCCTGGGCCATCACACCAACTCACCACACTGAAGAGATGCCTTTGTTAGTGCAAAGGCAACCTCAGGTGATCCATGTTTTGATGCACCTCTGATTTTAAGCACCAAATTAATTTCAGAAGTTGCATAAGGAGAGGTCGACCCTTCCATTTTCTCTGGCAGTGGCAGCCACAGCTCAGCTGTGGGTAAGCAGCCTCTGCCTCTGTCTCTGCCCTCACCCCACCTCTGCTTTCATCAGACCAGAGCTGCATTTGGATGGGGATTCCTGTTCCAATGTCATTGGCAAGCACTTGACTTAGAATAGCCTGAGGATTAAAATACTGGACTTCAAATCCCCAGGAGTCCTATCGTCCTGTCATAATCTACCAGGAAACTGAGCATACAGCTTCCTTTTTTTAGCAGATACATGTATGTACTTGAGTTATGTTTTAATGTTTTAGAAAGTTAAAAATAGTCATAATTTTGGGACTCCCATGGGTTTTTATACCTTTCCTGTAAGTTTGCTATTGTCCTATATGTGGTTCTGAAGCAAATGAATGAATGAATGAATGCTCTGAACCTAATGAAATCAAACACTTGAGAATACCAATGATGATGAATATGTTATCTAATTTCTCTTTGGGGGCCTAAAATTTTAGGACTAATTGGAAAGCACTCACAATTTATGGCAAAAATAAATTACAAATTTTTAAATATATGACATCACAATGGAGACCACACCTTACCCCTCTGAGATTTAAAATAGCTCATTGCAAACCTAGTGCTGTATGTCTGTGACTGTGGAAGCCAGGACTCTACCAGGTTCAGCTGAGTGACGATCGCTTCCGCTGAGGTTCTATTAGACACCTACCGGGGGAGAACAAGGCATGTAACGACACTGAAGCTGCAAAACATTTTGTCTGGCCACCTTCTTGCTTGCTTTTCCTTTTCCTTTCCCTTTTTAATTCTTTTTTTGGGTGGGGTGGGGTGGATAGTATTACCAAAAGAGAAGGGAACGCTCATCAACACTCGTGACTGGGTGTTGAATTTAAGGAAGCCTGGAGATGACAAGAGGAAACCTTGTGATTGAATATTGCCTATTAATGAAAGTCCATATAAATCAAGGCTCACATGGCTCTTATATGAATAAAATATTACACCTGGAGGCAGGAGGATGTGATATATTTTACTATCTTCATTAATCTGCAAGTTTGCTGTTCAAGGCTGAGGCTACTCATCACTGTAGGGAAGAGACAGACCTGAGGGTCAAGAAAACATTCTTCATTTGTGTGTAAGACACATCTCTGTTCTCGGATAAACACCTGACTTAATTTTTTCCTAGGATTTACAAAATCACTTAGACAAATTCAGGTTCAGGGGTTGGTTAAGTTCTTGCACCCTATCTTAAGGCGACTACTATCCAGGATTCTATGTTTTATAATAATTATGTTATACTCAGTTACAGTCCAGGCAGATATGTTATCATTAAGACCATTGTAGGGACAATATACCAGCTGACTGGATCTACACACATGTTGCCCAGGCTGCTTGCCATGGTCACAGGCCCAGCTTTGTAAGTGAAGGAGTGAAGGAAGGGTTGAGACTTAAGTCCAGGCCTTTGGTGAGGCAGTTATCGTGAACTCTGGAGAATTCGATACATTAAACATTTTGCTATGGTCCAATCAAACAGTGTTCGTGACCTCCTGTGACAGTTATTCAGGATGTGCAATAAGGTGATTTTTCTTTTAAACTATCTTATCAACCAAGCAGAGTCTTCCTTGTGGGCAGCTGCTCCTTTTTGCAACGCTCAGCTGTTCTTGGAGCTAAAAAAATCCTGCTCTGGGGGAAAAAATCAATGCACTTCTCTCATAGAGACATAGATTTAAAGTGTCACAGGAATGGATGCCGAAGAAATACCTAAATTGATAACACTGATTATCTCTCCATTTGATTGAGAGATCTTAGGGTAAATAAAAGATGGCTTCATGTATGGTCAGTCGGATTAAGTTATTGTTTTAATAATGAAGTCAGCAATTTTAGAAAGTAGAAGAAGAAACCTATAGCATTTCCACAGTGAAAAAGATTTCAGACATCTTTCCTGTAGTAATGTCTTGTTGAGATTATTTTCCTGGTGTTTTTAAAGCTGTAGTTCTGTTTGTAGTTTCAAAAATAAAAGCTTTGAATTTGGCTTCACTTGGGGTTCAGCCAATTAATGCCGTTTGTATGAGAGGTTCTGTTTGGTACAAGGCCTGGGAGTGGACACCATGTTTGGGAACAGGGCCCACTTTCATTGGAGAGTGTAAATAACAGGAAAAACGATTTACATTCAGCCATAACACCCCCCCCCCGCCCCGCCACTTTTGCATTCATGTCCTCAGCTCTGCATTTGTCCCAAGAGGTCAGAGCAGAGCTTCCCTAGTCTAGATTTTCAGGGGTGAGCCTAATGAGACACACAAGGGTGTCAGTCTGTTGTAAATACAGAGATCAAGATGCCTGACTTCTGTTCCCAACCCTGGCACACCTGCTGAGGGGTCCAGACACACCTGTCAGTGCTGGTGTTTGTCATTGGAACAATGCAGAGGTTTCCAAAAGGGAGGGCGCTGATTAACCTGGACCGAGTGCCTGTCAGGTGTTAGGCAGTGCGCTCAGCCCTCCTGTGTGTGTAAACTCAGAGGTTACCGGAGCTCTAGGCCCTGTTGCCCCATTTCACATTTGAGGAAAATGAGACTCAGAAAGGACTCGTGTTTGAAAGTCATATGACAAGGAAGTGAAGTTTATTCAAATGCTTTTCAGCTCCAAGCAGTTGTGCTTTCTCTCCTTTGGCTGCCAAAAATACAGGTAGGTGATAGCCTATAAATTGTAAACTGCAGCGTTTTTATAGGCCAAACAGTTGTGAAAACCACAGTGATATCATTATAAAAATCTCACTTAAATGGAATATTTTACTGTGGTAAAACCAAGTAACAGCAACCACTTTTATCTGCATATAAATGTGTCATTGACCAAGCAGTGTTTTCGTCAAACATAATCATAACTAATAAACCTGTTACTTGTGTGAAAACAGTTTCCCTCATCCTTGCTACAAGAATGGCTTTTCTGGATAAAAAAATAGACTGTGGAGAGACACTATCTAGTTTTTTTGTTCACTAGAAGTGGGCAGACCCATGGGATGGGGAAGTAACACATTCACAGTGGTTTCATTACACCGCTTCACCTCAACCCAAGGCGGAGGGTAAGACACTGCTCATTCAGTCACGCAAACCCTGAAATTCAGTCGGTGACTGTCACAATCTATGTATAAAATGAAACTTACATAAATCTCTTTGCTCCAAGTCAGTTAAATCCAGCAGGCAACAGAAAAAGGCTGCCAATGCGGAATACGGATAAAATAAATAAGTGAAATATTTACAGCAAGCGTGATTATTAATTTTAGTACATAGTAAAACTCTTAGAGTGTGGTGTGCTGTGGAGGAGTTTTTCTTTGTTTGTTTTACTTTGGCTTTTTCATGTGTTTGTTGTTTTTTAATTAAGAAATGAGGATTCTGTTTTATTTTATTTTCTTCGGTATTTTGTGATTTGTCTTCCTAGTTTTTCCTATTAGTTTTACCCACTTACACTTCTAACTCATCTTCCTTAGCCATGTCTTCATCTATCATTACAGTGACCCTTTAAGGGAACAAATGGTCCCTTTGAACCGTGGAATAGGTGAACAACCTTTTGAAATAAACACGCACTCTGGTGCAATGCAGCCAGAAAAACCCAATGAACTGACAGCCCAATAAAAAGCGACTGGTTCAGTGGAACTACATCTGCCAATTCCGGGCTGCCAGCTGGGAAATTCTCATGCATTTTCCTAAGTGACTGTTATATAAAATATTGAGGCTGTGTTTGTAAGTAACCACTGCTCTGATTTTAAAGAGCCTTGTTGTGTTGTTTTTCCTTCCCTCAATGGAGAATCAAGAGTCCAGGGTTTACATATTGAAAATGAGGAACCAAATCAAACAGTGGCTTATTCTTTAAAGTAAACAGAGCAAAGGCTATCGGTGGCAGATGTAACCGAGAGCTGGCTGGCTCTCTGCAAAGAGGAAATTATAAAAAACAAAAACCTCTTCCACTGAAATAATTATCTTTCATTGCTGAACTGCTTTTAATATTTTTCATTTGCACAGAATTTTAAGGGTATATGATGCTGACAAGTACTAATGAGGAAATGGGAAAGGTTGGTGTATAGATCTGGGGGACTCTAAAAGTCCGCCCTTATCCCTTTGCCCACGTGGACTCTACTTCCCCTGACCACTCCGGTCCTTTCCGACCTCCTCTTCTCTGTCTTTCTGATGCCCACAAAGTTGTGCTGTTAGCGCAACACTATGCCACTTGGTTGGCTCTTTCTCTTTAGTTGGTACCTTGGAGGACAAGGGCTGGCTCCGTCCAGAATTTGTATTTGAAAAGCAAAATAAAAATCAGAATGCTTTTGATGAATTCTTTTCGGTTTTGTGTATCATTCCTTGTCACACCATCTGGCTGAAAGGAGATGGTGTATCTCAGGTTTGTCTCTTTCCTCCATAGCCCTCAGCACCATGCTGAATCCACTGGGAATGCCTGGTGGATGGAGGGATGTGGGAACGTGGCCAGGTGATTGCACTCTGGCTTTAAAAGTTCATTCAGATACGGGGAACAAGATCAGAGACGATCTTCAACAGGCAGAAAAATTCACTCCTTTAGCCAACCAGCCGAAGGTGAACAGGCTGTCGGTAAAACTGCTCCAGAGCCATGCCTGCTGCCAGTTCACAGAGAACTTGAACCTACTCTGGGTTTCAGACGCCAGGGCTGATCTCTGAAGGCTGTGTTGTTGTTATTGTTTGGCTTCTCAAGTCTGACCCTGGTTGGAGCTATTCTGTGTCCTAACAAGTTCTGAGACGATGAGTTAACCACAGTGGATAAGTGTTGCAATGGGAGCTGGATGGTTCCTGATGACATCAGACCCTTCAAAATCCCAGGGCTGATCCCTTATCAGAACTTCTTAAACAGAATACGGTCAAGGAGCTAATGACCCTTTGTTAACACAGGTATTGCCAGTTCACCTGTTTTCCCTAAAAATAAATTCTTGCTTTAGATTCCAACAATAGTTCTTATATACTAGTCTCTCTCTTTTACAGTTGTTGTTTTTTAAAACTAAATTATACTAAGAACTATGAAATATTCAATTTCTGTTGTGTATGAGAGACCAGCTCTGAGCATAGTCTTTTAGTGCTGGAGGCTAATTCCAGCTGGTCATAAATGCAAGAAGTTCATCAAAAGGTTGATGGAACTTGAGGCTTCAGCAGGGCTGAAGATCTGCGTGTTATTGCCTGCTGCCAGACAGCTGTAGGCATTTCCCCCAACCTGATAATCTTTTACTGTTTACCAAACCTTACCTTTGATATGTATATCTGCTTTGCTATAGGACAAAATGTGGGAATAAAAAGCCTTGGGTCCAGAGATTCGGGGAACTTGATTACTAGAACTAAGCCTCCTTTGGCTCCCCCAAAATGCCTTCCAAATTCATATTTCTTCTCTAGCATCTTTATTAATTTATGCACAGCTCCTTTTCCAGATTTCTTGAACCCTAGCAGATGCTGAGAAAGACTCCGCCTTTTCAGTCCTAGTGATAAACTCTGTCTTAATATATCTCCATTAAATGGTGACTATATATGAAGATGTTATTACAATATTAAGAAATACATTTGGTATAAATAATTATCTGTATATATAAAAGCCTAATATGCAAAGTGTCCCCTTGGGAGTTCCATCGCTTGCTATGATGTGCGTTGACCACCAGGGAGTGGTGCAGAATGAAGGGAGGCCCAGGCCGGCAGCTGGCAGTCACTAGGAACCCTACCCGTGTATGAATTTCATACGTTGGGCATCTAGTTTTATATATATATATCCCAAAGTAAGTATATATGTGGTATATACATATAAAACATATGTATATATACTTACTATATAAGTAAATCTAGACATATATGTGTGTATGTAATATCAACTATGAATCAAGTTTCAAGAATAATTAAGGATAAGGCTATCTTGCCAAATCAATAGGATAATTTTTCTGCTCCCCTCCCCCTTCTTTTCCTTTTGCCAAAGTCCTTTTGCTCTAGAGCAGTGGTTATGGGGGCCAGCCCCACCCCATAACAAAGAAGCAGAATTTCTGGAGGATGAGGCCCAGAAATCAGGATCTTAAAAAGATTCCCAGGTGACTCTAATGTGCAGCCAAGGTTGAGAACCACTGCTCTAGAGCCTCTTTTTATTAATCACCAGAGTCACTGTGTAAGTGATCCGTTTGCCTGAATTTGCTATTGCCCATAAGAATGTCCAAGTACTCCTTAAAACAAAAGAAAAGCATATTTTGTAGAAAGCAGAAGTAGCCCACAGGCTATTTACAGTCATATTTATAATCAGCACATTGAGTTGGGTATTTTAAATTGGATTTTGTGTGTGTGTGTTCCACTGATTTTATAAAAGGACAGTCTTTTTTCTCCTTTCAAAGTTGTGATTTTACCATAGTTGGCTAATAGGTATATTTTAAGTAATATTATAATTTCTTAGGAAAATGAGTTTGCCCTTTGAAATAAAACAGATTTTCTCTTACATTAAAATCAAACAAAACAAGCGAAAAAAAAAATCTCAAGTATAATCAAATATCCATTGAGCCTTTTCCACTCCCAGGAAGCTTTTGTTTCCGCATCCTATCAGCTCGGTGACAATGTAACCTAATTCAAAATAAGACCATTTCCTCTGGGTCACCTCTTAGGACAGCTTCCTCGGGAGATTCTGAGGAGACGGAGATGGATGACTGGGCTGTCTCCAGCGAGCTGTTGCCTTTACAGCCTTCTCAGTGAGCAGTGCCCTGAGCCCTTCCCTAGCTCTCCCGAGTGGTGATCACTAGGCTGCCTATGGCCATCCGGAAGGTCCAGGATTGTGGAACTTCGTATAATTGCAGGGGGGGGGAAACGCTGACATTTTTGTGTGCATGTGATGTGTAGGCTCTAGTTAGGTGTTTTATATGCATTACCGCATTGAATCTTTATTCCAGCTCCAGGACATTCAGCTTTGACTGACCTTAAGCTTCAGAGAAGTTAATTAATTTGCCCATTCATAGAGCTGTTAGGTGGGGGAGGTGGGAAGGGAACCCAGGTCAGCATTAACCCTGCTTTTTTGCTAATTTCTTTCTGATATTATTTCTTCTGTGACAGATATCTTTGCTTTGTCTTTCTATTCCCATGGCCTTAGAACTGCAGGCTCTTGGTGGGCTTTCTTATTTATGTTCGCAATTCATCCCCCCAGATGCTGGACCTCTGCCATTTACTCCAGTCCAGTTGGATATGAATCCTTAATGATACTTGTATCCCACCCACCATTCACCCATTCATTCATTCATGTAGCCAAGGTATCTATTACATTCCAGGTGTTGGGTAAGAATTCCCAGTGTCAAAGGCATCATGTACTTCCCTACAATGAATGAACTTTGCTCCAAAAATTACTATAATAATAGTAATAATAACAATTACTATTATAATCTATAACAACAGTGCTCTGGGTTGAATTGTGTCTCCTGCAAATTCACGTGTTGAAGTCTTAACCTCAGAGTGTGACTGTATTTGGAGATTGGGTCTTTATAGAGGAAGTTAATCTAAAATAAAGTAATTGAGGTGGCCCTCATCCCATCTCCATTAAATGGTGACTATATGAAGTATTGTTATAAAAGATATTGTTATAAAGGAGATTTGGACACAGTGCCACACACAGAGGGAAGATGATATGAAGGAACACAGGGAGAAGATGGCAACTACAAGGAGAGAGGCCTGGACCAGATTGTCTATCACAGCCCTCAAAAGGAACCAACTCGCTGAAACCTTGATTTTGGACTTCAGAACCATGAGTGATACATTTCTGTTGTTTAAACACTGAGTCTATAGTGATGTAATAAAAATGGCAATAACAAAAAAGTTTATCTATCTATCTGTCTCTTTATCTATCATCTACCTATCTATTGTCATGTACTTTATGTATTTAATATATGCAAGGTGTGTTTCAAAATTCTTCTAATGCACTATTTCCTAAAAACCTTCCAATAACCTTAGTGCTACCCGTGCCACTGGGACTTAGAGGTTATGAAACTTGCCCAAGACCACACAGCTAGTAGCAATCCAGGGTTCAAACCCACACCTTGTACTCCAGAGCTGTTGCCCTTTACCGGTTTGGTGGATTATTCTCCTCAGTCTAGCTTCATGAAGTCCTCCCTGCTGGCTGAATCTGAGCCCTACGTGTCCCCACTGTGAACTGCTCCTGTGTCTCAGATGTCAAAAATGTCATCAAAACAACAATGATTTTTTCAAATCACTGTAATGTTCAGGGGGCATTAAATTAAGTAGGGGTTCTCATATTTCCAGTCTCCACAGAAGCAGGAAAATCTGCTAGAATGAAGAAGGTAATCTCATTAGTCAGCCATTACCTTGGGACTGAAGAGCAAATAGGATTGGTTGTTTTTCCGGCAACTGAGGGTTTTGGTCCTAAACAAAAGACAGCCTGGTGCAATGTAGTCTATATTTTTATGAATAGGTCACTGTTTACAACATGCATACAAATGTGGCTTCAGAATCAGCCTGGCTTCCTGTCACATGGATCAGGAAAATGTGGAGATGGAGGATTTCAGGTGCCCTTCTGCCCCCAGCCCTCCATGAGGCTGCTAAGGAAGATCTTTTTCTCATGGCAGACCGAGTAATTGATGTTGTGGAAGAAGCAGACTGAGGCTCTGAAAAACAGGCATTATAGATTATATATCATAAATTTTGATGAGCTCCTGTTAGCAATATACCTTTCAAATTCATCCGTGTTGCATTGAACTGTGAGTTCTCTGATTTATTTTTCATGCAATTCAACATTGAATCCTTTCTGTAAGACTTACTGATATTACAAAGAATTTCATACAAAGATTTCAGGAAAATTAGAATAGATTTATAGCATTTATAAGTAACTAATAGAATTTTCCCCTAAAATAATTGTTTAAAGTCCAAAATCTAAAAGCAAGAGATTGCCTCTCATTTTTGGCAGCCTTACTCAAATCAGATCAATTGAATTACTGTTCCTATCAATTTTGTGAAATTCTTGTACTAACAAGATAAAATACAAGGTAAATCCAGGGATCCAGGGGCTGTGTTGGTCTTTATTATGTATTTCTCTCACCTGACTTGATATTTTGAATTTTTTATGTAATGAGAAGTTGAATATCTCTCCTTTTTTCCTACAATATGGCTAGTTTTACCAATTAGTATATGCATTTAAACAATTGTATTTCTTCAATGGTTAAGATCCTAAAATGAGAGCAGACTCCTCCTTCAGCAAAGAGGATATGGTGGAAAACTGGCTACAGAGTCCTGTGGGATAAACCACGCACAGGACTGAGGCGGTTTAAATGATGTAATGGACATCTGACAATTGATAGATGCTTTAGCCATAATGCTAGCTTCCCCCTCATTGGACTTGACTCTTGCCATAGAATCAGACAATTTTGATCATTGTAGCCAAATGTCAAATTTTATGGGACAGAAACTTAGAGCTAAGAGGGACACAGTGACTTGTCCAAGGTCACACAACTAGTAAGTGGCAACATTGAGATTATAAGCCAAGTTTCCTAACCATTTAGTGTTTTTCAACAGGATTCCAGTATTACTAGTTATTTTGTAAGTCAGACCCAGTTCACAAATTGCCACATGATGAAGTCTTTAAAGGCAAAGGCTGTTGTTATTTATCCCTTTGTCGTTTCATCCCCAGTGCTCACCTATGTATGTCACATTTAAATTTAAAGAACAAGTATGCTTTCTCTTAACAATTGCATTCCAATAATCCCAATATTCATTTAAGAATACTAAGAGCTTTGACTCTTTCATTGCTCATGAATATGATCAGATGGAGTTGAAAGTAAAGAAAACCAAGTCAAATTCATCTCTGTTTTGTTCCTTGTTATTAGTGATAGTAATAAGTTTCATGGCAACTGAAGATAAAAATCAATGGGAAAATGGAATAGGAGGTTACTTTTGATATCTTCTATCGTGATGTGTTCCTCAGTATCACAAGTGGAGAAGTGGAGGTGACATCAACAAAATTTGGATTCACAAAGCCCAGACTCAGCAACTTTTAGTAATACTTAAGGCCATTAGGATCTTCCAATACAGTTATAGACCCAAAGAGGTCAGTTAAACTTTGCGAAGCTTGTGCAGCTCTATTGCCTCTAGGAAGTCTATAGACAAAAGTATGAAAAAAATTCAACAAATTATTTTTTCTATGTGATATGGTTCCAAGAAGTATTGTGGCAACTTTCTGCCCTAAATTGATCAATATAAGTAGATCTTTAAATGTCTAAATACTATATCCAGAGTAGTAAACAAAATTAAAAATAAATTCCTGGGACATGGGGATGTAATGTATAGCATGGTGACTGTAGTTAATAGTTCTGTATTGCATATTTGGAAGTTGTTAAGAGAGTAGATCTTAAAAGTCTTCATCACAAAAAAAATTTTTGTAACTGTGGGGAAAAAGAGAAAAAAAATAGATTCCTAAAACACAGAAGAGAAACTTATTTTTCTACTAAGGGCCCAGCGTGCAAAATCGTGCGAGACCCAGGACCCAGAGTCCTCTGGTTTGGCGGGACCCAGAAGGAGTCCTGCAGCTGCCGCCACTGCGGTAAGCAGGACCCAGAAAGAGTCCCGAGGCCGCTGCCACCTGCCACTGAGGGAGGAGGGACCCAGAAACCCACCAGTGCCTCGGGTCAAGTCCTCCAGAGTCAAGTCCCCACCCACCTGCTTGTGCCTGCCACGCACGCAGCCTCCTGCTGATGGGTCATTATGGCGTGATGGCGTGATGACCACAAGCTTTTTATATAATAGAGTCCTTCAGCAATACAATTTTTCCTAGGGTATCTTAGTTGCAACACTAGAATAATCTATTGAGTTTTCAGTATGTAGATTTATCAGTACTTGCTATTCTGTTGACTGTCTTTTACCTTAAAATGCATTTATAATCTTTTAAAAGTCTGATCTTACATGCACAAACACCCCTCAGGGTTGGGTCTAAAGATGTTTGAAGTAAAAAGTCAGTAATTTACAACTGTATTTAGGGTTTATTTTGTTTGTGCCCCAAGCTGATTCAAGTTACTTCCAAGGTATTCTGGGAAATTGTGCTGAAATGGCTCATCCAGCAAAGCAGGGGCAATCATTTATCTTTTTGGTGGAATGATAGCATCCGGAGATTGAATGTCTACATTGTAGACCAAAAAGCTCTGAGTGGGCGAATGTCTGTTTAGCACCTAATCAACAGATGTGTTGATTCCTTAACCTTTCTCTCCCAGGCCAAGCCTTCCCTCCAGCCCAGGCACTTCGCCTACATGCCATTCTTTCTCTCTTCTGGCTGTCTGCTAATCTCTCTGAAAGTGTTAGCTGATAATTCAAGGTGTGACCACTCCCAGGAGGATAGCATTTCAAAAGAGGCCTCCAGATAGAAAATACTTCAATTAAAGGAGCAGGAGAAGGGAGGACAGTTGTTATTTTTTAACTCACTGGTAAGTTGAGTTCCAGGCCATTTAACTTCAGCTACAGCCCACTCTGAGCTCCCCCCTGCATTTAACTCCCTCCAATTCTGAGAGCCAATGACTCTGAGAGGCATTTCCTCCCTTTCAAGCATCACATCACAATAATTTCAGCTTAAAATCTAGTTTACTCACCTGTGTCTTAGCTACAGATTGTTGCTGAACAAAAACATTAAAACGACTCAGTTCCTAAATGACATCTTAACAGTGTGTGAAAGAAGAATTTGTATTTCTAGGACTTTGGACTGCTACAAGTGCTTATACATTCATAAGCATAGTTGCGTATTTTATGCTTTGAGTTTAAAATGCGATTGCAAGTTTGGTTCCCTTCTTTCTCAGGTATTTGAACACACTTAAATGTGAAGTATCCAGTGGGCCAGGGTTTACTCACTAAGTTTTTTTCCTGTCCAAATCTGAGCGAATAAAATGTATATTATATATAACTATGTACATTAATATATACACAGGATATGCCAGTATTTTCAACTTATTCTAGTATAATAAGAGTTATAATAACAATAATTTCTATGTTCAAGAAAAAATATTTCTGGAGTTTTCTCTATGGTAGGCCAACACCAAACATTGGATATACAACCAGGAATGTGTATATAGAACTTCAGTTTAGAAAGGATTCTCTTATCACATTTCAAGCTTTCTCCATGTTTATCCTTCAAAAATAGCAAATGGTAAAGTTAATTCACACAACTCTGCTCACAGTTTAGGGAGATCAGCTCGGTTTTAGGTTTCTTTAGCTCTTAGGGTCACAATGGTCTACTTTTTACTTGACTTGCCAACAATATGAGAATAGGTCTCCTAAAGGGACTTTGTCTGAGATGTTTGATATTCATGCCCACATATGTATTGTAAACATTCAGATATGGATGGTTAGCTTTCGGGGCTGTAAGGGAAGAGAAGGTGCTCACAGGCTTGCTTTCCCAGCCTGCTCTGCTCATTGGTTGCAGTGATCTGAGCCCAGGTGTAAAGATCTATTTTGGTATATGAGCAAAACTAAATCAGTAGTCTTGATTTGTAAAATTTGATGGAATGTTTCCTAGTAATCCAATTTTGAGATACCTATATCTCTGATTATTCTTTTCTGAATAATATTGTTTTTAAGTTTGGGGTTTAAAAAATGACTTTCTCCCCAAAGCAATGTGGCAACGTTCTGTTCAACAGACAGTCCTGCAATAGCAAAGAAGGTATTGCACAGCCTTCCCCACTTCTAGGGTGATAAACTCCCAAATGACCTGGGGCAGCTACCACACTCATGCTCCTGGACCCTGCATCCACCTGCTGGGACGCAATTCTGAAGATGCCCTAGTCAGCCAGTTCTCAGGTTTCATGGTTTTCTTCTGAATGTTGCTCTGTAAGCCAATTTTGAATCACTTGTTTATTTATTAATGAGTATTTTCACCCTCATTTAAAAACATTTTTAATGAGAAATTTTTAAAAATTACACAAAAGTAGAGTAGCCATATACTTTTCTCCTGGTTTCGGAAATGAGGCAAGACTGGGCTCTAGTGAAGGTGAACAGAGGGCCTAGGGTCTGGTCATTGCATGGTGACCTTAGGCAAGTCACTAGATCAATTACTCTGGGCTCTACTTTTCTGCTTATTTCATTTTTTTTTTAGAGTTCATTTTTTTAATTTTAATTTTCATTTTTTTCAAGAAAAACGATTTTAAATATAAAAGTGTTACATGCAATAAACATTGATATTTCAAGAACAGTCTTAAATATAATATTGCTACATGCAATAAACATCAATATCTCAAGAAAAACTATTTTAAATATAATAATGTTTCATGCAATAAACACCAATTATTCAAGAAAAATGATCTTAAATATAATAATATTACATGCAGTAAACATTAATATTTCAAGAAAAAAGGATGTTAAGTATAATAATATTACCAAAACTGTACTAACATAGTATGATATCACAAAAGTTGTAGAAAATATTAAAAATCTGCAAATAACAGGATTACTTCTATTATATTCTAAAATTTTTTTTTCCTCTGGCTCTATTTTTGTTCATCAGTTTATGTTGTTCATTATATTCCACAAATGAATGAGATCATGTGATATTTATCTTTTTCCAACTGGCTTATTTCGCTTAGCATGATGCTCTCCAGGCCCATCCATGCTGTTGCAAAGGGTAAGAGTCCCTTCTTTTTTACCGCAGCGACTTCTTTCATTTTTAATTACATATGTATTAAGCATCACTGCCTGTCACGAACTGTGGGGAACACAGGCCAAGTAGGTCACCATTCTAGACACAGAGCATCCAACCTAGGAGAGCTGGGCAGGGGCTGGATGTTCTCTGAGGCCATTTCCAACTGTTAGTATGTTTTTAACTATTGATTTTATGTTAATATTCTTTTCCAAAGCATTCCCTATTCCTTGTTATTTACAGGATAACACTTAGTAGACTAATATTCGAATGACCATATTCTGACCCAAATCTGCCTTTCTGAAAATTTCTATTTCTTTCCTACTAAAATTATTCTCTCTGGTTTTACTGATTTCTATTATTATTGTTACCCAAACATTGGATCACCAAGGAGTCCCCTCTGCTTTCTGGGCCCTCACTGCTTTCCTCCAAGCATCTAATTTCCACCAGTTCTTTAAGAGCCAGCACAATTCTTACCTTTTTGTAGGTCCCCCCCACCCGCTCCACTGCACATTTCCAGCAATTATAGCATCCCTTCCCTTTAGTACAGAATCATGTCTTTAGATGTCCACCCCTCCCAGAAAGACTCCCTGACCTAGCCAGCTGGCTCTGTGTTCTCATAGTAACCACTGATTTCACCCTTCTCACCTCTCTTTCCCACCAGGAAGCTTTCAGACAGGAATCCTGTGGACAAAGAGTTTGTGGACAGGAAGTTTGTGGACAGAAACTTCGCCCCATTCATCTTTGAATGCCTAACAAACACAGTGGTTGGCCCAGGGTGCATGTTCAATAAATGATTGATGGTGGATAAATGGATGCCTCAGTACCCCACCCCCCTTCTCATAATGTTATTTTACCTTGAGTGTGCAGGAAACAAGACTGCAAAGCTTTAATTCCTTCATGACACCCAAGGTATGATTTACATAGATCTTTAATTAATAGGATTCCATTTCCAACCTGTTAAACAATTATATTTTCAGGTCTTTCTCAAGAGCTAATAATTTTTTAAAATTGCTTAATCAATTGCTAAACATTTTAAAAACCATAGACTATAAAGATATTCTATGATAATTGCACACAACTATTAATTGCATACAATTCCAAATGTTTAGATATTTGGAAACACCTGGATGTCCTTAGTGGCTACATCATATTTATTTTATGATGTTTTTACAACCTTACTGGAGAAAAATTTCTCAAAATATTTTTGAATTTTGTAATTAATTCTGCTATAACTAAAATAAAATCTTAAGAAAAGTCCCCGATGATGGTAACCCTTAGGTTCAGAGCCCCTGAAAGGCATTTGAAGTACTTTCATGGGTCCTGTTTATGTTTGAGCCTTAAAGTAAATAGTGAGGTTGGAGGTTTCCAAGCTTAAGTATTCTTTCACATTGATTGACCTTAGAGGAAAGTTGGTTTAACATCCAGCTTTGTAGTGCTGTCTAAAGAGCAATAAACAAGACACAATCTGGTTTATTTGGGCTATTAGCCACATAACCTGGAAGCTTGAAACATATCTGGAATAGTCATAATCTGAACAAGATAAAGTGAAAAGCAAATGTGACAACCAAGAAAAAAACAGGGATTCTAAAAATTGCTGCCGCTATCCAAAATGCTACAGAAGAGAGTGCTGGAGAACAGTGATGGGTACTCAGCTCCCTCAAGTCCAAGACCACCTGCTCCCCCGGCCTCTGATCTCAGGCCTGCCCCCCACTCTCTGGTCGCAGGCATGCTGCCTAATCTTGGGGGCTTTAGCTTCCTCGTCTGTGAAACGGAGATTCTGCGAGGGTTGATATGCTTTAGTATCTGTAAAGCACTTATATCAGTGCCTGGCACATGGTCCATGGTTTGTGTTTGCCTTTGTTATTACACACATGAACTCGATCACAAAGTAGTCATTAAGATCCAGCTTCATGCAGTATCTTCTTGGTGTGTAGTTTTCTTTATTCAGTTCATTTATTTATCCATAGATAAACGGGTAGTAACTACTTTTCATTCATGTAGTCATACCTCTTACTTGGCTGCCTGTTGTGTGGAAAGCAGTGTGCTAGGTGCCACATATTTATGCAAGATCTGGAGAGCAAGCCGCTCTACCTGGGCCTCTGAGGCTGTAGGAGGATCGTGTACATCACTGTCACCAGGCCACCTCCTAGGGGTCGGGCTAGAAGCTGGATCTGCGCCCCTAACCCCACAGGACATATCCACATAGCTTTCATTCTCTTCACTCAGTTCCCTGCTGGCCTTG
This sequence comes from Myotis lucifugus, assembly GCF_000147115.1. Taxonomy (NCBI): domain Eukaryota; kingdom Metazoa; phylum Chordata; class Mammalia; order Chiroptera; family Vespertilionidae; genus Myotis; species Myotis lucifugus. The sequence continues at coordinate 2,467,036 of NW_005871081.1, forward strand.
CCAGCATTCGCCTGGTGTGACATTCGCCACACCGGCTGTGCTCCTTGGGAAGCAGGGGAGGGAGGAGAAGAGGCTCCCCGTCCAGCCCTCGTGGCCTCCAGCCCAGACAGGGGCGCCACGCACCACTGCCCGGCTCCTGTGTATCCCCTTTCTCAGCAGATAGTGTTGCTAGGAATGCTCTCCTCCAAGCCCGTCCCCATGGCACCGCAATGTTTACACAGGCGTTCTGAAATAAGCATTGCCCTTTATACCCAGGGAGGTGCCTCATGACCCCCTGCCTGCAATAATACCCACTCTGGTGTTCAAGGACAAGAACCTGATTTCTCTTCGGAACCACACAGTTTCCCGTGAACACTCCCGAGAGGTTCCCTGCCACCCCTCGGCTCCCACTCCCGGGTTCTCTAGAGAATTTCCGCACCAGCTGCAGACTTGCTCCCTCCTCTCTTTAAATTTCTCCTGTGACAAGATGCGTATCGCTTTGCATCAGGTTGCATCATATGATGTCAGAAAGCTGAGCGAAAACAAAGTGTTTTCCCCAGGGCACTGGGCACTGACAACAGCAGGAGACTAGTGGGAGGGGGTGATGCGGGCTGTCAGTTGCAGAATGTCTGTCTACCTCTGGCCTTAAATAATCCTTCCTTGCTGTATTTCTTTCAGGGACATTAAAAACATGTCCACCCCCCCCTTTTTTTAGGTGTTTTCTGAGGCTCCAAATTCATTTTGCTTGTCTAATAACATTCAAGGTTCAGCACAATACTTGATTTTGTGTTCCTCTGAGACCAAGGGTAGATGATTAAAACATCGTCAACAATATGTAGAGGAGCCCCTTGTGGAAAACTTCACCCAGAATTAATATCCCATTGATGACTATCCTGATTTGCTCTTTTAAAAAAATCACTTGTGAAAGACTTTTTTGGCATCAGATGTTTTGAAATAAAAATTTACATGTAAAAAAATGCATGTGCTGTTTTGTTTAAAACAGTGGCAACAAGTCCTGGTAACTTAGCTCCGTAGAGTGTTGACTGAATATTTGAATATGCCAAGGTTGTGGGTTCAATCCCTGGTCAGGGCACATACAAGAATCAACCAATGAATGCACAAATAAGTGGAACAACAAATCTCTCTCTTTCTCTCTTCCTCTCTATACTTTCCTCTCTCTCTAAAACAAAACAAAACAAAAAATCAATCAACAAATTAAAAAACCGGGGCAACACTATTTTATGAATTTTACCTATTTTTTTTTTAATCATGATTTCTCCTGCTGGTGCTCATTGATTAAATCAGGAAAGAGCATTTACCTCCTATTGATACTTTTTCTCCACTGAGATCCTGGTCCACATGCCAAGGTAAAATGTTTGAGGGTGCCAGGGCCTGAAGGGAATTGGCTATGATGCTTTCTCAGAGGTCGAGGCTCAGCTGTGCAGTCCTTTGGCGAGGCTCAATGGGAAGGCTTTAACGTGCGGAACTTCTCTGCTGATCAGAAACATACACACACAACGTGGGGAAGTAACTCACACTCCCTGATCTGTCTCTCTAACTCACAGTTCTAAGACATGAAAATGTAAGGTTAAATTAGTCCAGTGTGGTCCCCCATCCATAATTTCTCCACTGATGGGGAAACCAGGTAGGCCCTCCTGAAACCTCTGGAGCTGTGGTCCCTGCAGGACTTCCACTCCCCTTCCATAGGCCCTCTTACTTTGAGGGGAATCTCCAGGACAGACGACCAGGGAAAGAAGAGATTGGCGATTCTATCTTATGCTCCATTCCCCTAAAATAATCCAGAGTTTTCCACTGTGTTTGAAGACATTTTCTCAACTGCTTTTCAGACACAAGGCAGGTGGTTCCCATGCTGGTGGGAAAAATTACAGAGGGCAAAAGAGAATAATGGTGTGTGGAGAATGATCCTCATTTCGCTTGCTTCGGTTCTGAGCACATCTGGGAGAGTTAAATTCCCTACCTGGGAGTGGCGGCATGTAGAGGAATAGGGTGTAGGCCAGGGAGTCCTTGGGCTAGATATCCCCCAAACAATCCATCTCACAGTTCTTGACTTCTTCAGTCTGTGGACAGTTAGTAAGTCCCCTAAAAGTCATGGAACGAACCCTGTCAGCAATCATCTCAAACATTACTTCCTTAATGAAACTTTTACTCACTCCCTCTCAGATTAGGCAGATCCCCCTGTGTTATGACATCTCAGTGCTACATATTTCTTCAATTGTTACAAGATAGGGTGAATATTTTTGAGATACACTGATGTAATTTTTTGCTTTCCACCTCCCGGTATATGGCCTTCCCCCTCTCAGCCTGGGCAGCCACCTGTCCCGGGTAGAGGGTGGGGTGGGGTGGTGGGGGAAGGAGGAGGGTGATCGGCAATAATGAAAATAATAAGTTTATGCATACATATAAGGGTAAGCAGCTTTTGGCATGCTAACTAAAACATTTGAGTGCACAGAGACACACAAGGCCTGAAGGCTAAACTTTATGGAGAGAGAAAAAGATTTCCCAAGTTCGGGATCTTCCCTTCTAGGTTTTCATATGCAAAACTAGGCAAAGCATATTTGTATAAGGAGGTGTTGATTAGACAGAGAGAAAGGGTTAGGATGTCTGATCCCAATAAACTGTGCATCAGAGAGTATTACTTATGCCCCCTATTCCCCCATTGGCCCCTTCTAGCCACCCCCTCTCTCCACCCCAAGCCTTCACCACCCTATTGTCTGTGTCCATGGCTTATGCATATATGCATCCAAGTTCTTTGATCTCTTCCCACCCTCCCTCATCTTCCCTCTGAGATTCCTATTCCATGCTTCCATGTCTCTGGATCTATTTTGTTCATCAGTTTATTTTTTTCATTAGATTCCACATATGAGTGAGATAATGTGATACTTGTTTTTCTCTGACTTATTTAGCTTAGCATAATACTCTTCAGGTCTTTCTATGCTGTCTCAAGAGTAACAGATTATATTTATTTATTTATTTATTTATTTATTTATTTATTTATTGCTGCATAGTATTCCATGGTGTAAATGTACCACTTCTTTATTATTCATTCATCTACTGATGGGCACTTGGGCTGTTTCCAGATCTTAGCTATTGTAAATTGTGCTGCTATGAACATAGGGGTGCATACATTCTTTCTGATTGGTGATTTGGGTTTCTTAGGATATATTCCCAGAAGTGGGATTACTGGGTCAAATGGCAGTTCTATTTTTAAGTTTTTGAGGAAACTCCATACTGTTTTCCACAGAGGTTGCACCAGTCTGCATTACCACCAGCAGTGTATTAGGGTTTTCTTTTATCTATATCCTCACCAGCACTTGTCATTTGTTGATTTGTTGATGGTAGCCATTCTGACAGGTATGAGGTGATACCTCATTGTCATTTTAATTTGCATCTCTCTGATGATCAGTGACTTTGAGCATTTTTAATATGTCTCTTGGTCTTCTTTATGTCCACTTTGGAGAAGTGTCTATTTAGGTCTTTTGCCCATTTTTCAACTGGACTGTTTGTCTTCCTTTTGTTAAGTTGTATGAATTCCTTATATATTTTGGATATTAACCTTTATCATATGTATCATTGCCAAATATGTTCTCCCATACAGTGGGCTCCCTTTTCATTTTGTTGATGTTTTCTTTTGCTATGTAGAAGCCTTTTATTTTGATGTAGTTCCATTTGTTTATTTTCTCCTTAGTTTCCTTTGCCCTAGGAGTTGTATCCTCAAACATATTGCTACAAGAGATATCTAAGATTTTGCTGCCTATGATTTCTTCTAGGATTTTTATGGTTTCACAATTTACATTTAAGTTTTTTATTCATTTTGAGTTTATTCTTGTGTATGGTGTAAGTTGATGGTCTATTTTCATTTTTTTTTTTGCATGTATCTGTCCAATTTTCCCAACACCATTTATTGAAGAGACTTTAAATTGATTGTTAAAGTACAATTCATTATGAGGAGATAATAACCAGGAATATTTATGAGCCAGATGACATAGTATCAAAATATCCTATATAGTAAAAGGCTAATATGAAAATCAACCGAACAGTGGAACGACTGGTCCCTATGACCCACACTGACCACTAAGGGGCAGATGCTCAATGCAGGAGCTGCCCCCTGGTGGTCAGTGTGCTCCCACAGCGGGAGCGCTGCTAGGCCAGAAGCCGGGCTCATGGCTGGCGAGCTCAGCGACAGTGGTGGGATCCTCTCCTGCCTCTGAGGCAGCACTAAGGAGCACCGAGCTCGGCTTCTGGCTGAGCGGTGCTCCCACAGGAGGAGCGCTGCTCAGCCAGAAGCTGGGCTCACAGCTGGTGAGCACAGCAGTGGTAGCAGAAGCCTCTCCTGCCTCCACAGCAGCACTAAGGACCCCTGGGTGGATGTCTGCCTGCTGGCTTAGGCCTGCACGGGCCTAAGCCAGAAGGCAGACATCCCCCGATGGGTCCCAGACTGCAAGAGGGCACAGGCCAGGCTGAGGGACCCCCCACTCTAGTGCACGAATGCGGTGCACCAGGCCTCTAGTATAAAATAAAAGCAGTCAGAAATACAATACGACATTTGAAAGCACAGTTAGAATATGTTAATAATTTTCCTGTTCTTTACATGTGTTAAGTAGACAAATGTTAAAGAGAAATATCAAATAATGTAACTAATATACTTTAATTATTCAATTTTTGTAAAAAGTATATCTTCAAATGTCCATTGTATAGTTAAACATTGATCATAACCTGTGTCTCAAAAAAGAGCTCAATAACTTTCCTAGACCATATTTTCTGACAAGAGCAATAGCATTAAAGTGATAATAAAAAGTCCTATGTAAAAACTAAAGCCATGTGGAAATTATAAATACCCCCTAAATAATCCTTGAGTAGCAGAGAATATTAAAAGTGAAAAGAGATTGTTTAGGAGACAATAAAAATGCAAACATCACACACCATAATATATGGGATGCAACCTAGATTATGCTAGGAGAAGACTTCTAAAGATTTTGATCTATAAATAACAAAGGATATAAATAAGTGTTCCAATCCACTCCAGAAGCAAAACAACAGGCATAGCAAACCTATAAAATAAATATAGTAATTCAAAACCCGATTCTTTAAAATGAAATATTAACAGTGACAAATCATTGGTGAGGCTAAGAGAAAGAGTGGGAATATACAAATATTCAGCATTAAAAATGTGAACAGGGCAGAGGAGAAGTGCAGCTCAATGGTGAGAACACAGAGCCAGACTGATGACCTCAGCTTCATCCATCTTACCTGTGACTCCAGGAAGACTGCCTAACCTCCTAGTGCCTCAGACTCCTCACTCCTCCTTGAGGTGTGTTACCACTTGTAAAAGTACCTGGAAGGGGATTTTTAAGAAAGTCTATGTGTGTTTGTTAAATAAAAAAACATATGAGTAGGAGGTTTCAAAACTAAAACAGTATTATGCACAGCCATATGATAATACATTTTGAAATTTAGCTGAAATGAATGAATTTCTAGGACAATATGTTTACCAAATATAACATAAGAAGAGGTAGAAAACCTGAATTTCAGAAAACACTAAAAACACTCCAATAGAAATACACTTCTGTTGGTCAAAAAAAAAATTTATTCCTTCATTTGTTCAACAAATATTGATTAATTATCTATCATGTACTTCTTTCTGCTTTTATTCTAGTAAAAGTGAGATGATTTTTTTATCCTCATTTCAAAACTAATCTGTACTTTTTCTTTAAAAAGAGGAAGGAGAAAAGGAGAAGAAGAAGAAGAAGGAGAAGGAGAAGGAGAAGGAGAAGGAGAAGGAGAAGGAGAAGGAGAAGGAGAAGGAGAAGGAGAAGGAGAAGAAGAAGAAGGAGAAGAAGAAGAAAAAGAAAGGAGGAGGAGGAGATAAGGATATATTGAGCAAGATAAAAAGCTAATGGCTTCTTCTCTTCTCCCCAGTCCCATGTGTTTCCTCTGTATTTTATTAAATGTCTATCTATATTTATCTATCTATCTACCTACTAGTATCTATCTATCTATCTATCTATCTATCTATCTATCTATCTATCATCTACCTACCTACATATCTCTGTCCAATTTATATGTACTTGTGTGAATATTTAGCTTCTATAGGATAAGATTATCCATTTGTTCTGCTGCTTCTTCCTTTCACATTATGGATGTCCCTCCATGTCAGCACATAGTATTTTAATCATGCAAGTTTTATTCTCTCCAAAACAAGGTATGTGACTGAACAGGTAGCAAAGGAAATGTAATCCCATGTCACTCACTCCTACCATTTGAAGAAGAGTGATCCAAAGCTAAGCTCTTCTAGATCCTTTCAAAATTGTGAGTTTTCCTAGCTTTCTACAGCTCCCATTTGGCTTCCTATCATGTTATCCTCCTCTATTTTGTGCTGTGGAAGCTTTTACAGTGTTCTTTTTATGTTCAGTTTTCTAGGTACATTCTTGTCAGGATATGCCTAGGTGATAATGTATTTTTTCCTCATCCTGTTCTGTCCTTGCTGGACCACTATATAGAAGCTCTGGAGAAGATGCTTCAATTATTTCTCCTTTTGTTTCTTTCCACTAACATTTTTGTTCTCTATTTTAAAAAATCTCTATTAAGTTACATATCTTGTAAGACTTACTTTTTTCATTTATTCATGTATGTTTATTTTTGCTTTTTGAGCTGGGGGATTATTTGATGCTACTTGCCGGCTGTCCAATCTCCACAGTGACTGAGAGCCCTTGTCTATATAAGCAGCTTGGTATTTCAATCAAATGTTAGTAATCCTATTTTAATTACCAGTACCTCCTTCTTTCCTGTGAGCGCTATTTTCTTCTTCTTTTCCTTCCCTTCCCCCCTCCTCCTTCTTCTAATTGTAGCCAATTCTAATTTTATGGGTGCAATTTCCTCTCTAATCTCTCAGGATCAAATTAAATTAGCATTAGTATTGGTATTCCTGTTTTCTCTCAGGTGAGCTGTTTTATTTGGTCATCATTATCATTATCTTCCACTTTGCTATTTTCCTTCTGTCTCGGATGGCCCTTGGTTTGGTTCATTTTTATGAATGAAGGCCCAGGTTGATTGACGTAGGCGGTGATTTGGGGTTTCCTCTGTAGTATGCACATCTGTTTCCTGAGCAGACCTCTTCCTTGAATGGCTAACTAACTACAGGCCCCATATAAGTGGGTGAGGCCTCAACAGCAGGAAGAACAAGCAGCGGACATCCTGGGGACCTCCTCCTTCTCCACGCCCCTCTGGGGACAAGTGCCAAAACGGAGCAGTTGTTCCTTGACAGTTGATAACACAGCACAGACCTAGCTTACTTAGTCCATTGGCTCCTTCATTGTCTCATTGATTTTTCACAGCAGCCAATCGGACTTTCTAACAATCCTCTTCCTAAGTAGCTAGGTCCAAGCAACTGATTAACCATTTTTGTGCTAACAACTTAGCTGTTTGAAAACAAATACATATCTATCTCTGAGCTTAAATAAGCCCTGTTAGTTAGTAGTGGGCTGTATGCGGATGGTGGGAACTGCACAGTACCTCTGACCATGCACTCAGATCAGACACCTTTTGCCACATTTTCTGTTCCACCTTGATTTTCTAGTGGCACTTGCTCTGTGTCTGGCAGCTGTTGAAAATCTTGCTTCTAAAAGATATGATATCATGGAAAGTAATGTAGAACAATCTAAAGCTGAAGCTATGAACTGCCTACCACAATCATTTCTGGTGGTGTCTGTTAGCTCTTCAGAACGGCTGTGTTTACCCCCCAAAGTTAAAACACCATGGCATCCCGGGACCCCTTGCTGTATACTTCAGATCACAGTTTTAGTAATTTCTCTCCTGGTGGCCTAGCTGTCTTTCTTCCTCATGCTCATGGGAAGGTTTGGAGTTACTTCAGCTCTGATCTGCTTCTTTTAAGCCCCCAAAACCTCACTGGGAAATTTTTTTTCTTTGAAAACAGTGCTTGGGGTTTATCTTTGGGGGAAGAGTTTTATCTTCTTTTTGTCTATATATTCTATTTTAGGATGGGTAAGAGGAGACTGAATGACGGACACCTGCCCCCCTCCCCCAGTTCTAAATCCCCCTGATTTTTGGCTCCTGGCAAAGTCTTTATGTTTTTTACTTTGAGCTCAGTGCTTTCCCAAAGCTCACTTGGGAAGTTTTCAACATTTCGGCCCCACTACAGTTCCCATTTTCTTTCCAGTGCTGTTATGTTTTTATTTAAGTATTTATATCTATCCTTTTTAAAAAATGGAAATTTAAGAAATAGAAAAAACAGAGTTGTCTGTTCAGTGTGTCACGTTGAATTCTAATTGGATTGGGCAACACTTTTCTTTCTTAAAATTTTATTTGAATCAGAGCAGTAGATTTTGAATCGTATTGAACCTTTTTGTATTCCACATTTCATTCTGTTTATTTAGCATGACTTTAACTCTAAATCATAATCAGTGTGTAACCTCTGTAGTTTCTGCATTTTTAAAGTAAGATTTTTTGAGGTTCTAAGTTAGCCAAGAACACAATAGATTCAGGAGTCAGTGAGAATGGACAGTGAAAAAGTACTCTTTTCTCTTCTAAGGATGACCAAAGTAGACCCACACAAAATGGATTTCCTTTAAAATGAGCTCAGTTTCCAAAAGAGAAGAGAAAAACCACACCCCCAACCCCCCGCCCCCCCCACACCAACAAGAATACCCATCTCATCTAATGCTTGAACCTATCTTTGTGAAGAAAGCTGTTTGACTCACTAGTCAAGAGCAAGCAGATCAGGGTTAGATGACCTTGAAGAGGTAAAAACTTGGCATAGACCTTAAGGAAAATGTGAGAGACATGAAAACAATTCAACAGAAGCCTCTTAAATCATTGCAATAGAAATCAAGGGAAAAAGAGATCACATAGGCACAGAGTGTGTCTTTGGCCAAGTGTTTAAAAATTATTGGCAGCTTTATATTTTATCATATATATGCCTTTCTGAGATAGAAGACATTTTACCATGGATGAGTATTTTTTCTCTATTTTCTCATCCTAATATCTCACAGAAACAAGTTATCCTAAGAGTCTCCACTTTATGTTGTAGCACTTGGACATTGTATTAAACATAGTGAGAATTAATATGACCTGCAAACCCATTTCTGAAAATTTATAATTAGCTGTCAGAAACTCATGTCTCCTGTAAGAAATAAGGTGAGCCCCCCAATTCAGGGGTCCTGGTAGAACACGAAGCACACTCAGGAGCGAGGCAGCAAGGCAAACATCTTTACTTCTACACAGAAGGGTGTGCAGACATGGTCTGGAAGCACGTGCACACCGAGCAGGTGATCTGCTTGGCTTTATAATCCCTGACGCGTGTGACCTGTCCCTTACTCTTGATTGGAGCTCAGGCGCACAGTCTTTCACGATTGGCTAATTCAAAGGGAGGGGTTGGCCTTTGCTGTTTCAAGATGGCAGCCCAGGGGAGCTGCAAGCCATGCTGCTAACATGGCGGCTGCCAAGTTACGCAGTCCAAAATGGTGGCTGTCTACTAGTAAACTGTTCTTTGATAGAAAGGATGATTTGCTTATTCTCACATCTCCCCACTTCATTTATCCCTCCGTTGTGGATTTTGGGTTCCTCTTCCACTGCCAAAGCCTTAAGGAGTAAGAGTTCTAGGGAAATCTCCTATACTCTGATAATTTCAAGCCTGCACACTGGGGATTTCCAATAATATGCCTATATCTTGATGTAGTTCTATCTACTAGATAGATTTGAATTTCCAAAGGCATTCTGAACACATGCACAGACACCTGAAACTCACCCTGTCCTAATTGACCAAACGTCCTTCCACTGCCTTTCATAGCAGCTGATGACATCAGTCTATGACCTACGGTGTCTTCTTCCTCACTTCAGTCCCCCACACAGAGCCTGACCTGCCTCTAATGCCTTCCAATTCATTATTCTCAGACCTATCAAGTCTCTCCATGAAATATTTCTTAAATGCTTTCCTCCCTTCTCTTTGTGTCCTCACCAACATTGTTCTACCTCAGGCCCATTCTCTTTCCTTTGGAGTCTGTCGTGATGGACTCTCTGCTGATGTTTCTCCCCAAGACACAGCCACCAGAACCTCTTTCCAAAAGCCTAGTCACATTGCTCCTCTGGAGCCTCAAGAACGCTCAGTGCATTTAGAGAAAAATCCAAATTCCCGGCAAAATAACTTAAGGCCTTGCACAAGTGTGGCTGCAGCCTATCTGCATAGCTTTATCTTCCTTTTTATTTATCCACAAGGCCTGTGCAACTGAGCTTGCCCAAATGCAACTTTGTTTTCATAGCCCATTCTCCTCTCTTCCTAAAAGAACTCCCCTTCTGTGCCTCTAGGCTCTACTCACACTTGCCAGTCCTGATAAAATACTACTTCACTGTTCGCTCACCACTCACCCATTCATGAGCCCTCCTGCTAGTCATGAGGACAACTCCCGAATTCTCTGAGTCTGTGCTCTCTCTCCACTCTAGTTATTTGGTGGCTTTGTTTGCTTATTGCTCATTACTTGCCTTTTCTAAGAGAGAATTGTATGGCTTTATCCTCATTTAATTGTCTGCAGCTTCAATTCTAGATCAATTACCCTTTTGCTATGGTTTTGAAGGCAATGTTCTTCAATCTTCCAAATTTGCTAAGCAAAATACAATTCTCAGACTCATATATTGTGATCCCTCTAGTCGCATTCCCAAAGTGCTTGTTTCCCCCTGACCCTCCATACAATTCATCAAAGGTAACTTCATCCATACTTACGACTTAAACTATCAAATTGTTACTATTATTAGCTCAAACCTCTTTCCGTGGCTTCAGATTCATATATTCAACCCCCTATAGACATCTTTGCTCCAATGCCCCATAAATGTTTCTAACTCAGTATGTGCAGAGCTGAATTCATTATCCCTTGCCCTTAATTGATCTCTCTTGCAATAGAAGACTAATTGATTTCTTTTTCTTCAATGTAACCCTCTCCAATCTATCTTCTATACTGTCAACAGAATGATCCTACTAAAACCAAAATCTAATCATCTTTCACTCATGATTAAAAATCTTTAGTTTCCCCATTACAATAAAAATTCATTAAAAACCTCTGTGCAGCTCTTCACAGCCCTGTCTTAACCTCCTTCTCAAGTCTTTGTTCTCTACCGCTTAAACCCTTCAACCATGCAATAAAGTTTACATTTTTCTTTTGGTGTGCAATTCCATCTATTATGACACATGTATATATTACTGTGATCTTACCACAGTAAGGATATGAAATAGTTCCATCATCCCCAGAAAAGCCCTCAGGCTATTGCTTAGAGCGACACCCTCCCTCATGCCTAGCCCTTGGCAATTACTAATTTATTCTCTAATACTATAAGTTTGTCTTTTCAATAATGTCATACAAATGTTATTATACAGTATAGAACCTTTTGATATTGGCTTATTTCACTCACCACAAGCCTTTAAGATTCATCCAAGCTATTGTGTGCTTCATATTTGTTCCTTTTTATTGCTGAGTTGTAGTCTGTTATACTAAGATACCATAGTTTGTTTATTCATTCACCTGTTGAGGGAATGAATAGTTGTTTCCAGTTTGGGGCAATTATGAGAAGAGCTGCTATAAACATTTATATATAGTTTTTTTGTGTGTGGAACACATTTTTATTCCTCTTGGGTAAATACCTAGGAATATAATTGTTGGGTCATGTGATAAGGATATGTTTAACTTTATAAGAACCTACCAAACTATTTTCCAGAGTGAATGCCTATATGTTTTTAAAATAGAGTCAGAGTTGATTTGATGTTGTCTTAGTCTGTTTGGGTTGTTATAACAAATACCATAAACTGGGTGGCTTATAAACAACATAAATTTATTTCTCACATTTTTGGAAGCTGGAAAGTTCAAGATAAGGTATTGGCATGTTTAGTGTCTGGTGAGGCCCCACTTCCTGGTTCATAGACTGTGTTCTCACTTGTTCTCACCTGGTGGAAAGGATGAGGGAGCTCTCTGGGATCTTTGTCACAAGGGCACTAATTCCATTTATGGGGGATGCACCCTCAGGACCTATTCACCTCCCCAAGGGCCCATCTTTTAATACCCTCACAGTGGGGGTTAGATTTCAATATGTAAGTTTTGGGGAAGGGCTTGCAAACATTCATTCTATAGTAGATGCACAACTAGGTTGTGTATAAATCATGGCCATGTATAATCATTTACATGCTAGTCTTCTGAATAAACTATAAGCTGCTTGAAGACAAAGACTATGTGTGTTTATTTTTGTAATCTCTGTATCCCCTAAATCTAGCCAAATGCCAGCATATACGTGGTTACAGGTGCATAAATAAGAGAGGCAGTAGTCACTCATGGGGGTGATAAGTGGGATGCTAACAGGTCTGCTTCCCCTCAGAGGCACCCCTAGGATATTTGACCCTCCACTCAGGTAATTTTTAACACTCCCCTCTCTCATATAGCAAAATTATTTTTAGAGATGGTCATGTAATAGTCAGAAATAATAATGGTTTTCTTGATTTCTTCCTTAGTTATAAAATAAGTGAGTTGTTAAAATAGTATATTTCTATTGGAAAATATTTTCCAACATTGGTAAAATATTCTGTGAACTAAAATATGTACTTAACAAGAAAACATATTCCATCTAGCAGTTCCTCCAATGCCCAACTGCTTTAGATATTGGCATAAATGAAAGTTCAAAATGGTCACCCTGAAAGGCAGCTCGAAATATGTCAAGTTGTGTATCTTTCCTAATCATTTTTATTTAGATTCTATGGTTGCATGCACAAATGTGTATGACCACAGAGGCTGGAGAAGCACCCAGAGCAAGCTTGCACTGGGCTGCACCCGTAGGCTCCTCCCCTCCAAACAAGAGCAGGTAGTTGAGTCCTTCTGTACGGGGTCCCACCGTATACCCTGGTGTTCTCTGGATTAACTTTCATGAGGAATACGATGTTTATTAAACGACAAAACCCACAAATGCAGTCATGAAAGTTTACATATCTGTATTAGTTTCCTAGGGCTGCAGTAACAAATTACCACAGGCTGGGTGCCTTAAAGCAACAGCATTTTATTATCTCACAGTTCAGGAGACCCAAGGTCTAAAGGTGTCGGCAGGTTGATTCCTTCTGAAGGCTGAGGAAGAGTCTGGCCCAGGCCTCTCTCCCAGCTCTGGTGGTGGCCGGCAACCATCGGTCTTTCTTGACACTGATTCCAGTCTCTGCCCCATCTTCACGGGCCTCTCCCCGAGTGTGTCTGTTTCCCTTCTGTTCTTGTCAAGACACCAGCTCCATTGGAGTAGGGGCTCGCCACACTTCAACATGACCTCATCTTCTCTAGATTACATGTGCAAAGACGCTCTTTCCAAATCAAGTCACAAGGGTTAAGATGTGAATATAAGTGCTTGAGGGACATAGTGCAATACACACCGACTCAGCCGTGACTGTTGTAGTTGTTTAGAGGTTAGGTCAACACAGGTTTTCATGTGAGTATTTTATCGCTGTGTTTGCAATGATGAGCTTATGGTGATAATAAAAGCAGATCCATTTTAATGGGTTTTGTTATTGTGTTTAAGTTCTTTACGGCCTGCACCCTGGGTGGCACCCCCAGCCCAGCCCTGGGGAGCCACTGGCTCCAAAACTCCTCAGCAGGTTTGTGATGGCCCTTGATTGCTGGTACTGTTCCTTTTGCCTTATGGCCGTGATTTCACCAGAGGTAGAGCACTATTAAGGGAAATAATGACCTATTATTACCAGTTCTTGAACCTCTGCAATATACACCACTTTTCTTCCTGGACTATGAATTTTACTTGATGGTAAGCAATTTTGACATTAACATAAATACAGTATAAAGTGGGTTGTGAATTTTATATGTACTTTAAAAATTACATAGGAGACAACAAAATAGACCATAATTCCAGGCACCTGAAGTTACTTTCTTGTGTCATTACTTTTTTTAAAAAAAATAAGCAAATTCAACTAAGAGTGGAAAGCGTCCATTTCAAACCAATAAGACATAGTATTTCTAAGTCTGACTTCATCACTTATTATCTCTAAATCCTAAATAGCAATAGAAATCATAACCTCGTTGTTATCCCAGTGAACTGTTTGTAACAGTAAACAGTGAATAGGTTTGAGCCAACTAATATTGTGTGAGGAACAAAGCTTCTGATTTCTCAGAGGGATGTTGTTTTCCAAGTGCTCAGAGCAGGTGGGCAATCTTTTCCTGCAAAGAGCCAGGTAGTAAATATTTCAGGTTTAGTGAGTCAGCCCTCTCTGTCCTAACTGCTCAACTCTGCCATTGTAGCCTGAAAACATCCACAAACAACACACAAACAAATGAGTGAGGCTGGGTTCCAGTACGATTTTATGAAAACAGGCGTGGGCCAGATTTGGCTCCTGGGGTGCAGTTTGACAACCTCTGACTTAGAGGAAAAAAAATAATTGGGAGAACAGAGTAAGCACTGATAGAATAAAGGAAAGGGAATTCAAGTTTTCTATGTGTTAATTTTCTGTCTTGGTGGAAAATTTGAGATTTTTTATATTTTCACAAAAAAAAGAAAACTGTGGCTTAGTGTTCACAATTTATGCCATTGGTATCAGTAGTTTTATTAGTTCAAGTATTTGCTATCTGTTCTCTGAAATATTGGGATGTTACACAGGGGTACGGGATGGGGGATGGAATGAGGCCCCTCCCCTCATCCTCACCATATCTCGCCCCTATGATAACCCAGAGAGCCACTAAAACAGTGGTTTTCAAGCTGCCAAGTCCTGGCCATTTGCAGGTCATTAGATCAATTTAGTGGGTCATGACTTGCATTTAAAAAATAGATCTGGTTCAACTACATTAGCCTGGCATGGAAAAGAACAAGACTCATCATTTATAGCGTGCAGTATTTTGTGACATTTGTTGTACACTTGAACAGATACGTGGCTAGGTTGCCATACTTAATGAGAAAGAACTATCAGTAGGAAAAGAAAGTTGTTCCTGTGAAGTTAAGCATTGAAAAGAACATAGTCAAGGCACTATGTGGTAGTAATTGTGAAAAATAAGGAAGCAAATCAATCCGGAAAGATTTGGCATATAGATAGCCTCCGAAGGGTTTCTTAACTTCTTTAAAGCCCCAACTAGAATTTTGGAATAGGCACTAAATGTGTTATTTATGTGGGGGGGGGGGGGAGAAAGAAAAGAATAGTGCGAAATTCCAATTCGCTAAGCCATTTAAAAAATATATATATTTTATTGATTTTTTACAGAGAGGAAGGGAGAGGGATAGAGTGTTAGAAACATCGATGAGAGAGAAACATCAATCAGCTGTCTCCTGCACACCCCGCACTGGGGATGTGCCCGCAACCAAGGTACATGCCCTTGACCGGAATCGAACCCGGGACCCTTCAGTCCACAGGCCGACCGTCTAACCACTGAGCCAAACCGGTTAGGGCCGCTAAGCCATTTTTAACAGATGCCTTTTTCTCTAAACAAAATATTCGTGTGTGAGTGTACCGACACTCCTTGCTGTGGATGGCAGGCACCCTCTCCTTCTACCTGTGAGTTGAGGTAAAGGTGAGAATGATGTCAGGAGAGATCTTTCTTCCTCAAGATCTTAGAATAAGTGGTTTTGAGCCACTGTCCCCTGCCCCCGTCCCCCCTGCCAAGACATATGTGCAGCTCTGGGCGCAGCCACAGAGGGCCGGAGGGACATAAGATGGACTCTACCAAGGCAGCCAGGCTGGCCAAGCTGCCCCCTAAGGCTTCCTTCCCACCGCAGTGTCTCCTCTCCTCTCTCTTGATGGAGGGTGCACCTGTGTGTAACCGAGACGTTTGTCTCCACTGACTTGGATGGGGGCTGGGAATCCACAAGCATCATCCAACCTCCTGGCACTAACAGGGCTCAGGTGAATCTAAACAGCAGCTGGTGGCTGAGAAATACACCGCACAACCCCGAGAACTCAAACTCAATTTGTAATGTTGAGGCTAGTGATGATTTGTAAAGAACTCACCAGTGGACAAAAAACAAACAAACAAAAAAAAACTCCCGCTTTTGCATAGTTTGATGCATTCTCCTTTGAAGGGTCTCTCTGGGGGCAGTTTAAACTAAAAACAACAGAAAGGAGAAAATGCTCAGGTCTGGTGCTCCACACCTATCTCCTGCCTTCACGGTAGAGCCCTGGCGTCTGTGATCTGTCTAGGAGCCTCACCCCATTTTCGCCAGGCTGCAGAGCTGCTCTTGCCTGCTGGGACTGGGGACCGTGTCTGCTGGCGGCAAAACCTGCCATTCCAAGTTTGTGTCCACACAGCTGGCAGATCTCAGCACAGGGGATGCACTTCTGGTCCCAAAAGGGTGGCAGGATGGTATAAGATGGTATAATATTATAGAATTTTCCATTACATTCTCTTTCAATATCACCAATTAATGACAAGTAGACCCCTCTGCTTTTCGGGAACCTCTGGGGAGAGGAGGGCGGAGTCTAAACATTAACTTCAAATGACATCAATGAAAAATAGACAAGTATACTTAGCAGTATAAATTGAAGCTCAAAACATTCAGTGGTGTTTTTATAAATGTACTAGTAGCTGGGTGCATGAAATTCTTGCACATTAAAAGGGAATTAATTAGAGAAAATATTTTAATATTGCTATTTTGTTTCCATCTCTCCATCCAGTCTCTCCCAGTTTCTGTCTCTCTTTGTTTTTCTCAGCAGTCCTCCAGGCCTCCCTGCCTCCCTCTCTCCCTCTTCCTCTTTCCCAGCTGGGAGGGGGTGGGGCCAGTGGGGGAAGCTCCACCCACCCTGGGGCCTCATTCTGAGAGAGGTTCCAAGAGTGAGCTGGGAGGGAGGGAAAGAAAGGGAGAAAAGGCTATGAGCTGGTGGGCGCTGTGTGTGTTTGTGCCTGTGTGCGGTTGTGAGTGAGTGTGAGTACCAGCCCCACCTCCCCCTGCTCCATACCCGCTGCCCCAAGTCCCCACCTACCAGAGCCTGCTGCATGCGCAGCCTGGGCGTTAGGTTGAGCCTTTGGTTGTTTTAGATGTGACGGACCCTGGCTCTTTATATATATAGATTTTATTATCAAACATCAATTACTATTTATTATATAGTCAGTGTTAAAATAGATTTTTTTTATTAAAATAAGAAAAGATAGATTAATATAACGAACATACATGCCCTCACCACTCAGGTTTGATATTATCAGCATTTTGCCATGTGGCTTTAGATATTTTTTAAAGAATTCACACATTCCATTCTATAGAGGCCCATCCTCCTTCTCACCATCCGTTCTAAGAGATTTTAGAGGACGGTTTTTGTAAAGTGGAGAAGTTCCACAGCCGACGCCGCTGCTGGATGGTCTCCCTCTGAGGGTGAAAGGCAGGGGTCCCACTGCAGGTGCACATGGGCTTCGGAACACACAGTGTGGGGTGGGCGGGGGGTGGATTTCAAACTCATGCCCATTCTGCACCAGCCTTAGTTTTGGTTTTGTGACAGAGAAGACATTTGCTACTGCGAGGCTATGTTTTCCCCTGATGTCTGATTCCAAACCGGCGTGGCCAGGAGGCCTGGCTGTGGAATAAGACACAGTGCAGTGTGGTCAGGTGGGACAAGACAAGCCCCGGCAGCCCTCCATCACCTACCTTAATACAAAGGTGGACGCTACCTCAATCGATTATGAATATACTTTCTGCATTTCTGTGAAAAGGTAACTTTCTAGTAATGGCCCCTGAGGTATTTCTTATCGCATGGGTGGGTGAAGTCACCCATTTGGATGCAGGGGTTTGTACCCCGCTTTTAACAAAAGTTCCATGAGTGTGCCAGCCCTCCGCTTCCACTGCCACATTCATGGCAGAAGAAAAATGGAAACTGAGGCCTGTCCAGGGGCAGGGTGAGATTTTGCTTTGTAATTGGTAGTGAGAGATGAAATACATTCTGGACAGTTTATCTATCTATCTATCTATCTATCTATCTATCTATCTATCTATTATCTATCTAATCTTTATTGACTTTATTGGATTACATGGGTTAATATATTATCTAGGAAAAACCACCATGCCAGCAGCACAGTGTCAGTCTTTTGGGAAGCAACCTGCTGCAGTATTTGGGTTGTTTTGGCGCTGGTTTTGCTGCAAAGTTGCAGGGGATTTGACCCAGCGCCATGGTAACCCAGGCATTCGGCAACAACCACGTGGCCCTGTGCTCTGAGGACCCACGCTGCTCACAAACCAAGTCCAAGTGAAGCCGGGACCCTGCTCCTATTCGCTCACTTGTTTTCCTAGCTGCCACTTTCAGAGAAATCTGGGTCAAATGAGGAAGCTCTCCGACAATTTGCAGGAAAACACTGAGCTGAGCGTTGGCAGGAGCCAGGTGCTTCTCAAAGCCAACTGCAGTCTCGGTGAGGCTGCACTGAGGATGATGGCGAGCTCAGCGTTCTTTGCCCCCACGCAGTGAAAGTAAATCAGTGGAAACCATTAAGAGGATGCTTTGGAAACCTTCCTCTGGGGTTGAGAACACAGGTGTGTCTGGTGGAAGCAATACGGGGATTTTGAAAAGACAGAGAAGTTCACTTCTCAGGACTTGGACTTCTGTACTTATAAAGGAAGTCACTGGGAGGCTATGTGTACAACGGCAAAGGCTTTGGGGACACATCGGTTCTAGAAGGGTTAAAGAGCAAATCCTGCCCAGAGCCCCACACCTGCCAGCCCTCTTCCTGGAATGCTCTTGTCCCAGATAGCTGCATGCCTTGCTCTGAATTTTTCTTTTGGTTTCCTGTTTAAATGTCACCTTATCTGGGGAGCCGTCCCTGACCACCCTAAGCAAAACCTCCCTTTCCATCTCCCATATCCTGCTTGTTTTTAATCATAGCCCTTACTGCCACCTGCCACGTGGATTACTACGTGTTATTTAACTGTTTGTCCTCTGTTTACTCCTTCCAGAACCTCAGTTCCATGGGAACAGGCACGTGACATATTTTATCTGGTGCTTTATTAGAGCCCTGGAATGGTGTCTAGCATAGATGGAACAAGCTCCCATTAATTATTTGCTATAGGAATGAAAAACTGAATAAATTACTGATTTAAAACTCTGAATTCCTAGACTCTAAAGTTTGTGTTCTGGGGGTGGGGTGGGGTCAATGTTTGTTCTTGTTTGTGTTGTATCGAAGTAACTTATTTATATCTCTTTCAAAGGGGATGTATATCGTCTCACAAAATGTACAGGGAATAAGATAAAAAAAGAGAATTAGGTCAGAGTCAAGTAAAGAGTAACAGTGGCTTCAATCTTGCAGGCAGAAAACACATATTCTAGAAAATGCATTCTAATATGTTGTAAGACAGGCATAGGCAGTGAAAGCCATCTTAGGACAATGGCTCTCCAAGTGTATTCCCTGGGAAATGTGTGTTTTGCAGGATGAATCCAGGATTCTACCATTAAAGTAAAACAAGGACCTTTCCCACTGCACACACAAGGTTGAGAAAATGGATAGAATTTTCTCAATTTAAAAAGTTCCCCAACAATTTCTTAAGCCTTTGACACAGGCTACTGCTTATCTGCCAGGAAGTGCTTAAACTGATAAGAAAAAGTGTGTAACTCCCAAACCCTTAGCAGAATACAGCTGGATTTTCATGGAGAGCTGAGCTCATCGTTGTGAATTTGTATCACATGCTTTCAATGTTGACATACTTTTAAGCACTAAGAAGAAAAATCCTACTTTTAAAAATAGAGTTAGATATCAATATTTTATTATGTTTCTTAATGTTTTGATGTTTCACTCCCCAAATAATTTTAAGAACTCCTGTTTAGACATAATGGCTTCGCTGAATAGTTAAAAACCAAAATTGAGGTATTTTTCCAAGACAATTTATGCTTAGAAATGTATTATCCTATATAATAAACACATAGTATGCAAATTGTTCCCTCAACTCAGGGGCAGGGCTGGCTGGGGGAAGGAGGGAGGCCCTGGGAGCAGCCGGCAGCCACTAGGGACCCTACCAGTGCACACATTTTGTGCACTGGGCCTCTAGTTGAAAATAAATAGGGGTCGGTTTAATAGATTCTTTCTGTCTTTGTGTCTCTTTCTCTGTCTCTCTGTCTCTCTCTTTCTCGATTAGTTCTTCTCATGGATCAGATTGCCCCCTGGTTCAGTGTTCCAGTTGATGTTGGCCATTCTATCACACCCTAACATGTCAGCCACAACTTTACACTTTAAACACAAAAGTCCATATTTGCTGCAGTGGCTTTGGTCCAACAACCTTTATATTTGTCCTCAAAAGGCTCAATTTGCTCCAAGAGATGTGTAATGAGCTGGTCATGATTATTCAGTAAATGGCAAATTTCAGGAAGGTAAACAAGTGGATGTGGAAAGCGTGATGGTCCCCTATACAATAGCATATGGGTTTTTGAAAATCTCCTCCCTTCCTCCCCTTCTCCTACCCCCCTCCCACCGAGGTTCTGAGCCACTGCCCTAGGGATTCATTCTGAGTGGATTTCAGCAAATGTAACCAACAGGAGGGCAAATCCAACCTGGGCTGGCTGGGCTTCCTCTCAGTGACGAACTCAGGGCCGCCTTCCCCCGTGCACCTTCTTAACCCTTCCCTTCGTTTTCGCCTGTTGACACAGATCTGGGCTCCAGATCTTAATCTGCTATTTTTTCAGACAGTTGCCTAAGTTTCCCCTTTTGCCTAAACGTAACCGAGCCGCCTTGGCCGGGGCCGATGGCAGTGATACTGCGTCATTAGCTGCAGTTCCAGCTCTTTGACTGCAGAACGTCCAGGTTTCCCGAGCCCCGCAGTAAACATCACCTTTTCCCCAGTCGACCTGCTGGTGTGCTGAAAACACACTCACCCCTTCCTGCTCCTATTACAAACTTAGACTTGACTGTGGGCCAAGTTCCTTTTCACACAGGAGCAGTATCTCTGCCTCACACTTGGCTTTCCACAGGCAGCCGGGACTAAGACTGGCTTAGACAATGCCTAAGTCTTTTTATCCTCTGGGATTCAGAGAACCACAGAATAAATCAGTGAAATTTAATGTGAAGAAAGCAATCAGAAGGTCATTTCTCATGTTTCCCATCTGCAAACGTTTGCTGGTTCCCTATCCAGCCACATGTCCCTCTTTTCAAGCAGACTGTCTGAGATGCGACTTCAATTTGCTCAGCGCCTCTCTTGCTCTCAGGGTGCCCATAATACCTGTGACAATTGCACATCTGTGGCTATTGCAGGTCTGTCCTGGAGCGGGGCTTTATTACACAGATGGATTACCCTAGTTCTTGGAAATGTGAGAAAAGTTCAATGCTAACAGGTGAGTTAGGCCCTGAAACACATTAGGAAATATATTAGGAAATTCATGTACCATAAAAGCAAATCAAAGAGCGGAAGCTGCTGGGTGAGGCTTAAGTGTTCTGGGAACAGGGTCAAATTATCTTCCATATTCACTGACTTTATGTAGTTTAAACAAGGCAACTTCTTTGCTTTCTGAAGCAAAACTTTCAAACGTCATTATTCCTTTGGTGCTGACCTGCTCCCACACGTACCTCACTAGACAGCCGGCATGGATCATTTTCTGGAGCCGCCAACCCCTGTTGTGCTCGGCTTGCTTCACAAGCACCTGCTGGCTTACGACCTTCTTCTCAGCAGCAAGCCCGTCTCTCCACCTCTGTTCTTCCCTCGTGCACCTGAGCGTGCAGAGCTCTTCCCGGGAAAATCACACAGTGATGTCAGGTGATGTTGCTGTGACTGGTGGTGTCCAAGCAGCTGGGAGCAGGTGCTGCTGTGGGGGGTGAGGTCCTCTTCCAGTCTCTGGAAAGCTGCCTTCCCCATTCTCCGCAGGGCTCATTTTAAACTTTTACAGTTTCCTCTAACTCTCCAGCCTATCCCTTGCCTGCTTGCCTCCCCGCCCCCCCACACACACTGAGCAGCTGACCTTGACTGAGACTTTAAAGAAAAAAGAAATGAGCAGGACCCACCCTTCAACTTGCAGATCACTCCTCACCAACTTAATTCCATCTGTTTACATATCTCTTTTAAGCTCCTTTCAGAGGAAAAGTTATTTCACTGTTATGAGCTGAATGCTTGTGTCCCCCAGAATTCATAGGTTGAAGCCCTACCCGCTAGTGTGCTGGTATTCTGAGTTGGGGGTCTATGGGAGGTAGAGTTAGATTAGGATGTGAGGGTGGAGCTCCCATGATGGGATTGGTGCTTTTCTATGAAAAAGAAACGATGCCACAGCTCTCTCTTCACCATGTAAGGACACAGCATGAAGGTGCCCTCAGTGACCCAGAAGAGGGTTCTCACTAGAATCCAACCACCTCAGATCCTGAGGCCCCAGAACGGTGAGAAATAAATGTCTGTGGTGTTTTGTGATAGTAGCCCAAGCTGACTAAGACCTTCTGTGACTCTTGGAGGAAGCACTCAACACTGCCTTCTTCTTCATCAGCTCATCCATCACCTTCCCCCATCTGGTGTCTCTTCTGTCTTTTTTTGTCATTTTCTTAAAAAGGCAAAAACAAAACTTCTACATACCTTCAATGTTAAATATTCTTGGCAGCCTTTATATGTTTTCTTTGTACTTCTCTTCCGCTATTTATCACATGTTATCTAAACACATTTTTCTCTACTCAGGACTTCATTATCATCATCATGCTGATGTTTATCATTTCACACTCTTTCAAAAAAATGTATGGGCATGTACTTTTCGTCAAAACCAGGCTGGATTGTGAAGGATAGAAAAAAGAAAGTTACAGCTGTAGTGTACCCATCATTCTCAGAAACTACGTCGCTGATTTATGTGATTGCTTATTTCTAAGCATCAAAACTCCGGAACGTGTGCCTTCCCTGTTGTATGGCCAGTGAGTGCCTGGTTTGTCATAGGTCTGAATAAATTACTTTTGAATGAATGACTGAAGTTTTCCCCAGCAGGTTACCGTGCCGTAGACACGTAACAGATCTTAGCACAACTGTGCATGTGATGCGGCCGACATGTCTTCAGGGTGTGTGCTGTGTCGGAAATTCCTCCCAGCTCTGGCTGGTGGGAAAGTTTTCCTTGAGCTGTGTCTTAGAGGATGAAAAGGAATGGGTCAGGTGAAGGAGGAGAGAGGGCCCTGGGAGCATTCTAGGCAGAGAAACCAAAAGAAAGCTCCATGGTGAAGGGCTGACAGCAAGATTGATGCATTCAGGGAGATCCCAGCAAGAGAGATTTTCGGAGGACAGGATAGAGCAGGCGTGGACTAGAGGGAGAGGACTTTGCAAAGGTGAGCTCAAGCTTTGTAGCTTATGCCTATGGGGAGCCATGGGGAGAAGATGTTCCTAGTGGCATTTATGAAGATCTTGTTCATTGCAATGCAGAGTTTATTGGGATGGAGCAAGATTGGAGCAGGAAGACCTTTCTAGTGGCTCAGAAGTCACTAGATAAAGAAGGCTGACCATTTGGCAGATTGTGAGATTGGAGAGACAACCACAGGTTCACGCTGCCTGAAGTTGGAGAGATGAAGTGCTCACAGGGTGCGGGAGGGGGAGACATCTGTCAAGTTCTCCTTGGGTAAGAAGGGGTTTAACTTTATAAGCAACTGATCCTATGTTACTTATCACTCTAGTTTTCTCAAAAGCCAGCAGCTGTGCTATAGCGGGGCAGGTGAGCAGTTTTCCCACTCAATGAGGAGCTGGTGTGAGGAGAGAGAGCAGGAGGAGGAGGAGCGAGGGGCCTCCCCTTTGTCCAGGCTGCCTGGGTTCTGGTTTCCAGGCTCGGCTCACACTGGCTGAGGGCTGTTTCTCAATCTGATTCTATTGTCTTTCTCCTTAGCTGGCGTGTCTCCCAGATTCTGGCTGTAGGCTGATAGGCAGTCCTGATTTTCTGTGTTGTGTTTTTATCCTTTTCTGTGTTTTCATGGGTATTCTAGTAGGAAATTGGAAGTGTCTGGGTCAGGCACCATTTGAAAGATATCATTTTTATCCTGAAGCACCCTCTGCTTAAAATAACTGTTTTGGGGAGAAAAGTAACTTTTTGGAAGGAAAAAAGAGTAACTAAAATGAATACATGGTATTTAAAACTTTCCAGGCAGTGTGTGTGTGCATGTGTGTGAATGTGTGCACGAAGAGGGGCTGCGTGTAAAAACAATGAGATGTTCTGGAAGAGGCATAGAATTTAGAAGCATACAATCTGAGTTTTGTCAGCAGTGTGATCTTAGTCATTCTTTAACCACTCTGGACTTCATGTTTATCACCTGGAAAATAATATAAATAAATGATCAGTCCTGAATTTTTTTGAGGAATAAGTAAGATAACTATTATATGGTAAGCATTTAGTTCAGTAGATGATGATAATGATATGTTATTTCAGAAAAAGCTCTCCCCATCCCCAAATCCCAAACAAAACAAATACACTGTTACAATATAAACCTGTTTTTCTTATTCTATATAAGTTTATTACAAAGAAGCAATTTTGAAATTTTTCCAAATTAAAGGTGTTTCTCTGATTTTGTTACTCCAATTAGAAAGTATTATGGGCTTTAGATATATACACAGTAACTAGCCATGATTGCCTATAAAAAGAAAAGTAAATGTGTTACTGAAATGTACTTTAAAAGTTGATGTAAAGATGACACTATAAATTAATATGTTGGAGCACAACTTGAATAAATATGCTTTATTTATTGCATGGAACATTTTAAAGCCAAAAAATCTTTTAAGTTTTGCATTTCTTGCAGCCAAAAAGAGGATGGTGGTGATGTGGCTGCCATTATTGTTCAGTCCCCATTGAGGACAGAAGACCAGTTTCCCTATACAATGAGAAGTTTCCCAAAAGCTTTTGGAGTGTGGCCTGGCCCTGAATGCTATTTCACAGTGTGTCCTGTGGCTCATGATGAGAGGCAGGTGACTGGAGAGTAGGAACTGGTCACACTAACCCATATCCGTTATTGGAAATGCACATTAATCCACATGCTGTTTGGATTAGTGATGGTAGTTGGTTAGACTCTTGGTAAAGGTAAGCAGAAGGCACCATATTGCCCTAGTGGTCCTGATCTGGAAAGCCAGGTAGTCTCTACTTTGTAGATTGATCTAAGCCTTGAAAACTAGAGAGAAATAAATTAAAATAGTGAACTACAATGGAACTCAAGTATAATTAGTTACAGCAAATATATTAGTTACAGTGAGCCCATAGCTGCATTTTTTCCATCGTCTATGCTCCCATCTCCGACTGAGACATCTAAGGAGCACCATAAATATTATTTATTGACTGAAGGACTTTTAAGCATTCAATGCTCTAATGTTCACTTCAAAATTTTTGTGTAGAGACTAAAGGGAAAAAGAAAGTTTGTGTGTGGCTTGTTCTTGCTCTTATTGGCACTGTTTCACATAGATATGGTGTGAGCAATTAAACCAAGATGAGAACAGAGGAGTCAACCTTCTGTCCCTTTAGCAGTGTCATTGAGCATCTGAGGGCATAATATCATGAAAAATACAGAAAGGTATTAAAATATGAACAAGACTAAGCTATGTCCTTGGTAATTTACAGCCCAGAAGGGCTGCAAAAAAAAAAATCCATAAATGATGACCCTGATAGCGGACAGCAGTCAAGGCTGTACAATATATATAGGCTAAAGCTACATGAGAAAGCTGACTTCTGCTTGACGGGGTCCTATGGAATTGGGATTTGCAGATGGAATGGGACTTCAGAGCATGGAGATGGGCATTCTACAGGAGGCTTCCTGGGGTGTAAAGATATGGAAGCTGAAGTTGCAGGACCCCTATAAGAAGCCTTGCTTAACTTGTGAAGCAAAGGTGTAAAGAGAAAGGGTAGATGTAACAGTGTACCCACACCACTCTATTCTCTTCCCTGCCTCAATTCCTGTTTTCATTGTTTATTTTCCAAGAAGGGAAGGCATATAATGAAATATAGACATAATAAATATGTTACAATATAGTATGGTAAGATATAATAAGTGCTGTAGAAATAAGACAAAAATTAAATCAGGTGAAAGAGTAAGAAAGGTGCCAGGGAGTGATGAGTCTGCAATTTTAAATTGTGTGGTCTGAGTGAGACAGTCTAACAATTGAGAGACAGGATGAGAGAGAGAGAGAGAGAGAGAGAGAGAGAGAGAGAGAGAGAGATTAGTCAAGCTTGCATTTAATGTTACAATTGTTCAGGGGTGTATAGAAAATAATTACTATTGGGAATGTAATTTATAAATAAGGTTTGTTGGGTCTTGAACATAATTTAACTGTATTTTTTTTCTGTAGCCCTACATTATAACTCTCCTAGAGATAATGAAGAAATTAATTGAATAATGTAGTAGAGTTTTTATTATAAAGGAGAGATTTATAAATCCTACAATAAAGGGCTTTGAATCTATCTTAATTTTCAAGCAAGATTCCAACTATCTAATATTTATCTAATGCATGTATTTGAATGAATTCTTTTTTTAGTCATCTTTTTCATCCATTATCTCATCCATCTGGATGTTGTTTTTCTAATCAAATTTCCCTAATTTTTAACTGATCTTTCTAACTGCTTATTGTTTTGTGGTAAGTAACTTTCATGTTAGAAAATAACATTTATATTAATTGCATTGCATGCCACCACAGCTCTTTAGTTAAAAGTATAAAAAGTTGATTTTCAAAACAAATAAACACATATGAAAAGCCATGACTAACAATTGCCATTTTTCATTGAAATTTTTATTCAAATAATTATAGATTCACATGCAATTAAAAAAATAATATAAAGAGAACACATGCATAACCTTTACCTAAATTCCTCCAAGGGTGACAATTTGCAAAACGATAGTATCATATCACAACTGGAATGTTGGCATTGACACAACCCACCAATCATATTCAAGTTTCCTCAGTTTTGCTTGTATTTCTCTGTACAGCACACAAGTGCACTATTTTCCAACTATCTATAGATAGTCTCATGACCAATAGACTATAAATTCTATTCAATCGATACTGAATTTATGGTAACTTTTGTTACATGTTTCCTCAAAGAGTTATTTTCAAGCAGAAAGATCCCCTCCACTCCATCTCTCTCTCTCTCTCTCTCTCTCTCTCTCTCTCTCTCTCTCACACACACACACACACACACACACACTTACACACATACCATACATACTCACATACACATATACTCACATACATACACTAACACACAGCACACACACACACACACACACACACACACACTCACAAATTACCCAGCCCTGAGAAACAGACATAGTAGGTTGGGGGGGGCGCGGGGGGCTGAACCTGTATTTATACAGGTTCCCAGTACTGCTGACATTGCTGATCTGGGGACCACCCTTTGAGAGCCACTGTAGTTTGGGGATCATAGACCCATGCATTATTTCTTACCATCTACTCACTTGCACTCCTTGAACAACTGAATTGTTCTCCTGAATGTCACCAGGGACTACACTGTTGACCGATTTCATGACCTTTCCTTAGCCTGGTTGTTCTCTCCCATCTCTGCAGTATCTGACCCAGCTGACAAACTCTCCCCTTCTAGGAAGCCCCTTACCCACCGACGCCTGTTATCCTGATTTCACTGCTATTTTTCATCCTCTCTTGCTTCCACCGGCTCTTCTCCTCCTCCCATCTCTTAGATGCAGCTCTTCTCCTGGGCTCTTTCTGTGACACTTGTCTCTGAATCTGTTCTCTCCTCGATCCATCACTTCCATTTCTAAGGTTTCAACCTTCCTTTCTAGGCAAGTGATCCCTAAATCACTGGTTTAATCTCTTGGCCTGCAGAACCCCAGTCTATCATTCTCAACTGCAAGGCGTCCCTCTCCACCTGAACACCTACCTGCTCTTGCTTTTGACATAAGCCACTCAAAACCTTTGAGTTCAATCCTGCTTTCACATTAACTCCCCTATTTTTCTGATAAGCCCTGTTACCCTCCATGCCCAGTTTCTTATCAGAAGATCACCCTGGAAGCTCTTCATGCTAATCCTCTCATCCTCTCTGCACAGCCTTTCTCCTCTCTTCTCTCTCCCTTTCTGTTACTGTCATCAATGCCACTGGCCTTGGGCCTCATTGATTCTCAGATGGACCATGCCTTTCACTCTCAATCCGTTTTCTCTACCTCTGGTGTTTGTTTCTCCAATCCATCCCTTCCAGCTCAAACTTCCTAAATGCAACTCAGATCATGATGCTTCCCAGGCAAAACCTTGGCTTCAGCCAAACTCCTTGCCCTCTTGGTCCAGGCCTCTCACTCCAGATCTGGTAATAGTTTATATGCCTCACTCTCTAGTCAGATTGGTGGATGCAACCTGTCTTTTCTCAGCTTGCTGCTTTTCCCATGTTTGTCCTTTCTCCAGCCCAAAACTGAGGTAGAGCAGCAAATAGCTTGGCCAAAGTCACCCAGTTGGTAAGTACCAGAGCTGAGGATGGAAAGAGAGCCAGGCTAGTACCCACTACAATAATGTAGGTTAGGTTTTGGCAGGTACTCTGTTTAATGCAGCAAAAGCTCTGTACTAGTATACTTAAATATGTAAGAAAAAATACACAAATTTTCCCTGAGTTGCCACCCCTGACAGATGTCCTGGGACCACACTAACTTGGAGAGGTCAACTTGGAGAGGGGGTGCTAAAATCAGAACCCGAGCCCTCGCCTGTTTGGCTCAGTGGATAGAACGTGTGGCTGCGGACTGAAGGGTCCTGGGTTCGATTCTGGTCAAGGGCATGTACCTCAGTTGCAGGCTTGATCCCCAGCCCTGCTCAGGCCCATGTGGGAGGCAACCAATTGAGGTGTCTCTCTCACATCAATGTTTCTCTCTCTCTCTCTCTCTCTCTCTCTCTCTCTCTCTCTCTCTCTCTCCCTCTCTCTCTCTCTCCCTTCCTCCCTCTCCCTCTCCCTCTCCCTTCCACTCTCTCCAAAACATCAATGGAAAAATATCCTCAGGTAAGGATTAACAACAACAAAAATCAGAACCTCTGAGTTAAATTCCAATTCTGAAACTCGCAAGCTAGGTGTACGTTTCACCACCGTTGAATCAGGTGTGATAGCAGTGGCCATCTGGTTGGGAGTGGGGAGCTTCAGGGAGGTAATACTGGTCAAGCAGCTATACCAGCACTTGGCATGCATAGACACTTCACTTATCATCATTATATGGTGTTCAACAACATGAACAACATCACTCTGCCAAATTAAAAAAAATACCTAACAAATTTTTCTTCTAATTTTACAAGAGTATTTGAAGTTATTATTCCCAGTGTGTACAAAATCTGTTCATCTGGCATACTTGTGTGTGTGTGTTAATATTACAAATCATTTCCTTCTTTACTTTTAATTTTGTAATAGGGGTCAATAGAATTATATTGCTAATAGTCTTTACCAAACTATCATGATTCTTCAGAAAGTAATCTGGAGGTTTCTGAGAGACCCAGGTACAAAATTATAGCCAGATTATATGTGCTGTGATTCTTGTTAACTCTATTTTTACACTGGAATGGCAAGAAGACATGACTTCACTTTTGCCCTGGCAGACAATCTTGAAACAATTTTACCAAATAAAATATGTTATTTTAAACGTGAGATGACTGATAGTGACAGCTCTGACTCAGCTATACTCTTCTTCAAATAATATTGGCAGCTCAGTTCACATGAGCAGCTATCCACTGTGTGTCTGCTATGTGCCAGGTGTGCCATATATGAATAAGGCTTGGTCTTCACTGGAAGAAGCTGGACTCATGAGCAGATGATTGCCACAGAGCGTGGGAAATGCACATGACCTTCCCAGCAGGCAGTGCTCAGCCCACTATCCTTTTGTCTACATTTCCACTCTGCACACCCTCTCTTGGGATCCCTTGTCAGTTTCTGCCTTCCCTAATCTGTCTACCTTCATCTGGTTCTGTGTTTTAGAGACCGGGATGCAAGCCCGGGTCTCCCGACTCCTGGCTATGCGCTGGGATCAGAAATCACAGTTCTTATTAAGGAGCACTGGGGCTCACAACTTCATTGTATGTGTCTCAAATTTAAGCTATAAAATGCTGTCCACCTTCATTTGTTTATTCAGCACACACGCGTTACATTTCTACTGTGTGGCAGGCATTTTTCCTAGGTCCCAGAAGCTAGGGAAAGCTGGGGTGAACCGGTCAGAGACCACTGAGATGGAGACCAACCAAGGAACAAGCAGGACCCTCCATCAGTCTGCACTGTGCCCCTTCCTTCGAGTGTTGCCACGCTGGGTAATTTCCGTGATTATGGTCAGCAGGATGTGGAAGGAATTCGTTTGTTTATTTCCTTTTGGTGGACAAGAGTGTTGAGGATTAGCCTCTCCGGGAGGCACTTTAAAAGTCAACAGGGCACTGCTTGGGGTGGTCACAGTCAGCTACGCTGTGCCCTGTGCCATGCAGAGGTGAGAAGGAGGGGAAGAGAGGTCAGAAAGCCAAGAGCAGCTTATGCATGGATGAAAAAGCAAGAAGGGGCGGACATTTGTGCAAATAATAAAGTGGAAACCAGGGAACTGGGTGAGTTTTAACATAGTTGTGGCCCTGGGAACTATATTTTTGTCTCTTTTACCTGCCATGGTACAGTGGGGTCCATTAGAAAGGGTAGACCCATTGAAATGCCCGAGAACTGGGGAAAAATACAGTCTCTGTTGTCCATTCATAGTCTCATTTTCTTTAGGTCCACTTCATGTCTTCAAGATCTGTGGCTATAGAAACACTATGCCATTTCCCCTGTTTATCTGTCCTTGGCGCCTAAGCAATTAAGAAACATAATTTCTTACTCAACACTTACTGGTGTGGAAATTGGGGATTTGAGCCAAGGGGCTCTGTTGCCACCGGGGCACGGGAAGTGTGCATAATGGAACATAAAGTCAGCATACCTAGGTTGAGAAACCCTCTTGCCTACACATCCACTCAAGTTGGCAAGGAAGCCCTCTCCTATGGATAGCAAAGAGAAAGTCCCACGGCACTAGTTAACTGAAAACACATTTCATTGAGTTGGGGATTTGTTATGAAATATACACACGTGCGTGGTTTCCAGGCCAAAGTTATTCAAACAACTAAGGTCTTGGCTAAGTTGGCAGTTCCTTCTAGATGCCTCTTAGTTTCACTGCAGGTTCGTTAAAACAAAAACTCAAAAGGGACATGTGAGTTGGCCAGGAGACTGAGAAAATGAGGTCCTCTAGAAAGTTTCATTATAACGTTGGGTCCTGGCCCAAATCCCAGTGACCTTTGCCTCAAAAGAGATTATTGCCTAAAAGTAGTATAATGTTAAGGCTTTGTGCAAAGGTATAATGGATAAGGAAAGTAATTTCTGTTTTCATTTCCTATTGCCCCTCATTTATTTATTTCGTTTTATTTATTTTGAGATATGATTTAGCTATCATAACATCCACCCTTTTATAAAGTGTTTAATAGTCAATGGTTTAATATATTCACAAAGGTGTGCAACCATCACCACTATCTGATTCCAGAACATTTATATCACCCCAAAAGGAAGCCCCTTGTCCATTTAGCACTCCCCATTCCTTTCTAACCTCAGCCCCTCGCAACCACTAATCTATTTTCTGTCTCTATTAATTTGGGCATTCTGGATATTTCAAATAAATGGAATTATACAGTATGTGGCCTTTTGCGTCTGTCTTCTTTCACTTAGAATAATGTTTCAAGGTTCACCCATGTTGTAGTGTTTATCAATACTTCATTTTTTTATGATTGAGTAATTTTTCATTGTACAATATACTGCATTTTGTTTCTCTATTTTTATAATAAGGAGATCTTTTTAAAAATATACCAAAGCAATATGCTGTTTTTTAATGTGCTCATTCTAACACAGTAATATCTGAGATGTTGCCCATCAATGCTCCTGTGTTTCTTGAGTGAATTTTTTTGCTTCCTCAATGATATTACATTGCTGTTTTTATCCTGCCTGGGTTCTGTGTATTTTGTTGGTTTGAAAGTGGCTTTGACCATGCCCTTAGGTGACTGTTGCTGGTCTGCAGTTGTTATTTTCCTGTTTCCCCGAGACTGTGCTTTCTGGACAGAGGAAACACAGGGTTTTCTGAGAAACACATTTGCTAGCTACAGTACTCAGGCAGCACATAATTTTCCCTGGGTTGAAAGCCAGCTACGGTGTGTGCGTGTGTGTGTGTGGGGGGGGGGGGGGGGGCGGGGGGGGGGGGGAAATGAAAAAGAACCAATCTTTTGTGTCTGATAGTCTTTCAAGACATGAAACAGAGTCCCCAGAAAGACCTTGGTGATCCTGAAGATTCTGTTCCCCCTTTCCATTCCCTGAGCCTACAAATTCACAGTCACATGTTGTTCTGAGGCTGAGTACCTGGTGGGGCCCACATGCTTAATAACCCGTGGAGGTGCTCTCACCTGGGCATGGCTAGGGACTCAAACAGACCCACTCAATGCAACATCACAGCAGATGTGGGTGTTGGGTTGAGTGGGGCAAGGGGAGGGGTGAGGTTGAGTAAGAAGAGACAGTTGAGCCAAAGCCACTGCGTGTGCTCCAGCTGGCTCCATAGGTCATATCACCCACCAGGGGGAGGATGTGTAATTGCAGGCTGTAAGGCCAGCATCCTCCATGGGTTTCTAGAGGAGCAAACATTCTCCTTCCTTCCACCCTTGGCTATGCTGCAGCCTCCTATATTGTTTTGTGGACACAGCCTGGAGCAAGGAAAAGAGGAGATGGCTCCTTCAGTGCCGGCTCGTGTGTTGCTCAACTTTTGCTCTTTCTTCCCAGCTCAGCCCACTGTGCAGCACATGTTCAGCAAGAGCTTGCTGTGTCATTTTTGAAGTCTGCCATGAGGGTTTGCTGCTTCTGAGTGTAGCATTCTCTCCTTTTTGGGAGATATATATATATATATATATATATATATATAGACATATATATTCCCTATAGTAACAGAATTAGGAACTCAGCATGTATCTGAGGAGGCCTGGACAAAGAAATTCAGGAGATCCAGCAGAGAGTTGCCCTTTTTCAATTGTCTCATACAGAGCAGAGAACATAGAGGCAGGCCTATGGTTGTTATTAAGTCTAAATATTTGTTGGATTGATGTTTACAAGAATTTTTAAGATCTACTTCAAAACAACATGGGAGGGAAAACTGTCCTTATTATGGGGACCGTGGATCTGGGCTGTGGGGAGACTCAACTTGCCGAGTCAATGAAGAAACTGCCCAACTAGTGTTTGGCCTTGGATGGCCTTTCAAAGTCTCTCTCTGGTAGAATTTAGGATGCGGGCTTCTCCCTCAACTTCTGGGTTTATTTTGTGATAATTGGCTCGGGGAATGTCACCAGAGATTGAGTCTGACCTGACCCTGAGTTTCCAGCTGATGCAAGACGGACACTGTTGGGGCTTGAGCTCACCCAGACACTCGTTCTCCTAGAGCGAGTGAAGGAGGATGGGAAGTCTAGCCAAGATACAGTTCAGTCCTTCAGCAAACCCTAGGATGTAGGAATAGCGCAAACCCCTGTCCCCAGCAGGGCTGAGCAGCTGTGCCTTGAGCCGAAGATGGCTCACCTGTTCTGTGTGCCTTCATCTGCGCCCCGGGGAAGGGTGCCATTGAGCACATGGAGAACATCTGTTTAAGATCTGTCCTTAGCTGAGAATTAAAAAAAAAATTAAAGACAGCACAGCTTGGAAAAATGGACACAGTAGAGAAGCACTTAAATTCCTTGGATCACCAGGAACGGCAGCCCAGGATGCGCGGGTGCCTGTCTGAACCTCTGAACTGGATGCTGTCTGCTCTCACCCCTGCAGGCAGCCTGGGACGGCAAGCCTCAAGGCTTCTGGGCACAAGCAGGTGCTGCCCCAGGGGTCAGGGGCCACAAATCCTGGAGAGTGCTAATGGAGCCCTTTCTATGCGATGATGTTGCTCACCATGCCTTTTTGCTGCATGAAGTGTGACGGTTCCCCAAGACCCAGGAAAGCACGTTCCCAGCCAGGCTTTCATCCTCTAGGAAGGAGCAGAGAGGAGCGACCCGTTCTACCTTATTCTTCTAGGCCACCTGTTCCGCCTGCCTTACGGCGCAGAGGGGCTGCACAAGGGGAGCACAGAGGCTCAGCGGAGATGGGGGCGTCGGGGCCTCAGAGTAGTGGAGGAGGGGTCTCCCGTATATAACTCACTGCAGATCTCGGGTATAATTAAAATTTGAATTACAACCTTTCATGCGAAAGCACTAGAAAACCGGATCCAAATACTTCATCTCATACCGGCGGGGCCTAATTTTACCTGACAGTTTTAAGCCATTTGGAAAAATATCAAAAGAAAATAAGGAGGGTTATGTTTCCAACATGGTAAAGGCTCAAGTAATGAAGCTTCTCCATTAAACATAGAAATGCCTTTCGAAGGAGAGTCTCCCATCTTTCCAGCTACCTGTGACTATGTTTTCAAAGAAGTATTCTCTTTCTTTCTTCCTTTCTTTTCTTTTCTTTTCTTTTCTTTTCTTTCTTTCTTTCTTTCTTTCTTTCTTTCTTTCTTTCTTTCTTTCTTTCTTTCTTTCTTTCTTTCTCTCTCCCTCTTTCTTTCTTTCTTTCTTTCTTTCTTTCTTTCTTTCTTTCTTTCTTTCTTTCTTTCTTTCTTTCGAGACTTGTTCCTATTTTTTCAAAGTAAATATCTTCAGGGACATTTATCACATTATCATATCTCTGGTTGGAAGCAATTACAGTTTTGACTTGATTTTTTTTTTCTGTTAGAAACTGCTCTTTTATTCCCTAATGTAAAATTCTAGCTTCAAAGTAAATACCTAGTCAGTCAACACCAAATAAGGGGGGGGGGGGGAAGAAAAAAAAAAAAGAAACAAACCCAACAGCCTCACAAAGCCATAGATTGTAGGGACTTCTAATCAGGTTTCAGAAGCTGCAGTCCAAACAGGCATTCCTAACATATTCCAGGCAGCTCTGACCTCCAGGCACTTAGCAAAGCACAGTCTTTTGAATTTGCTTAAAACTATTAAGAAGCAATTAAGTAGTTAAAGGGTCTTTTTCAGCCTGCCCCAGGTTTGGGAGGTGGGCTAAATGAAAGAGAACAGCACAATCGCTCCGCTTTGTCTTCCTTTGAGCTGACCTTGCACGCTAATAAATTCATCCTGTATTTTTCTGCTACTGCCAATTTATGGCCTACAGGAAACTAATCTTGTACAATAACTACCTTCCTGTACTTAGTTCCTAAATAGAGCCAAATGGATTTGGTGGCGGAAGCGCTCCTCCGCGGTTCCTGTGAAACAATGCTGAGCCCACAAGAGCGAGAGGCCAGGGTGCTCTCACCGACTCCAAGGTGTCATTATGTTCTTGTTTTGGCTGCCGTGCACTTAAGCACAGAAAATAAAAAGCAATCCTCCGTGCAGTGCCTCCCACAATGATCTCAACTCCAGACTGGAGGGGAAGGTGTGCATTTGAAACATGCCGATGGACACAGTTAGGGCGAATGTAGGGAGTGAGACACACAGACAATCCCCACTGCGCTGACGCCTTTGATAAGAAATACAGATCTGCTCTGTGATTTAAAGAAATAATCACAAAGGAGTGAATTTTGTAATGAGCTGATGAAAGAACGGTGTCCTTTCAAAATCAAACGTGTTATTTAGGAGGGGGTGGGGGGGGGGAGAGGGACAGGGACTGGGACAGGGAGAGGGAAAAGGAGAGACTTACCAACATTAATTCAGTAACAGTTTACAATCAGGTTGAGACAGACATGGACTAAAACAAGGGGATGTTGCTGAATGGCGGGATAAGCTGTTTGATATCTTGTCAGAGCCTCCAACAACCAAGCTGGGAAAACCGAGTCTGTCTCTTAATGAAACCAAAAGCCCTTAATCTTTGATAAGTGCAGGGCTCTGCCTTGTTGCTGCTTCTCTGCTTCTCTTCACGCTGATCTGATGACTTCATGTCCCCATCGATCCGCGCCCTGTGTACAGAGTCCACTTCCTGTGTTAATGTAGAGTGTTGTTCTAGAACTGTAAGAAAGCCACTAATGCAAAGGGAGGTGGAGCTTTCTGTAAAGGCCTGAAAATATGGCCCTGACAGAGACAAAAGGAGGGCATGAATAATGCATCTGGGTCAGAGGCCACTCACCTGGGGAGCTTTTAAACCCCCAGAAGAGGGACCCCCTGTAGACCTACTGGATTGGAACCCCTGGGGCCCAGCCTAGGGTCTGTATTTCCCGAAATTTCCACAGGGGACTAACTGGGTTAGCACCAGGGGTTGAGAAGGACTGCCCTTGGCCATTAAATATCTCAGATGTAGTGAATAACCTGTGACCTCTGTTGATGGCATAGTCTTTCTTGTGAGGATTAGGGATACTGAATAAAAGGTAATAAAAATGCCTGTTATATGTTGGGTGATACAATAAATGTTTTTTAAAATACTTATTGTGGTGACTAGCCAGTATTATCATCATCACTATTAATATCACTAGGAGCACTGTTTGATTCAAAGGGTGCTTTTGAATTGTGGTCATCCTACGTGGGGTTGGATCAGAGGAACTGAAGGTTCCTGGGTGGGTTGGAATGAACAAGGCAAGGATCACTGAAAGTGGCTAATAAGGAGATCAAAGAAGTAACTTTGTTCCTAATTCATTTAATAGCCATTCCACCTCATGCTTCTAAAAGTAACTAGGATAAATAATACTTAGGCCTTATGTTTTTACAGCATTTTATATCCTATATATTCACTTATATCCCTCATCTACTTTAAACATTTTAACCTAAACAAGAAGCAGAAAAGGCGTGAATGTGGAAGAACACTCTCCAGATTTCAGGTTAGTCAGAATGGCTTCTGATTGCTATCAAGAAAGAGTAAAGCATCAAGGTATGGCCTTCCTTCCTCAGGATGACTAGACACCACAAAGGAGCAGGAAAAAAATGGCTGAGGAAAACAGGGTTCAAGAAGAGAGAAGTCCTCAACTCTGACTCACAGCTAGTTGTGGAGGCTGCATATTTGGGATCACCCCTTATAATTTCAGCCTTTCATTTCCTGTCCTAAGACATGTTGCAACCATGTTTTTAGTTGAATTGAAGGGCATCATGTACAAGGAAGCTCCCTGCAGAGTTCCCCCATGTTGGCTCCTTGGGAACATTGAACTTCCCTGTCTCCTTCCGTCTGTAGCAAGTGGTTATGTGGAAGGCCCTCTGTGCATGTTGGGGGATGAATGGACAAGAGACTTGATGAAAGAACACTGTGGAGCTGTCCCCAGAACCACAGCTGTCCCCAGGCCCTTCCTTCCCTCAGATCTCAGCTTCCCTCTGCTGTAGCATGTGGTGCTCAGCCTGCACTCAGCTAGACATCAAGGGGACATCTTGGGTCACAACATCAACACCCACGTTAAAAGGAGATGGCCTGGCAGGTTAGTGGTGTGGAGGAGGAATAAACTGTCTTTTACCCCAAAGGTCCTTCTGGCTGGTCTAATTAAACAGACATGAGAAAATAAGCAAATTTAATACTTATGTATGTATGGGAACCCTGCATATATGAGAGAGTCAAAGACCCCACATGCAAGAGATGTTCAGAGACAGAAAGGGAACATGGCTGTAGAAGGCATCCTGAGCTAGGGATGAGGTAAGATGTCTTGGGGGCTTGAAAAGGTTATTGCAGGATGATAAGAAGAGCAGATATTTAGTAAATAGAAGTTTGCTCTGAATGATAGGTCAAAAGAAGGTATCTCTGATTATCTCTTACGGGAAAGGCCTCTAATTCAAATTCTTCTAGGTAGTTAGGGGGTCAGGCGGAAGTTTCTCTTGAGCCTGTGGCTAAGGTTGCCTTTAGTTCAAAACAATCTGCATACCACAGAGCACATCCTGGGATGATTCATTCTGCACCCCCACAGCAGTAACAGCCGAGACATGGAGCTGTGGTTGCTGCCATGTTTCTCCCCTGTATCTATGGGAGTGTCCTCCATGCAGCAGCATCAGTTATGGAGTCAGTCCTAACAGATATTGACTCTATGTTCAGCCCTGAACACTGCATTATTTATATATTGGTAGTGGCGGGAGGGGGGGGAGGCTCAAGAAGAGCAAGGATGTCTAATGCTGAGCTCCCCAATGTGGGCACCCCTTATCTTGAGCAAACTGGGTATGAGGTTTGAATGTCAAGACAAGATATGACTTGACATGCTTGAAGGTGATGAATCTGGGGTCAACCTAAAGCCCAGAAAGATCATTGGAGAGGTTGGGAAAGAGGAAGGAATGCTGTCTGAGTCCAGGAAGAGTGGAGAGAATTGAGCAGAAGGCCGTCACCTCGGGCAGTGGAGGTGGAACCTAGGAATCTTGTTCCACTGCCTCAAGCTGCTTAAAAGATAACTTGTACTGAAATGTGCTCACTTGACTTTAGCTGCAGCGACAAAGACTGTGTCAATGAATGCAAGCCCTTAAAAAAGGCCCTGGAGGTCAGGGGAGTGCAGGGCTCAGAGAGCAGCTACTCAATGAGAAAGCTGCTCACCAACTGCGTGACAGCAGGCAAGCCCCCAAGCATTTCTTTATCTCAGGTTCCTCATCTATGAGAGAATAATTGTCCCCTTTGTAGGATTACTATTATGATTAAATAGCTGAGTGACCTCCACCATGTTATTTATTTATTTATTTATTTATTTATTTATTTATTCATCTATTTTTATTGCTATGTATGTAATCGACATATAATCTGTTAGTTTCAGGTGTAACAACCACCACCATATGCCAAGTTATGTAACCTTCCTGGGCCTCAGGTTTTAAATCTCCTGTGGGGGTACTAATTGTATTCACTTTGAAGGGTGGTTGCAATGGTCACATGAGATAGTATGAGGACAGGATTTAGCACAGAGCATAAATGGTCCTTCTAGTTATTTTTAGTGTCGCCATTAGGCCCGGTCCTAAGATTCCCTGGTCCCTTCTCATTGGTTGCTCATCTGACTGGATTCCAAGGACAGATATTTCTTGACCCACTCTGGTAGAGCCAGTCAGCCTTCGCCGATTCTCCTGGGTTGACAGTCGGTGGACATCATCTGTTGGTCTCACTGTCCTTTATTTAGGACACTGGCAAAGGGCACAGGCTTTCATCACCATGCACAGCACTGACATTCTACAGCATGCCTGTGTCATTCCAGCCAGCACGCATGTGACCTGGGAACCACTCCAGGTCACTGCTAGAGAGAGTGGAAATAGGAACGCCCAGGCGGGTGCAGAGGCTGCGAGGGGTTCCGGGGACTTATTTTTACCAGAAGTTTTTATCCCCTCTTCGTACATCGAGGTATTACCTATAGAAAGTCTAAAAGAGTTTTTAAACAATTATAAACTACTGATAGACAATTTGCAAGTATAACACAAATAAATTCTTTTCCTGAATGTTTTAAGAACAAGTTGCCTACATGATGTGCTGTAACCCCTGAATATTTTAGTGTGTTTTCTGAACACAGTAATATTCCCTCACATAACCGCAATAGAGCCCACAATATCAGAGAACTAACAATGATACATTACTACAACCTAATTCTCACGCCACACTCACATTTGCCCTGAAAATGTCCTTTAAAACAAGAGGATCAACCTCAGAACCACCCGTTATATTTACTTGTCATATCTCTTTACGTCTCACCATCCTAGAAAAGTTCCTCAATCTTTCTTTGACTTTCATCACCTTGGCACTGTGCTGATTACAGGCTGGGTATTTTGGGGAAATTTTGGGCCTGCCCAATGTTTCCTCATGACTAGATTTTGTTCATGTGTCTGACAGGAAGGACACAGGAGAGATTTGTCGCATTAGTGATCATGTTCACTGACTGCTTAATGGTGGTGATGTCTGCTGGCTTCTTTACTCCTTTCCCCACTGTAACTAATATGCACTGGGTGGAGAGTGGAGAGCTATGCTAACATATCCTGCTCCTCCTCCAACATTTAATTGATTTGTTTCTGTATTTACCTCTATCAGTGGTCTCATGGTTTCCATTTCATCCAGTGGATCAAAATCTTTTATCTTTTAAATATACTTATATTGATTTCAGAGAGGAAGGAAGGAGAGAGAGATAGAAACATCAATGTGAGAGAGAATCATTGATTGGCTGCCTCGTGCATGCCCCCTACTAGGGATCAAGCCCGCAACCCAGGCATGTGCCCTTGACCAGAATTGAACCTGGGACCCTTCAGTCCACAGGCCAACACTGGGCCAAACCAGCTAGGGTGAGTGGATTATAATCTTATTATCATCACTTATCTTGGTGCTCCAATGTTCTCAGATTTGGGAGACTGTAAGAATAGAATCCCTGCAAACAGGCCTGTGTCATTATTCTTTAAGTACTTCTTCACCATCTAGCTTGACAACAGGCTTCAGACTCATCTCAGCCCTTCCCTGTCCTGGACCGTAAATCAGCCAGTTCTCTGAGGAGCACTGGTTCTTCTGAGAGGAGAAAGGGATTTAGAAGCCAAGATCTGGGTGCTAGGTATGATGGTCTCAGTGGACAAAGCTGGTGAGTGTGTGTATGCACACACACATTTGCATCTGTGTTTATATCGAAAATGACTAGTTCCCCCCAATTCCTCCAGTTCAAATCCAGCTCTCCAGGGTTGGCCCTAGCTGTCAACCTGTCTGTATTTGTAACTCCCAAAGTCCAGAATCAAGGTGTTGGCAGGGTTAGCTTCTTTCAGGGGACTCAGAGTGAAAGTATGCCCTATGTCTCTCCCCAGCTTCTGCTGACAATCCTTATTGTGTCTAGTCTTGTAGACGTACTACTCTAGTATCTGCCTCCTTCCTCACATGGTGTTCTTGCTGTGTCTCTGCTTTCTCCTCATATAAGGACCCATTCATTGGATGAGGACCCACCTTAATGCAATATGACCTTTTCTTACTTAAAATTACATCTGCAGAGACCCTTTTTTCCAAATAAGGTCACATTTTGAGGTTCTGGGTAAACATGAATTTTGGGAGGACTCTATTCAACCCAGCACAGGTCCCACTCAAACACGGGGACATCTATTTTACCAGAACGTTGTCCTGCTCTGGTTCCAAATACCAATTATTAGACTATGTTGTTACATCAAGCAATGCTCCCTAATCCAGGGTAAAATGGAAAAATGATGACCATCATAGACCTTTAGATTGATAGAATGATAGAGTGACTAATAAGTCGAGATAGCTTTTCTAATTATCCTCTTTTGGCAAGAACCAGCCTTTATTTTGGTTATGTCCTTCTTGTTTCTTTTTCACATTAAAATGCATTTAAAAAATAAAAAGATGGTAGTATTTGGTAGGGAGGGATATAGGAAGTTGTCCTCATTTTAAAAGTTGTCCTGAACTGGCAAATCTAAATCTGTCTCTCTCTCTTTTTTTCTTTATTGTCCATGTCCATCCCTCACCCCATTTTAGTTCACTGATCTGTGAAACCCAACTCTAGGAACCACAACTTTATGGCAATTATTTATTTGTACAGCTGTTACTCTCTACCTGATGAGCACTCCTTGAAAGTAGAAATGGAATATTATTTACTTTTCTTTCTTCACTGTTCAGCCACTGTCTAGCTCTAGCCCATCATGTTCACTGAAGGAAGAAATAGATGATGAGTGGGCACAGGAAGTGGTGAGGATCTTCAGGCCCTGGCCACATGGCTACTTTTAAGAGTATGGATACCTTGGAGCAGGACCTGAGGGTGAGGCCAGCAGAGTTCTGGCTGTACAAGAAAGAGTGCAACATGTTGCTTTTATTAAATTTCTCCATAGAGTGCAGCCTGAGTCTGGTTAGTCACGTTGGCTTTCTGGTGGGACCATTCATTTAGGAAAGGGTACTCAGATAACCAGGGTTAAAGCATTGCCTGTTTACTCTTCTTCCCAACGTGGGTCATGACAGGATGCAGTAAGAGCAAAACCACAATTACTATGTTGGTCATTTGTGCAAAAATAATTTTTTTAAACAAGTTGATTTAGGCTTTTGTGTTTTTAATAGGCACCTTTTTCTCTGAAAAACTCATTGGTTGTGTAATAACTTTTAAGAGACCCTTGTAGCTTTTAGAATAAATGTTTCTGTCTTTCCTGATGTGAAAGGAAAAAGGAAAAGAGAACGGGTGAGGGGCTAGATTAACCTGCGTGGAAGGGTGGGTGAGGCAGGAAGCCAGAGGTTCCAGTTGTAAATAACAGGGGTCCAACCCAGCACAGGTCTGGGGCTGGGCGGTGTCTACCTGGAGGACAGGAAACCCATTTATGTGAGCACATCTTTCCTGAGAAATCCTTTCAGAAGGAAAGATTGTTCTGTTTTTAACTTCTTTAACTTTTTGCAACTTACACCTGTTTTCAGGGCTCACTGCAAAATCTCAAGCTACTGTCCCCAGAGCAAGCTGCCTCTTGCCCGTGTCCACCCTGCAGGCATGCTGCTGCATTCCTTAAAGCTCAAGACATTCTTCCTACAAAAAAAGCCACTTGCATTCAATCTAGATAAAACACAACATACAAATAACCAAAAGAATGAAAAACAACCCATGACTCCCCTGCCCGGAGAGAATCTCAGTTATTATTATTGTTAGTGAC
Organism: Myotis lucifugus; assembly: GCF_000147115.1. Taxonomy (NCBI): domain Eukaryota; kingdom Metazoa; phylum Chordata; class Mammalia; order Chiroptera; family Vespertilionidae; genus Myotis; species Myotis lucifugus. Next base: position 2,509,426 of record NW_005871081.1, read on the forward strand.
AAAATCATACTTTGAATACGACATTGTAACCTGATTTTCTTCTTTCCACTTAATACTAGTTGAGAAACATATTTTCCATCATCAAATAACTATGTCCAACACTATTTTGTTAGTTCAGCAATATTCAATTGTAGAATATATCCTCATTTTTTAAGTACTTACCTATGATTATATAAGACTATGTTAATTAGCTTTGCAAAATTTCTGTTTTAAATCTTTGATAAATTCTTAACATTCATATTTTGGATATATATATATATATATATGTTAATTTTAAATTAATTAATTATAATTTACACCTGCTTGGAGGACCATTATTATAAAATACTGCAGGTTACAGGTATGTAGAAACCATGGAATGCAAACAACATTGCACACACTTCCTATATTTGTAACAACTAATTTTGTTCCATACTTGAACTGAATGCATTCTGGGGCAACTTCTCCTTCTGGTCCCACATTATACTATTGTACAAACTGCAGCCATGACCAGTAGACTCAAAACTACAGTGCTCGTTTTGGAACAAATGAAGTTGTTGCTTGATAGCTAGATTAGACTGGTCATCTGAAAACAACAACAACTATGTTATATTTTTAAGATTTTCCTCCATTTTCTATGGAACTTGATTCTATCAATGTGCCCTTACTGAAAAGGTTAAACACTGAACATGCTTCGGGGATTGATCTCCTGAGACAAGTGAGTGATGTTTCTGAGCTGTGGCCATCATTGCTTAAAGCCGTAATGAGAAATTATATGAGCTAGTCATGAAGGAGGGTATGTTTATCTGTACCAACATTCATCAGGGACAAATACCAGATCTGGTTGCAATTT
>NW_005871081.1:2510357-2545296 GCF_000147115.1 Myotis lucifugus
TATATATATATATATATATATATATGAAAGTAATGCTCTAAAATTATAGCTGAAGTGAAGTGTATGGGCTCTGGTCCCAGAGCAACGCATTCCCTTCCATGACAGCACTGCTAGAGAGAAATGTGTTTACTCCACTAAGATTTGCTTTTAGGATTTCTGAATTTGTAGCTTGCAGAAGCCCATCCAGAAAGATGAACAGTTTTTAATCCAGTCTATCCCAGTAAGCAAATGTATATCACTACATGTGAGGCATATTGATATCACCAACTTGGACAGATGCGCATAAATATGAAAAGAAAAGCTTTTGTTTACAGTTTTGATACAGGGTTTAAGATAAGAGAGAATAAAGAAAATGTGCCAAGTTGTGCCCACTTCCTTCTTAATCTCCTGAGACTATTTCCTCTGTCAAATTAAATTACTTTATCTTTAACATAAATGCTTTCATAGGACTTAATTCTTTTAAAAATACAAACCAAAGCTTCACATTGCAAATTTGAGATTTAAAATCCTGCAAAAATGCAGTGTTTGGATTCTGATTGCATAGCAGCCTCAAGCATGAGCCATGGTCCTGTGGCTCATTCAACTCTTGGATGATTGACTCCATAGCCATCTGCTGACACAGCCAGTGACAAATTCTGTGCTTGTTCATTCTGGTTCTCACCAGTAAAAATGGACAGCTATCTTCTCTTGTATGCATTTCTTACAAAGATGGGATAGTGGAAAGGAGAGAGCCGAGGCAGAATGAGAAAGGTGTCAAGTAGGAAATGCATAGGAGTAAGGAAACTGAGTGATTTGGTAGGTGAAACTGTAATACCAAAGGGGGTATTTTGCATGGTAAGAGACAAATTAACTTGCAGGGAACACATTCAACAACATTTTGAGTTTCCTCAGCATTGTAGCTTATACTGGGGGAAGGATTTTTAGATCAAAACTAGCCAAGACAGCCCTGACCGGTTTGGCTCAGTGGATAGAGCGTCTCCCTGCGGGCTGAAGGGTCCCGGGTTCGATTCCAGCCAAGGGCATATACCTTGGTTGCGGGCACATCCCCAGTGGGGGGTATGCAAGAGGCAGCTGATCGATGTTTCTCTCTCATCGATGTTTCTAACTCTCTGTCCCTCTCCCTTCCTCTCTGTGAAAAATCAATAAAATATATTTAAAAAAAAACAAAACTAGCCAAGACAGGTGCCTTTGGCGAAGGGAGTTTTACCACTTTTGACATCATCATAGACCAACTTCTTGTTCCTGTTGTCTGGATTAGCAGAAGTCTTTTTAGATATACAGTTTAAAAGAAAATGCAGAAGTTAAATTTTGAGTGTGTGCGAAGCAGCCATCTCATATTTTTCTTCCTTGGGATTTTGGAGAAGCCCAGTGTACTCTGGGTTACTCTGGAGGCGTCCATGGCAAACTACCATTTCTTCCTTCCTGGTTCTGCTCCTCTTCCTGCCCTCTCCCACAGAGCCTCCTTCTGCGGCTTCCAGTTGGTTCTCCCTCCCACAAAGGACTTCAAGGCCTTTAGCTGATCAAGCTTCCAAGCCACTGATTCTTAATGCATGGCTGCATAAAGCAACTTGTTAATAATATTCACAAGTGCTAGGCCCGGTCCTAAGCTTTTTTCATTTCATTTCTTATATTTGCCTCTCAAAAGCTGCTATACTTATCTCCCTTTTAGAAAAGAGAAAAAGTCTTGGAGGGGTAAAAATTTACCCAGCTCTTTCATAGAGGCAGCCAACAGGCCAAACAAGACATTTAATTTTAGAGTTTTCAGTCTCAACCAAGAGAGGAGCCTTGAGTGTTTCCTGTGAGTAGGTCTCTGGTGTACTGTGAGGCGGTCCCATAAACCAACCCTGATCTCTCCAGAGCGCTGCTCACATCACCCTAACTGGGCCAGAGGGACAGCTGACCATCCATGATACTTTTGATTGTTATGCTTTCTCTGAATACACTGGAGTAACCTGGGGCCCAGGGGACTTCCACCAGGAAGGAATTCCTAAAGAGGGTTCCTGGAAGACCCGCATGGCTGAGAGTTGTGATGCTCCAGATTAATTCTGTTTCAGCTCGACACAGACACTTGGTGACTCCTTCCCCTGCATTCTACTCATGATATGCTTTCTCCTTTATCTATTGCTGCTTTGGGAGATTCCATTGAGAAATCCCTCACTGGTCATTTGATTGCACGTTATTTTTAAGTTCAAAAGGACAAAAAGGGAAAAAAGGAAAATGAAGACATCCTGGGTTTAGAATTTAACTCTTCCCCTGAAATTGGAAACAAGCATGTCATTTATGTTGAAACTTCAGCCTGGCTTAGCTCACAAAACACCGTCTATCAAAATTCCTAGCTTACCGAGTCATTCTGCCAGACTCAATTATAGAGTTAATTCCGCCCTAACTGGAAACAGAGATTTGGTTCATTTCCTCTCCAAAATCTCTGGGGATGCCTTTGATACAATTCCAGTGTGTCCAAGTTCAAGCCAGTTCAGTTTGAATCAATGGGCACTTTCTGGCTCATCTTCTATGAATATAGAAACACACACTCAGACACACTCACATCCACTAACACACACCTCACAGTCACACATAGTTACATATTTACACACATGCACTCATTCACATGTGCATGCACATTGCGCACGCACACACACACACACACACACACACACATACACACACACAAACACAGTCCGAGGGTTCCTTCTAGCACTTGGTCAGCATATTTTTAAGAAGGTACATTCTTATTCTTCTTCAACATTTGCAAGCCATATTAAGTTTACTTCTTTGCGTCCCCCACCCCCACCCCCACGTTGTTAATTTAGGTTGCTGCTTACATTCACTTCCTCATTGCAAGAGTTACATTTAGATGAACAGGAACTGACAAGAACAGAACGCTGTGTCTTAAGTGAAGTCACCACAGACTGTATTACAACATTGCTATTATCAGATCGCTTCCTTAGGCTGAAAGAATTCCTGGCAGTTCTGATATGCAATCAAATTGTGGTTTTAACTCCTCATGTTAAGAATATCATGGGCAGTCTGATATAGCAGGCATCATTATGTGTATGTCCATTCATATTGATGTAGAAAAATATATTTGCCCAACTGTATATGACTCCAATATTTCTCATTCATTAGCTTCAAGATGTTTGCAGTTTTCTGCTTTCTTTGTTCACCCAAATATATTAGGTAAAACTGCATAAAATGATCACTTTTGTAGATGAAAATGATTGAATATCATCAATGTTATGTCTTATTAAAGTTAAGTTTACATGGTTAAAAATTCAGGTATAAAAAGTGTCTGACTTTTGACATTGTTAGACTTATGACAACTAGCTCAAGACAAAGCACAAAGTTTTAAAATGTATTAATTAATAAATTTAACTTGGTAATATTCAAAAACAAAAATACATAAATACCTAAACTTTCTAAACAAGGATACATGTTTAATGACAAACTATTGAATATGGCATAAGTAAACATGCACTACAGTAGCAAAACACAGAAGTATAGGATAGGATCTGAGCAGGTATTCACATTTAGTGAAATGGCAGTATATTTAATTTCATTGGTTCTCAAGACATCAATAAAAAAAATCACAATATGGTCATACAAGGCAAAATGTACTCCTGACCAGGAAAAGCACTTTTGTAAATTATACATAGTATTACCATCAGAGACCCAGAAAGACAGATTAAATAACAATTGCAGAAAGAGCATATGCATATCACTATAATTTAATTGGAAAACAGTACTTTTGTCTTCCTTATGTGAAGATAATCCATTTTGATTTTAAATGTAGCTCCATTACCAAATCTCATGTGAGTTTTCCTTATAACTGGAATGTTTTATAACATTTTTTAAATGCTAGTTTTCAAATAGCCAGTTGCTCATGATGTCCAGTCTTCTGAGGAAACACACAGTGCTTAGAACTGGTTCTTCTGAGAGGGCTCAGGTGACATGCTGTAGGGATCCCCTACAGTGGCCGGCAAACTGCGGCTCGCGAGCCACATGCTGCTCTTTGGCCCCTTGAGTGTGGCTCTTCCACAAAATACCGACTTCTGCGCATGGGCCACAAAGTTTCAATCGCACTGTACGTGCGCGCCCACACGTGGTATTTTGTGGAAGAGCCACATTCAAGGGGCCAAAGAGCAGCCTGTGGCTCGCAAGCCGCAGTTTGCTGACCAGGGCCCTAGGATAAGCCCCAGGTCTCAGCCTTCTAGGACTGTTGGGCATAAACCTTAGATCTACCTTAGTCCAAATTTCATTTCTGAGAAGAAAGGTTAAATTGTCATTTAACTGGGCATGTCCCTTTCTGACACTATTTCTGGACATTCAAATCCTTTGTCTTCGAGCTGCAGATGTGGTGTTAATGGTCAAGAATGTGGACCTTGGTGTCCAACCTCTTGGGTTCAAGGTCCTTCTTAACTGTGTGACCTTGGGAGAGTGATCTAACCTGAGAGTCCATTTACTCCAGTGTAAAGTTGCGATAACTACAGTCTTTTATTTGTAGAATTGATGTGGAAGTTAAATTAGAAAATTCATGTAAAGTTTTAGCACCTTGCCTATCACATGTTGAATACTAAGTAAATGTTTTCTGAATTACTTTCAGTGCTGGGACTTTTAACCCTTTATCTCAGGCTTTTGGCAATAAGGAAACACTTCATTTCCGGCTTGGAAAAGAAAACCATGACTCCAACTTTATGGCAGGAAATACAATCCAAACAATACCATTTTTTTTTTTTGCCTTAGACTTAAATTTCCTCCTTGAGAACTTCACAGTTGCCTTTGCTGAATCTCAGCTGGCTATCACAATAGTGGTTTCCAAAGTCTGGATTCATAAGAGAATCCTGTGCATTTCAGGACATATATAAAAACTATATATATACTTTTTTATTAGCATGACTGATTTTTCTCTTCTCTTCTCTTCTCTTCTCTTCTCTTCTCTTCTCTTCTCTTCTCTTCTCTTCTCTTCTCTCCTCTCCTCTCCTCTCCTCTCCTCTCCTCTCCTCTTCTCTTCTCTTCTCTTCTTTTCTTTTTAGACAGAAGAAGGGAAAGAGAGAGAAAAATATTGGTTGCCTCCTACAGGCACCCTGACTGGGGATAGAACCCACAACCTGGGTATGTGCCCTGACTGAGAATAAAACGACACATTTCAGATGTATGGGGTGATGCTCCAACCATTTGAGCCACACCAGCCAAGGCAGAATATATATTTATGAATGTCAGAGTTATCTTGCCCAAATGATCTGAGCCAGGGCCCTAACTATCCATTCTGTCACTTTTTCTACAGAGAGAAATTCCTAATGGGATCAAAGGAAACATTTGGATGTCCGAACTCATTGGTCTTGCAATAGTGTCATAAATCTCAAGAGTTGAAGGGAAGGTTCAATATTATTATTCAAATCCCTTCAATTTGTAGGTGATGAAACTGAGGCTGAGAAAAGGAGAGGGCAGCCACATAGTGTGTGTGGCTATTTCCTTATAACTTTGCATATTACAGTCTAAATCTTTAAAAATTACAACCTAAATTTTAAAGAAACAGGACATGGGAATAAGCTCTTCTTAATGGCTATTCATTATAACTCTTATTGCCTTTCCCCCTGGGCAGCAGACCTGACTATTGACCTATCATGCCCAACTATGAGTGTGGATATTCATTAGGGAATAGAGGGTAGAGGAATCTTTCTTCTTTGTGCAATTGATAAAAATAAAAGCCCAAAACTTTGCAGAATCTCCATCTGCAATCACTGCTTGCCATTTTGTTCATTTTCCCTCCCCTTTGTCTGCCTGGCTGGAGGGCTGGTTGGAGCTCCACTGTTCAGTTAGTTTCCTGTGCATATTTTCCTTCCCGCTTTTGCCTTTTGAAGTGTCTGGCTTCCATTCATCCAGAACACCATCTGAATGTAGCATGATCTTCCTGTCAGGGGTATAAACAATTTCTCTCTGATCTGGTGTCACAAGGCTTAAACCCAGACTGGTCCCTGTGCCTCTGTAATTTGGATTTACTATAAGTTAATGCCTTCATGGTGCTCAGATCTGGAAGCCATCCAAGAGAGGAGACATACAACCTGTGCAAAGAGCAGACATTCAAAGATTTTTAAAAATATTTTCCTCTCACAAATGCTTTAAGGAAGTATTCATTTAATCTCTCTCTCTCTCTCTCTCTCTCTCTCTCTCTCTCTCTTTCTCTCTCTATTCTCCCCCCCCCCACTCTCTCACTCTTTCTCCTCTTTTAACCTCTTCCTGGGAAGCTTAAAGTGAAAGATCTAATTATTGCTCAGCCTCTGAATTAGTTGATACCTGCACTTTAGACCCCCATCTACCTGTTTACAATGCACTTATCACTTTCTATTTTTCTTCACTTATTTTTGTATCTTTACATGCCTCAGAAATATTACTAAAATTAGGGAAGCAATCTGATATTTATCTATATTCTGTAATCTAAATTTATTTATAGATAGTAAATGTCTTGGGCTTTGTTTCCAATGCTTTCTGTTGTAGTTGCTATTGTTGCACAAAAAGCTGCCACAGATAATAAGTAAACAATTGGCCTAGGCAGTGTTTCAATAAAACTTTATTTGCAAAAAACATGTTGTGGGACATATTTAAGCCGTAGGCAATAGTTTGCCAACTTATGATTTCATGAGCTATGATTCAACATTAAATCTGGTGTAACTGTTACTACAATCTACCTTCTCTCATTGTTACCCAAACACTTAAGGTCTTTGGGTTCCCTGAAGTGAGTGGGCTCTATGCTATAGCCCTGGCCAGTGTGGCTCAGTGCTTAGAGTATTGGTCCATGCACCGAAGGGTCCTGGGTTGCATTCTTGGTCAGGTCAAGGGCATGTACCTGGGTTACGGTTTGTTCCCTGCCCTCAGTTGGAGCTTGTGCGGGAGGCAACTAGTTGATGTTTCTTTCTCACACTGATGTTTCTCTCTCTGTCTTTCTCTCTTTCCCCCTCCCTCCCTTCCACTCTCTCTGAAAAGCAATGGAAAAAATATCCTCAGGTGAGGATTAAGAAAAAATAAAAATTTTAAAAAAATAAAGGCCCCCCTCCTGTTATCTAGACTGGAGGTAGCAAAATTATCCTGACTGAAGATTTATTTGTCTACTTTCATCTATACCCAGAAATCCCCATCCATAATACCAATAGAATAGTTATCAGAGAATTTAAATTACCAATTTATAATTATTATTATGCAATAAGGGTGTGAGTTCATACCTGTTATGGGGGCAGTTTTAAACAATCTGGTAAATCTAGTTAATCAATTCCACTTAACTGAAATTTTTTTCTGTAAGATTCACTCACTTTTCGTATAGTTACATTCAGAGGTCACTTCTTTGAGAAATGTGCTGTTAATTCTGATATTTTTTTAAATATAGATTTTAGTTTTTAGATCAGTTTTAGGTTAACAGAATAATTGTACAAAAGGTACAGAGCATTCCCATTTAATCCCCTGCTCCCACAAATGCACAAATGCACAGATTCACCCAATGTGATGTCAACTTCACCCAGCCATGGGGTGCTCAGATATTTTGTCAACCATTACTCTGGGCATTTCTATGAGGGAGTCTTTGGATGAGATTAACACTAAAACAATAGACTGAGTAAAGCAGATTGCCCTCCTTATGGATGAGCCTCATCCAATCAGTTGAAGGCTTGACTAGAACAAAGGTTGACCCTTTCCTGAGTAAGAGAGAATTCCTTTAGCCTGACTGCTTGAGAACTGGGACATTAGCTTTTGCTGGGCCTCAAGTCTGCTGGCTTTGGACTGGAACGTACATCATCTGTTCCCCTGGGTCTCTAATGTGCTGACTGCAGATCTTGGGATTTGTCAGCTTCCATAATCATGTGAGTCACTTCCTTAAAAATCTCTATCTCTATCTCTATCTCTATCTCTATCTCTATCTCTATCTCTATCTCTATCTCTATCTCTATCTCTATCTCTATCTCTATCATCTCTATACATTCTGTGGATCTTGTTATCTTGTTTCTCTGGGGAACCTTGACTAATACATCCACCATCAACTTCCCCACCAGAAAGGTACAGGTGTTGCATTGGATCAACCTGTATTGACACATCATAATTATCTAACGTCCATACTCTACATGAGGGTTTACTATTGGTGTTGTATATTGGTGTTGTCTATTTGTACAAACGTATAATAATCTATAGCCATCATTATAGTGTAAAATGGAATAGTTTCACTGTCCTAAACATTCTTTGTGCTTTATCTAGTCATCACTCCTTCTCACTTCCCTCCAACCCCTGGTAACCAATGATCTTTTTACATTTTGCATAGATTTTCCATTCTCAAGAATGTCATAATTAGAATCATATAGTATGTAGCTTTTTTCAGATTTTTTTTCACTTAGTATATATTTAAGGTTTCTTTAGGACTTTTTGTTATAATAGTGAACTTATTTTTAGAGCTGAATAATATTCCACTGTCTGGATATACCACAGTTTATCCATTCACCTAGTGAAGGACATCTTGGTTGCTTCTATGTTTTGACAATTATGAATAAAGCTGCTAGGTTTTTGTATGGGCATAAGGTTTCAACTCATTTGGGTAAATTATAAGTAGTGTGTTGCCAGATCATATGGTGAAAGTATGTTTAGTTTTATAAAGATCTGCAAAACTGTCTTCCAAAGTAGCTGTACTATTTTGCATTTCTGTCAGCAATAATTCAAAGTTCTTGTTGCTTCACATCCTCACCAACATTTGGTGTTATCAGTGTTCTGGAATTTTGCCGTTCTAATAAGTGTATAGTGATATCTCATTGTTGTTTTAATTTGCAATTTTCTAATGACATATGATGTTGAATATCTTTTCATAGGCTTAGTTGCCATCTATATATAATTGGTAAAGTGTCTATTCAGATCTTATGTCCATCTTTTAAGTTGGGTTGTTAATTTTCATATTGTTGAGTTTTAAGAATTCTTTGTATATTTTGGTTAACAGTCTTTTATCAGATATCTCACTTGCAGATATTTTCTCACAGTCTGCTGTGGCTTATCTTCTCATTTTCTCAACAATGTCTTTTGTAGAGAACTTTAAATAGAGTTCAACCTATCTATTATTTCTTTAATGGGTCATGCTTTTAAAATTATACATAAAAAGTCATAAACAAATCCAAAATTATCTGGATTTTCTCCTATATCTTCTAGAAATTTTATAGTTTTGCATTTTATATTTAGTTCTCTGATATATTTTGAGTTAACTTTTGTGAAAGGTCTAGATTTGTTTTTTGCAAGTGGATGTCCATTTGTTCTAGCATTCTTTGTTAAAAAAGACTAGCCTTTTTTTATTGATTTTTCTCTGCCTTTTTGTCAACAATCATTTGGCTATATTTGTGTGGATCTATTTTTGAGTTATCTATTCTGTTCACCTACTCCTTTGCCAACACCACACTGTCTTAATTACTGTAGCTCCATTGTAAGTCTTAAAGTTGGAATTATCAGTCTTTCAACTTTTTTCTTCTTTGATATTTTGTTGGCTAGTCTGGGTTTGGCAATCTTTTTAAACTTTATAAGGTTTTGAGAAATAGATTCTTCAACCCTATCTCCTTTTTTTGTGTGATGAATCAAAATACGTATAACTTTTATCTTTCTTGAAAATCTTTACTTATCTTATAGCCCCTGAGTCTTCCCTTTACTCTATGCTTCCTTGGCAGTCATGTAGCACTTGATTTTGTTTTATTTTTCCTGTTGAGGCAATTATGTGCACAATGCTGGTTTCTGTTTTATTAAAAAATTTCTATGAGCTTCCAATGCCCTAGTTACCATCTGTAGAAAACCACAGTTTGGAGTTTTGAGACACCTTTACATAGCTGAGAAAAATGAATTTCCCAGGGTTACAAGGTGTGGTTTTTGGCATGTTCAGTAAAAAACAAACAATAGTAAAAAGGAATTTCTAAGAACATTCCCCTACCTGTGAGTAATCTTGTTTTATTTCCTGTTTGACCTGTCTAAAAGAAATTGATCCTCCTGGGAATATACCTGGTTTCATGAGACCCTGAGGGAATTGTAGTTGATGGGCAGAGCTAAAAAGGTTTGATGAGCATTGATATTATGAAAGAAGTAATTGACAACTTTGCTTTGTGACTAAAAACTGCTTTCTTTTCCCTTCCCCTGCCTCTATATCTGAGGTTTTTATGTCTAGAAATATGACTGAAGAAATCAAATACTTTAGAAAAGGTGATTACTAGGAGGTTTAACACATGCTTGTCTGGATTAGAGTTTGATACAGCAACTGGTATAATTGTTATTAGAAAGGAAATGGAAAATTGTCCATTTTGAGAATGATGTTTACTTTCAAACTAATAAACATAAATTTCAAACTAGTTTTTAGTCTTTTTATTAAACACTTTGAGAATTTCCTGGCAGTTATGGATTGGGCCTCTAGAAAAATAGTTACACAAAATTTTCCTTATAATTTTTAAGGGATTCAAAGACCCTCTTCACTTCAAAGTGAAAACCCATGTTCTAAAATCATACTTTAGAACTTATATTTTTAAGGGCATATATCATGTATACTATACAAATTCTTCTAAGTCATATTTTATAGATGAAAATTCTGTTTATCATGACAGCTTTGTTTCAATGCTATAAACCAAGAGTAAGCAGACAGAGGCCCATGGGCTTGATGTGGCCAGCCATCTGTTTTCATAAATAAAGTTTTATTGGAACACAGCCATAATCATTTGTTTATGTGATATCTATGGCTGCTTTCATGCTATAAAAGCAAAGTGAATAGTTGGGAGAGAGACTGTATGGTCTGCAAAACTGAAAATATATACTATTAGACCTTTTTAGAAAAAGTTGGCTGACTCCAGTTATAAAGAGTAAAATTTGAGAAAATGAAATTTATGGCTTTATATTTAATACTTACCAATTCTCCAAATCACATGGCCTTACCATTCATGTAGCAGGATGCACAGTGAGAATTTCCCTGTTATTTCACAACTCAATTTTTTTTCCAAGCCTCCAAGCTGAAGACAATGATTCTCATCCCACAGGTTAAATAAAAACAAGGCCCTCCCAGGCCTTCACCCACCTCCCCAACTTCAATCCTGCTATAACGTAGACCTGGAGTTGCTGCACTTAACCTTGCCTATCTAGTTCATTGTATAGTCCCTTCCCTTGAGCACACTGCTAAGTAAATGAATGGGTGAAACTCTAAAGGTCACCATTTATTTTATATTAATGTGGTATAATGTATGCTTGCCTTCCTCACACAATTGCTATGAGAACACAATAAGAGTATTACCTTAACCCATAGCCCTCATTCTTAGCCAATGTTTTTACTTCTACTTTTTGTTTAAAAAAAAAAAGGTAGAAACAGTCAGTCCTGAACTTACTAGGGGGTAATGTAGGGTAGTTTTGAGAGTTTCATTTATTCATTTCTTCAGCAAGCATTCATTGGGCAGCTTCCACATACACAGCTCTGCACAGTATTGGAAATAGAAAGTCAAATCAGACATTGCTGAAGGTCGTGCAGCTGGCGGCAGAGCTTGCACTCCAACTTCTGCCTGTGAGCTTTGTCTCTTTTCTTCTGACCAAGCATCAGGAAGGGGGCGTTTAATCCAGCCAATGAATACAGGAAAGTCCAATCTTACAGAATCAATTCACAAGAGTGTAAATACATCCAAGTGAGTGGTTCAAAATAGAAACAAATCTGCCTTCTTGGCTAGTTTGCATCCTCACGGTGGGAGAGGATCTGAAATGCAAAAGCTGTTGGAGGTGAGAACGTGTAGTGACAGGCCAGCCCAAATGGGTACTGGCTGCCATGTATCCACGAGAGCCACCAGGTATTCCAGCTGGAAAGCATCTGAGGAAGGCTCCACCATGCATGGCCCATGAGTCTGACCCTTTGGTGGCAGTGCTGATTGCCAACAGCTGCAGAACCTCACCTGCAGCTGGCGGGCATCTGCTGGGAAGAGTGGTCTGGAGGAGGTGCCATTGAGAGCCTCTTCTTCCAGCTGGGTTTGCAGGAACCACAAATCCACAGCTGAAGGGTTTTGCTCTGATCTTCACATTGCTAAGCCAGCTCTGGGCACAGGTTGAGAGGGCACATTCACTCACCTCTCACAGGAGGATGAGCTGTAAGAACCACATCTGCAACTTACAAGAGACGGCGGGTTTTGATTAATGCTCAAAGGCAGTGCACATACCTGTTCCTGGACATATGCTTATCGTTACGGCCATCTGCTGGACTGGCATATGGCCCACTCTCAAATGCTGGTGCCAAACACAGACTGTGGAGACATCAACCAAAGGTAGACTGCATATCAGTAGGGAAAATACTCTGTGCCCGGGGGCTAACTTCTTCACAGAAACAACTAAGAAACAAACAAACTTTTGCTTCCTTCTGCAAAAGTTCAGAAAGGTTCCTATGTTAAGGGAGTGTTAAGACACTATCGGATCTTTGTTTTTGTTAAAATTAATATGTATTTTATTCACTACTTTAACACCTAAGATATTTAAATGTTTTTTATTAAAAGTTTTTTTAATTAAATAGTGAATTTCTTTTCCTACTCATCATATAAAATGCCTGACAGTACTTGTCACTTGGCACCCATTCAACATCACATTTCCTTCCTCTCACCTCCCTCACTCAATCCTCAACTAACATCAAAGGGAAGATGTGATCAGCCAGCATCACATTTCAAAACCCTTCAGTCATCCATGGGAAGAGGTTGGAATTTCTATACCCATGGAAATACCGTACTAATCTCACAAAGTTTTAAGATAAGGAAGATCATTCATTGAGAACCACTTCATTTGGAAATAGGAAAAACAAATTCAAAAGCTGTAGTTGATCTCCATGCACCTCTTTTTAAAAATGGGATGGGGAAATCATTGACAGTGTGGAGCATATATTCTCAACAGGGCAATATGGTCCCCAAGGGGTGAAAACTAATTTTTGGTAGACAAAAATCCTTAGGTTTCACAACAGTTGTGGGCCTTTGATGACCATAGTACACACAGATATATCTATGACATTGAAATGTCATGGGTAGAGGTTAGGAAAGAGATGTCAAAAAAAAGCTCCACGAGCTTTTTGAAAAAGTTTTTGGGACACCAGTGTAAAGAGATAGCACACAGGGATGCCTGAAGCACAGACACACAACTAAAATGAAGTCAGGGTACAAACTTTGCAGCATTGCCTCTCTTTGTTCCAGGAATGGGTTGACAAGAAGACGAAGATATTTAATAGTTAATATGTCCATCCCAGGAGATGCTCACCCACTGGCACTGAGCCCAGGTTGGGGAGACAGACAGGAGTTTACCTCCAGGGATATGGCATTCCAATTGGGAAATGAAGAGAAAATATCAAGTCAAGTATCAATTAAAAAAAATTAGGACCTCCTTAAATGTGACTGGAAAATCTTATCTGTGTAAGAGCTATCTAGGTTGAAATCTGACCTATGAGAAGGACCCTGCCATGAGGAATCTACAGGCCTCTCCAGAGGAGGCAATGAGCACAGGGGAAGTGAGAGGGGCCCAGGGCACGGAGACATCAGGGAGGAAAGTTCAGATGTGACTCTGAGTTTGAAACAGTGCCCAGAAATTCATGTCTACCCAGAACTTATGAATATGGCCTTACTTGGAAATAGTCTTTGCTGAAGTAAACTAAGTGAGTTAAGGTGAAACCCAATCAAAGGACTGGCATCCTTATACAAAGAGGGAAATTTGGACACCAACACACAAAAGGGAAGAAGACCATGTGAAGATAGAGACAGAGATTGGAATGAAGCTGATAGAAGCCAAGGAACCCCAAGGATGGCCAGTAGCCATCCGAAACTGGAAGGGGCAAGGGTTGATTCTTCCCTACAGGTTTCTGAGGGAGCACAGGCCTGCCAACATGTAGATTTTGAACTTCTAGCCTCCAGGACTGTAAAAGAATACATTGCTGTTCTCTCAGTCACTTCATTTGTGGTACTTTGTACGGCAGCTCCAGGAAACTAATATAATGGCTGAGTGGCAACAGCTTCGTCAGGGCCATGGGAAAGATTTTTAAGTAGTGTGGTCATATGACCCAATTTTCACTTTATAAAGTATTCCACTGCCGAGTGCTGAGGAGGTGAGGCCACAGGCTACTGTGATGTCTGGGTGACATGGGGGTAGGTCTCTGTCTAGGTGGTGGCAATGGGGCAGATGTGCCATAGAGCTTGCAGATAAGCCCAAGTGCACTTGCTATGAGCTGACACATTGTGGAGGGACAAGCATCAAGCCAGGTGACAGGAAAGAGGTTGTCGGAGTCAATTGGAGAGAGGGGGGAGGGCGGTCATGGTGGGAGTGGAGAGAAAGGGATGGTGGTGCTGGGCTGGGAAGGGTGAACAGAGGGAGGGCAATTCCTGGGTTTCTGCAGAGATGGAGGTGCCATTGACTAAGATGAGAAAGACTGGGTGAAACCAGGTTGAAGGAAGAAGATAAAGAATTCTGCTATCTAATTGTCAATTTTCAGACATCTGTAAAAGTCTTAGTGGAGATGTTGCCATTTCTGTCACACTCACCTCTTCATTCCCAATTGTATTAAAATTTTTTTAAAAGATTTGGAGGCATTTTTCTCTCATTATTAACCCTGGGATGACAGACAATTGATGATATTACTGTGACATAATGTTGGACACAGAAGGCCTAGGTTTAGGAGAGGTGGGGCCTCTCCATCCAGAAGGTCCCTTTGGGGTAAGTCAGCCAGTCACTCAGTGAAACGGCTCATCCACAGAAGGTAGTGTTCATCTTGGGCCCTGGATCCAGATGCTCCTGGGTCCTCCTGGTTATGGAAGGGCAGCTTCCCTCTATGTCTGCCACGGCTGGGCCGCATGGCTCCTCCAGGCCTTGCCCACCTGGTCCTGCTCCTTGGCACTTCTGTAGACCAATGGACACCTTGCTGCTGCTCTGTCCCAAATGTCTCAGAGACCTTATCCCCCCAGCATCCTAATTCCTAAGTAGCTTCTATTTACTGGCTCATTCCTTTCCTAACGATGCTGTTTTAATGAAACACATATTTAATTTAATTTCTTAGTTTATTATAGTTCTCTGTCTCAAGGAACTTTGGAAAAATTTACCTAAGGCTTATTTGGGGGATATTTATATGGTGCCACTTGCTGTACCCCAACATCTGTTTCCCTAAGACATCAGCCCAGCCACAGTATAAGCCCTTGCCTGGGGAAGCTTTCCTCCTTCAGCGGGGTGGGCTTTCAGAGGGTTCAAATAAAGTGGTGCCTTCTATTTTAAGTCTTAACTTCAGCTGATAACCTGCCTGAGCATCAGAGATCTGTTCGTCATTCCATGCTTGTACATCACTGTGTGACTGGGCATTCTAACATCTGGGCACTCTCCTTGACCAGCCAGGATTTCAGTGGAGGATCTAATCACCAGGAACCCTCCCGATGCCTACAAATGTTTCAAATCTCTTGTAACAATCAACATTCTCCTATGTAGAGGCAAGAAGGAAAATTTATAGGTCCTAATAAATGGATTTTTTCCAGAAATTTATCCCATAAAATGAAACTGAGCAAAAAATGTTACATTTTACAAATATGTTTAATGTCTTTGTGGAATCTTCCTTTTAAAAAAATGGGAACATTTTAGGGCTAAAGTGTTCTGTAAGTTGCCAGGCACCAATTCACATTTTGGTGTGACATGATTCAGAAGTTTGACAGGGCAATTGTCCTCTGGAGGCAATCATTTTTGATGTAGAGCAAAATATCTGGAAACATCAGGAAATTAGAGATCTTCTTATTTTCTGACTTAGAGGGGTCGATCCAGACTCATTTTCAGAGATTTGAGCTGGATCAGCTAACCTGTAAACAGAGCATTCAAAAGTGTTTAGCCTATTGGCAATAATAGTAAAAAACATTGGATTAAAATGAACAAACAAAAAAATAATGTGTTTGGTGTTTGCGGGAACCAATTGCACAATTTGAATTCATTGCAATGATCATGTAATTAGTTATGAAGACTCCTGATATTGAGATACTTGGGTAGGGTGAAGGAATCATGAATATACCAACAAAAAAATAATAATTTTTATTTTTGCATAACCTAACTTGGCCTCATTTCTCCCAAAGAGTAGTTCATTTCAATAAACGATGTCCCCAGTGTGCAAAACCTAAGAGTTTGCAAATGCAATGACCCTAACAAAAATGAAATGATGGGTGGGGAAAGATAGAAACTCCAAATCAATTCAATAATATAAAGAGGTGAGAAAAAGTAGGTGACTGTCAGTGTGAAAAATAATGACCTGGAAGGAAAAGGTGAGACTCTTGCCCTCTCTCCTCAACCTTGGTCAGACTGCATCCTTTTTGAATGTGACATGAGCCCTGAAAATATGAAAATGAAATATGCCAAATTGGTAGCCTGTGTTTTTTTTCCTGCTTCTGAGCAGCACAGACTTTATGCTTATGATGGAAATCAGTATATGAAAAGAAATCAATCTGTCAATATGTTCTTGTTTTTCTCCACCAACAAGGAGCTCATCTTATTTAAAAAAAGCCAAAAGGAACACGGCTGCTTCTCATAATTAAGTTCCCCCAGGAAGTTTAGCCTTTGAAGGCAGACTTTCTTGAGGGACAATCAGAGCTACTTAGTTTGTCTGACCTCGTAGTGGTGGAGAAAGCAAGACTGTGTTGATGAGATGCACTTCCTCTGGTGTTCTGGAGGCTGCACCATTGCCCACTGTGGAGGGTGGGCCAAACAGGGGAATCCACAGGGGCTCACGTGTTTGAGAGGAACAAACTTCTGTACAATAAGATAGATCTTGGGAGGCAGGCCAACAGAGATCAGGGCAACCTCTTAAACTCTCTTTCAATGAAATCTGTGATTGACACATGGCTTAGCTAGACAAGTCCACTATTTCACAATTACCAAGTCTCTCTAGAATTTGGGGAGCAGAGGCCAAGACAGGGTACTCTAATCCCATGAAGTACTTTATTAAAAAAAAAAATGTAGGCTTAATCTGTCTACAGTTCTTTCTCCCCCTGAGCCTCATTCCATCTTGGCCTTCTCATCTTGAAGGGAAGAAAAAAAGAATTTATATCAAGCTGTAGGGTATTCTTGCCAGACCTAGTAGATTCAGTTGTTCAAAGTTCTTGGATTTATGTAAAAAACAAACATGAAAAGAAAAGCCCTAAAACCTTGAGCAATTTGAAATACACAGTAAATGAGTGACAATATTTATCTTTTGAAAAAGACCTTTAAATAAAGACTCAGAGGAAAAACAAAAGAAAAATAATCATTTGGTATATTTCCCCAACATATTGGCTTTTTAATTGTCAGTGTATGCATTTTAGCTTCCGCCAAGAAATCTGCATCCTGCTTATTACTAAAGATTGAGCATCACCAGAAACGTCTGTTACTATGGCAAATGCTTTTATCGGAAGAGGAATGTAAATGAGAGTAATTCATAAAACATACGGCTAAAACATGAACACAGGAAAAAATTCATCTTTCTTGGGCTTTAGTATTTTGAAGGAGGTGGTGTCAATGAAATCAGAACTACAAATATTTAGCAATTACTTATTAGGTTAACAACCCTATTTTAAGAGCTGTGGGACATACAAAGACAAAAATGATATCTGTTTCTTGTTCTCAAGGATCTTCCAATCTAACTGGGGAATGCAGATATAATCACATGAGAAGTTAAAGATACCCTCGAAACAATGGGCAAGTGATCACCTTAATGCAATACATTCATGATTAACTGAGAAATAAATTATTTAGACAATAGTTGCTTTGGGAGTTTAGATGAGAGAAATACAATGGGCAATGTTTGATCAGGAAAGGCCTCATTAGGAAAGGAGTGGAAACATTGATTTTTAAATGGTGGATAGTGTTGGGATAGGTCAGAGAGAGAGTAAGGATAATGGAAAAGTTAAAATGTATATTTGAAAGTTTAAAGGATTGGCTGAAATAGGGCTTCTGTGAAGGAAAATGTTGGAATCCAAGATTAAAAAGATAAGTCTACATTCTGGGGGTTCCTTTTGAAATGCTAAGGGATTTGATTACTATCCTATAGGAGAGGAGTAGATGCAATGCTTATGTTATTGTTGTTAGTTTCCCACTTCTTTCCAAACAATGACCACTGTCTAATGGTGACTGTGGGATCAGCCTTGCCCAGCATGGTCTCAGGCAGGGGGATTGGTGGTAGTCCTAATTCAGTAGTTCATTTGCTCACCATTCAATCTTGCTCTAGTTCCAGTTTTGACTTTGGCAAACACATCCCTGAAGTGTATTGTATTTTGTGTTTCCAGGCTACCTCTCATATGTCTTAGCTTAACTGGAGTTTAGGCTGTCTGCCAACAAGCCCCAATCTGTGCATAAATCAACTTTTGGTGTCTGCTGCAGTATCTTCCCAAAGCTCACTGCCCACCTGCTTGAACCTGCTGGTTTCCAGGGATACAGATGCAGCTAGTCCCTGCTCCCACCATGCTTACTATTGTGGGTAGTCCTGGGCTTTTCTATGAATGGCATGCACACACCACACACACTTGACTTACCCTCAGTATTCTGTTTGCCACTCAACTCTCCAGACTCACATTTCTAAGTACCTACTGCTAGAAAAGTCAGACTTGATCATATTTCCATAGCTAGATGCTTAAATTAATGAATATTCTGTCTTCACCTGGCTCAGCTTTTCCCAACCCAATCCATCTTATAGCTAACTAGACAAGGGCAAGGGATATGATACATAAAACAATGCATAAAAATGGAGAATAAAATGGTAGGAAGAAAACTAGTTAAGAGAGTTTAAATGTACCATGAAGTAAAAAGTGATATATATACTAGAGGCCCGGTGCATGAAATTCGTGCATGGGTAGGGTACCTAGGCCTGGCTGGAGACCAGAGCCAATCTGTGGGGCGACTGGTGGGGCAATCAGGGGCCCCTGTTGGCACCCGCCTTGGCCATCCTGGCACTGCCCACTCGCTGGCCCCACCCACTGCCACTGCCGCTGGTCGCCTCTCTCTGCAGTGTGACCAGTGGGGTGATCAGGCCTCCCTTTCCACTGGCACCAGCCTTGGCTGGCCTGGGGCCTGGGGGCTGGGGGCAGAGCCTGTGTTGAGCATCTGCCCTCTGGTGGTCAGTGCACATCATAGCAACTGGTCGTTCTGCCGGTTGGTTGATTTGCATATTAGGCTTTTATTATATAGGATGGATATATATATATATATATATATATATATATATATATAGAGAGAGAGAGAGAGAGAGGCATAGAGAGACAGACAGACAGAGACAGAGACTAGATGAAGACTGGACAAGGGTTGGTGAATGACTTCTTGGCCCTAAGGAACAAAAAGAGGAGATTCAGAGCTTCCAGTGTGGGGGATGGAGAGAATGAGGGTGACATTAATAGAACTAAAGAGACCGAAGGGATATTTAAGTAGGGATGAAAAGGTTGAATTTAATTTCATAATAAAGTAGAAGTGAAACTTTTTTTTTAAATGTCTTAGAGTGAGAGATGTTGCTTGTGGGTGATTTTATTAGTGAAGAAAATATAGGAACAAACCAGTCAGAGATGAAAGAATTAGCTTAGGGAAATATTAATATTTATGAAGAAACTAGAGGGAAGAAGAGAACAAAAGTTAATGTTAATAAAGACATAGAGAAGTAAGAGTCAAAGAAGTTACAATTGAACCAAGGTAATTTAAAATCACAGAACTTAAATAAATAGCTCAAAACTTAAAAATGAATATGTCATCCATGTCAAATGCTATTGAGAGGTCACTGTAAGTACAGGATAAACATAATTGGGGAATGAGAAATTCACTGATGCCTATTGGTGCAACTTCTCTTTAGTGGGTAGAGACAGAAGCCAGACTAAGCTAGCCAGGAAGTCTATAATTATAAATAATTCTAGATGTTTGTACCTAGTTATGGACATGAATAAGTAGTAATCATTGAGAAATTTGGCAGTGAAAGAATTAGGACTTTTGCTTTGTGTGTGTAGGCAAAGAGAAATAAGTCCCTGCTGTGATAAAGACTGGAGAGACATAAGATAAGGAAAATAGTTATTTAGAAAGGGAGAAGAAGAAGATGGAGTGCAGTTCTCATGGCTCTTGACCTGTTTTGTAAACAAATTGAAAGTAAAATCATTTATCTAGAAGAGATACGGAGAATTGGGAGCTTGAAGAAAAAATAAACATGGTGGGGACAGTCATTATAGATTATGTGTTAGGAAAAAGCAGAGGCACAAAACATTAAGGAAATCATAGTGGCACAGCAAGAAGCGCTAATTAAAAGTAGAAAACATACATTTATAATAGGTTCAAACAGCTTTGTGAGAACAAGGTGTGGAGCTCAGCAACTGGGTTGAGAGAAAACAATGAAGATGACCCGAAGGTAGGTCTTGCCCTGGTAGACATAGCTGAAGCTCAGAGGGTGAAGGAAGTCTGTGTTAGTAACAGTTGAAGCAGCTGGCCAGTCAGTCCAATCTGGACAATGTTTGAAGCTTAAGATTATCAGCAGGGGACTAGAGAATGATGGGAGGTTGCCAAGAAGGCATAGGGTACAGATCTGCTGTGAGGGGAGAAGGCAAGGAGCATCAAGTAAGTGAAAGATGAGTTGGTTTACAGAGAGGATGCACTGTTTCTTGGCTGGTGTGGAATATTCAGAAATGATTGTGGACTATTCATGATTCCCATGAAGGAATCCTGAAGCAAAGAAACAGGTAGGTTGAAGCATTCAATAATCCCGTTGAATCCCATTTTAAATATGGGCCTTCTAGACAGGATTTCTCAACCTTGGCATGATGACACTTTGGGCTGAACCATTTTCTGCTGTCCTGTGCATTGTGAGATGTGCAACAACATCCCTGGGGACATTTGTGTTATCATGACTGGCGCACGACTAGACAGTACCCCCAGTCATGATAACACAAATGCCTTCAGATTTTTGCCCTTTGTGGGGAATGCTGAGTATGTAAAATCACCTCAGAGTTCATATGTCTGGGATGGATGATAATGGATTTCCAGGAACAAGAAAAAGTGTAACCTAGCAAAGAAGTTATCTAAGTAAGAGAAAGGAGTTAACAAATATAAGTGATTTGCTGAATGGGTAACACAGTGTGGTATATGAATACAATGAAATATCATTCATCTTTTTTTTTTAAAGGAGGAAGTTATGATGCATATTACAACATGAATGATCCTGGGAGACATTATGCTAAGTAAAATAATCCAGACACAGAAAAACAATTACTGTGTAATTCCATTTATGTGAGGTAACTAGAATAGTCAAATTCATAGAGACAGAAAGTAGGATGGTGGTTACCAGGGCTGTGGAGAGGGGAGAATGGTAATTTATGGTTTAACGGGAGTTGAGTTTCAGTTTAGGATGATGAAAAAGTTCTGGAGGTGGAGGGCGGTGGTGGTTGCACAATGCTAATGCACTTAGTGTCACTGAACTGTACACTCACAATGGTAAAAATAGTAAATGTTATGTTATGTATATTTTACCACAATAGGAAAAGTTACTTTCATGTATTGGTTAGGCATGATGCTACACTTGTTGTGGTCTCTGATTTAGAGAGTTGGATTCTGTATTAGTCAGCCATAACCAAGTACCACAGACTGGATGGCTTAAACAACAGACATTGATGTTCTCAGTTTTGGAGGCTGGAAGTCCAGGATCAAGTTGCCAGCATAGTTAGTCTCCAGTGAGGGCCCTCTCCCTGGCTTGCAGATGGCCACCTTTCTGCTGGTACTCACATGGCCTTTTTATTGTGCACTGACACTCCTAGTGTCTCTTTTCTTATAAGAATACTGGTCCTACCAGATTAATGCCTCACACCTATAGCTTCATTTATCCTGATGACTTCTTCAAAGCCTATTTCCAAATACTGTCCCATATAATGTTTAGGGCTTCAGCATATGAGTTTTGGGGGGACACAGTTCAGTCCATATCAGCTTCCTTCTCTCTTCCCATTTAGATTGGGCAATGGGCTGAGGACACTGATAGCAGTTGTTTCAGTGTGTTCCTGAGTGAAGCATAGGTTTTCCTCTAGGTAAGGAGATGACAGGAAGCCATAGAGGGTGGACACATTAAAAAAGAAAGAAAAAAAAAAAGAAGCAATCATTCAAGGGAACAGAAACAACAAATCTGAGAAAGTGCGATAATGAGAACTAAATGTCACTAGTAAAATGCATAGATGGTTTATAACCTGAGGAATAAATGAAACCAAGGCATTTGTTTATATAGCATAGAACAGCTTAAAAAACATGGATATTTACAATCCTCTAAATATATCATTCCTCTAAAGGGAGCAAAAGAATCCACTCTTTTCCACCCTATTAAATATTGATAACTAGGAGATGGCCTTCTCTTTAAAAGTAGTTGTGGAACCTTAACTGGTTTGGCTCAGTGGATAGAGCATCTAAAGGGTCCCGGGTTCGATTCTGGTCAAGGGCATGTACCTTGGTTGCGGGCACATCCCCAGTAGGAGGTGTGCAGGAGGCAGCTGATCGATGTTTCTCTCTCATGGATGTTTCTAACTCTCTATCCCTCTCCCTTCCTCTCTGTAAAATCAATAAAATATATTTTTAAAAAGTAGTTGTGGAGATTTCCATATTGAGGGTAACAGACTTGAGTTAATCCCTGACCAGTGAGACTGAGAGCATCTATCTATACTAATAAAAGGGTAATATGCTAATTAAACCAAACATCTTCCAGACATCTTCCAGACGTCCTTCTGGATAAAGCCATGGTGGCAGGGGCCGAGGCAGAGGCGGTTAGGGGTGATCAGGCCGGCAGGGGGGAGCAGTTATTTCTTAGAACTGTCAATCAATACATCTGTTTACATCTCATGGCCAGAACTTAGTCACATGACCACATTGAAAAATGTAATCTCACTAGTCAGCAGCCATTGGCTCAAATAAAATTAGGAACTGTCTTTCTATTAAAGATAAAATAATAATAATCCTAAGAGTACTAGGAACCTTGCTTAAAAGATAACTTGTGTATGCCTTTTTTTTTCTTCATAGTTCTTCCTCCATCCTGCTGCCTGGAATGCACTTATGATTTCTGGAGCTCTAGCAATTCTTTTGGAACATGAGGCTAAGGATACACCCTAGAGATTATAGAGTGGTTAGCTAGAAGTAGGGTGAGTCCCTAGGTCTTTGGTGGCAAACCTACCATGGCAGCCCTGGACAGATAGAGATTTTCTATTTTATTAAGTCAATGTTATTTGCAGTGAAACCTACTCCTAACTGATACATAATAAATCTGAATTATTTCCTTATATGCTTGCTTTCTCACTAGATCATAAGTTCCTCAAGGGCAGGAGTTACATTTTTATTTTATTTAAAAAATTATTGTTCTATTTTATTTATTTTTTAAATTTATTTTTAATTATAGTTGACAAAATATATGTTAGTTTTAGATATACAACATAGTAATTCAACATTTATATACCTTAAAAGTGATCACCAAAGTAAGTCTAGTAACCATCTGTCCCCATACAGAATTATTACTATGTTATTGACTATATTCTCTGGGCTGTACATTACATACCCATAAATTATTTTATAACTGGAAGTTTGTATTTTTAAATCTACTTCCCCTTTCCCACCCATTCCCCACCCCCACTCCTCTGGCAACTATCAGAAACAAACTCATAGATACAGAGAGGTTGTATTTTTAATCTTTGTGCCCTCAAGCATTCAGTAGCAAGCACTGGGCATGGCATATGCTCAATGATCTTTGTAGAATAAAAGATTTTGTTTCTAACATAGTGACTTAATAATAAATTATGTGAATGAAAGACAATATTTAAATAGAATCAAAATTAAAGACAAAAAGAATTTCTCAAAGAATACGAATAAATAAATAAGAAAATAAACAAAATTATAATCCATAGACATTTTTCCACAAAGACAATGTCAATATATCAAAATATGACAATACATATTTGATTTTGGTGAGAAAAATTCACCTAAGTCTGTTCGCTCATGCTGAGATTCAAAGGACTGAATCCAATGAATAGTAAACAAAGGAAATGGTCATTAGATCCTTTTAGAGAAAGATAGAGGGGGACAAAAGATAGTTGGGGATACAGTAATGGACATTGATGGGACTTAAATAAATCTGTAGACCTAGCCTCAATGGGAATCCATGGTGTCTGAATTTATCTAACTGAAAATGTTAGAAACCCTAAATCTTCCTTCTCTAAATTATGGTATTGTGTTTAACTGCCAGGAACAATATGATCTCTGCACATAGCAGACTATAAAATTATTATAAATCATAAAACAAGTACACAGCTTCTCAATAGCCTTATATGATTGGATATTGCAGGCTGCACCCAATTCAATCCAGTCTATCAGTCATGGGCTTCATAATGAGACTACAGCAACCCCATTTTCACTGGATGTGAAAAGTTTAGCAGTACAACTGTAACTATCAAAATAATCAATTTATAAATCTAAAACAACCATTAGAGGAGCCCTGGTAGATATTAGGGTCAATGTCTAAATCAATAATATTGTGCAACTCTAGTGACAAGTCAGATGTACAGTAGAGGATCCGTTTTGCTGCTGCAAGTGAAATCACTAGCAATCAAATATAATTTAGTATCACAAAAGACATGTGGCAGGCATAATATATCTAATGCCTCTTCTCTGCTCCACTAAGAAGCAGTTCAATTGTTGCTTTACTCACTGGAAAACAACTTGCTAAAGAGAAGATGTTTTCACTGTGTTAAGAGGCAGACATGCAAAGATAACAGTATTAGTGTAGCATTACAAAGAAGGCAACTGAACCCAAGATTCTAATTTGGTCCATTCTTCTTCCCAGCTGCCTGAACTTGAGTAAGTCATTTGGCTTATCCTGGGTTCAGCATCTTATGTAAAATCAGGGAATAATGGTTTTGGAGAAAAGAGAGTTCATTGAACTGTGATATGTTTTGGGAGGCAATACAAACTCACCTGGCCAATGTGGACTCATGAAGAGGGAAGAGGTGGCTCTAGGCAAAGCCCACATCATGAGCAAGTCTGGGAGGTGAAAATAGGCACCTGCTTTTAGAGACTAGGGAATGAACCAAACTGACCTAGTAACAGGTTCGGCCAGTGGGTCAGACCTCTCCTGGGCACCATGGTTAATTTCTCTCCTTTTTTTTCTTATTCCATCAGCAACCTGCTCTGCACAGTCTTCAGCAGCCAACTTACAGTCCCTCATTTGGGGACCACACCATGCCCTTCCGTTTCCTAAGGCTGCGGTAATACATTACTACAAAGTGGGCAGCTCAAAACAACAGAAATTTATTGCCTCACAGTTTGGAGGCTAGAAGTCCAAAATGAAGGTCTCAGTAGGGCCACATCTCTCTGAAGGCACTAAGGTAGGATGGGATCCTTTTTGCTGCCTCATCCTAACTTCTGATATCTCCTGACAATCCTTGGCAGTCCATGCTTATAGAGACACCAGTCCAATGTCTGCCTCTACTGTCATGGCATCTTTCCTGTGTTGTGTCTCTCTGTGTCCTCTTCTCTTCTAATAATGGCACTTGAACTTGGGTTCTGCCCTATTCCCATATGAGCTCATCTTAATTAACTAAATCCATATGCAAAGATCCTGTTTCAAATAAGCTCACATTCTGAGGTTCTGGATAACATGAATTTTAGGAGGATACTATCTAACCCACAGCACCTTGTATTTCTCACCTGCCAAGAGGTCTCTCTGATATCACATGGGATGCCTTCAGGAAGCTACGCAGTCACCTGTGTGTAAACTACTAGTGACTTGTGAGATGTTGAACATTTAAAGCCACTGATATCTGCTTGTTTCTGTGACCATACTCCTGTGACTGTAGACACGATCCTTCTCTGCAGCATTTCCCCAAGTGTGATCCTCACCGTGTGTGACTTGCCAGATGACTTCAGATGCTCTTGGGTTACTGATTATGTTTTTATTTATACAGCTGCCTTCTACTGATGGCACATGATGATGCCATATGACAATATGGCAATGAATATGGAGACTCAGTTTAAATGAACATTAAATAAAAAATGAAAACATCTTATTTATTCAACTCCAGGCTCCTAGAGAGACCCTAACGTCCAATTGTTTTCCAGGGCACTGGTTAGGTGGTCCAAACATACAGAATTAATAGAATCATTAAAGTACATAATCAGATAAGTTAGTAGAAGAAAATCCAAATCACCATCCATTTTGGTTGTAATATTCTTCTGAAGAGTGGACTGGGCTGTTGACTTATACACTTACTTAAATCTTTATTAATTACCTACTGTATAAACAGCATCATGGACTTTCCTCTCTAATTTCCTCTTTAGGCCCATGCCTATATTGATCAAATTCCCTTACCAGTAGATTACTGTTTGTCTGTTATTACTTTTCTCCCAAGCTTCCTTATAACTAAAATAAAAAGTTGATAATATTTTATTAACATTTTGATTTTTTTAAAAAATGATCTATTTAATTGTGCTGAAGGTACATATAATTTTGTGATGCATTTCTCTTTTAAATTTTATTTGTGCTGTTTATCTTGCTGCAGTGCAGAGCCAAATAAGGTGTTGGCATTCTTTTGTATTTTTTTCTTAAGAGTGCTGTTTCCTCGCCGAAACCGGTTTGGCTCAGTGGGTAGAGCGTTGGCCTGCGGACTAATATTTTATTAACATTTTGATTTTTTTAAAAAATGATCTATTTAATTGTGCTGAAGGTACATATAATTTTGTGCTTTGATAAACAACCTGCTTTTGGATATCCATGCAAATAACAGCAGAGACAATTATAAATGGT
Organism: Myotis lucifugus; assembly: GCF_000147115.1. Lineage (NCBI taxonomy): Eukaryota > Metazoa > Chordata > Mammalia > Chiroptera > Vespertilionidae > Myotis > Myotis lucifugus. Next base: position 2,537,113 of record NW_005871081.1, read on the forward strand.
GTTGGCATTCTTTTGTATTTTTTTCTTAAGAGTGCTGTTTCCTCGCTAATACCCAATGAGCCAGGTTTACCACCTGTTTTATCGATTTTGTATATTGAATTATGGCATGTGCTGGTAACTGAGACACAAAATAAATGAAAAACATAAAAACAATGAAAACATTTGTGCTTTGATAAACAACCTGCTTTTGGATATCCATGCAAATAACAGCAGAGACAATTATAAATTATTATTTATTCAATACCAAATTGTGTGGTGAGATTTCAGGGCTGTAGAGATTGAGGAAAGGATAAGGATACTGTGTTTTATTGGATCGGAATATCTTAGAGAGGGAATGGAATTAAACTGTTATTTAAGTGAAAGCATTTGATTTGACAGATAGTGTAAAGGATGGAAATAAGAATGTAGGTGAAAGAGTTTCATTAAAAATGCTTTTAGAAGTATTATGATGTCTAGGTGTGACAACACTTGTTTTAAAGGTCTTTTTTTTTTTTTTGAAAACTGTTAGAGGAAACCTGTTAGGAGAGAAATATAATCAGGTGAGGTCTCTGACTGCCCGAATGAGGTGTTAGATTTGCCTGGTTAACGACAGAGAGTGAAACTCTACTATTACATCAATATTTTCTGATAGGTAATACCTGTTTTATTGCAGAGAATTTGGAAAACACATCAAAGCATGATGAAGAAAACAAAAGTCATTTGTATTCTTACCACTAGAAGAAAGCACTATAACCATTTTAGTGTTTATTTGTCCTGGCCTTTGTTTTTTGGGGGGGAGGGGGGAGGAGCTTATATAATACATATTTTCTTGCATAAAAGTGGAATTCTTCTCCATAGACTGTTAACATTCTGATTTTTAATATTATCCTATAGCTATTTTAAGTCATTTTTCTTTGAAATATGTTGAATGATACTAATATGTTCTCTAGTACTAAACAATTCTTGCATTCTTAAAATAAATTTTGCTTGATGATGCTGTATTTTTCATGAAATATGCTGCTGGATAAATTTGCTAATTAAAGAAAAATCTCTATTCATAAAGAAAAAAGGCTGGTGGTTCCTCCTTATTTGTGAGTACAATTTAAACACACACACACACAAACACACACACACACACACACACATCAGGCTTATCTAAGTGTCACTGAATTAATTGGGAAGCTTTTCATAATTTGTCAAGCTCTGGAAAAATTTAAATACCAGTTAGACAAACACTGCATGTATTGGGACTTCTAGTTCCAGCAACGTGTTTGGCAAAATTAATATAAGACAATCCTATTACAATTACCTGGGCATTCTAAGTAATAGTACAAGCAGAACAAAAATAAAAGAGATAGCCAAGTTCCCAAGAGAAAAAGGAAATCCCGAAGGTTCCAGAACTAATGTCCTTTTACACTGAAAAACTGTAAAAGGAAGTAGCCTTGGTGCCACAGAGTTAATTAGCAGAGAGAGGGGCGGTCCCAGATAATAGGTGAGGCTTGGTCTTGATGTCAATACAGGGATCTGAGATTAGAGGAAGTGTTGATAGTGCTGGGAATTGAAGTTGTTTGCCTTGCTTAGTTCTGGGACTGGCAGTATCAATGCCCTTGTGTCAAGGGCAACATGTTAATAACATCCCTTAGATTTCATACTCAATTTATATATTCAAAGGAATAATAGAATTATTTCTGTTATGTCAACAACAGAACTATTAGCAGAAGAACACTGTATATCTTCAATTTTCTGGCAAAAAATAAAAATGCTGCCTGCTTATATTTCTGATTCAGCAAAATATTCTAATATAAAAAAGGCAAAATAAATTTTTGGAAAACAAATGTTGAAAGATTTTGACTCCAGGACACTCTAATTAAGGGAAATTCTAAAAGATATACTTTAAGCAGAAAGAAGGAGATGCCAGATGGGACAATTGAGATAAAAAGAAAGGGTAAAGAGCAGAAAGTGGTAAAAGTGTAGGTTAGTTTAAATGAATATTTAGGATGCAAAACAATAATCATAGTTACTTATGGGAGCAAATGTAGAAAAAAATTACATAGTCAAAAATAACATTTCCATTATGATGAAGAATAATAACCTTTAACTATTTTAAAAGTCTGCATATAATTTGGGGTGAGAAATGTTTTGGTTAAGTTCATACTTGAATACATGAATGTTGCATAATATAATTTCTAGAGTGTCACCAAAAGAATAAAAAGAATGTATAACTCCAAACAAATAGAGGGGAGAAAAGAGTAAAAAAATAATCAATTTTTTAAAAAAGGAAGAAGTCTACCAATATGGGACAAGTACTAAACCGAAAATTAAATAATTAATATAAATAAAATATATTAGCGATTTCATTAACTACAAAGGAAAAAAGAATAGTGGTGTCTTACCATCTCAGAAATTCAACTACTATATCATTTACACAGGTGCTTAAGTGACAGGATTGCTAGACAAAATACGGGATCCCCAATTATATTTGGAATTTAAATAAATATTTTAAAGATGTAGTGTATATAATTTCGGGTGGTAAATGAAGTTTGACTCAAAATGGCATGGAATATATACTAAAATTTTGTTTATTGTTTATAGGGAAATCCATATTTAAGTAGGTTCCTTTACTTTTATTTACAGAATCTGACATCCTTTCCCAATATCAGTGCATGAATATTTCCATGGAAATAGCCCCCTTCATACCTTTATTTCAGTGCAAAGCATCAGTGCTCAGCCTAAGATTTACCTCCCTTTTTTACATCATCAGTTCTTCTCTCTCTTAGCAAAAGCCTGTTGCACAAATTTCTTCATTTCTTGGACATCTGCATCTAAATGTGTCCACAAACAAGCTCATTATCTTGTCACTAAAACAAGATAATGGTTTGCCCCTGAACTTCCCCATTTATGTCACGGAGGCTGTCTTGGGACTCTGTTGGGAGGGACAGAAACTCAATTGGACCAAATGTAGTGAAATGACAGGAGTGGCAGTAAGGCTTCAGGGATGCTGGAACCTAATACTTGAGCTGCTTCAGCACCCTTCTCATACCTTGCGGAGTGGCCTCATTCTTACTTAGCTCTCAGGGCTCCTATCTCTGCCACATCAGAGTATGGCTTTTGCACAAATTACTGAACCTTTTCTGTACCTCAATTTTGTCATCTATAAACTCCATTCAAAGTCTGGTTCTCTAGAATCAGAACCTGGAATGGGCAATTGGATACATTTAGTTGCCTGAGGATAACCTCTCAGAAGAAAGGGAAGGAGGTAAGTAAAATAGGCCAGTGGTCTCCCCTAGAGTATACATTCCATCTGATTCCATGGGAGGTCTGGAGAATGAATTGAAGTGCAAAGTTGGTCCCAATTTGAGGCAAGAAACTGGCCTTTGCACCCCTGTATGAGTTGGCTGCAGGCTGCCTCTCTGGGAGTCAGACACAGGTAGGAATAACCTCCTAGGAAAAGTGTCTCCCATTGGGTCAAGGGAAGTTGAGAAGGAGGGAACATCCCTGAGGCATTAACGGCCATGACTCCCAGGAGGAAAGGCAGCCAAGGCAGGGCACTGAAATCTTCCTAAAGTAGGAATGAGAAGAGTAGGACCCATCTCGTGGTGTCATGAGTGAATGAAGGCATACATGTGAAGTGCTTAGCTCATGATCTGGCATACAATAAGCACTCCACAAATGTCACATTATGATTATAACTGTTTTTATTTTTACTAGTAGCTCATGAGAAGTAGTATTTCTAGGAAGACAAAAGCAAAAAATAATACAAATACCAATACTTTCCTAGGAATCTAGGATCCAAAGTTTAAAGATATCACTGGCTTCACCTTTTTTTATCTATCAAATTCAACCAATCTTAAAGCTGGATCTGGATGTTTTAATCTGAACAACCCTGTGATGTTTCTGGGCCCATACTGCTGAAAACACCCACTGATAGACCCTTCTCTAAAGAGCACCCCCTCTCTCACACACACAATCAACCATATGAAGTTTTTCTCCTCTCTCTCCCTGTTTTTTTCTTTCACAGGTAGGGCTTGATGTCTTTTAAATATTTATATTTACCCAAATAATACATGCATAATTAAACAAAATCAAATAGTAATAAAGATATATAACAAAACCCAGCAGCTCCATGTCCTTCAATTCCACTCCCTAGGGCTGATCACTTCCAGCCCTTGTAGAGGTTTCCTCAGTTTGTTTACCTCCTTCATATGTTTGTAATCTTGAGTCATAATTTATTAATTTTAGGCATCATCTACCTTTTTCTGGTATGATAACTTGAGCTCCCATAAGCAACTCCTCCCCTCTTCTATCTATCACATCCTCACAGTGACATTATATCGCAATGTTTAGGTAGGTCAAGAAGGCCTATTTACATTTGTACATTTGCATTATCCTTTGCAGAGCCAGATAGTGTACTATAATTGCATTTCATTTGTCATATAACCCTTCAAACTAGAGATGTATGCAGTTCTTTTCCCCCCTTTTGCATTGAATTCTATTCCCTGGTCCTTGCATGCCTTAAAATGCTATTTATCTTTCTTTGCACTTGATATTTTGATGGATTTTAGAATTCTAAATTGAAGATTATTTTATCTCAAAGTTTTTTTAAATATATTTTTATTGATTTCAGAGAGGAAAGGAGAGGAAGAGAGAGACAGAAACATTAATGATGAGAGAGAATCATTGATCAGCTGCCTCCTGCACACCCCCTACTGGGGATCGAGCCCACAACCCAGGCATGTGCCCTTGACTGGAATCGAACCTGGGACCCTTCAGTCTGCAGGCCAACGCTCTATCCACTGAGCCAAACCAGCTAGGGCTCTCTCAAAGTTTTAAATGCATTGTTCCATTTTCTTTAGCACACAGCATTGCTGTTTGGAAGCCCTGTGCCTTCTGACTTCTATTTCTTAGCATGTTATCTGTTTAGTTTAGTTTTGTATTTAGACTTCACTGCATAAGCATGTTATAAAGTGTTGTAGGGGGAGAAGGGATCACTGAAGATGCCTTTCACCCACTTCATATACACTCACTGGAACCTGGATCTGTTGATAACTGATTTACACTAGGAGTTTCCTCTTGCATTCCTTCTCTACTCTGAAATTCTTTGTTGTTTCTTCCCATGTTCTCCTTAGCATGCATTACATTTCACTGTGAGTCACTCTTTAGTGACTACCTCCAACACACCAATTAGACTGTCCTCATTCAGAGGTCAAAGAACATACACTGTGCTTCTTTATAACACCAGAGCTTTATACAACTTTTAGTTTTTGCTCAAGAAACTGTGGTCGGTAATCCATAGTCTTAGCAATTTTTTTGCACAATTTCTGAAATTCCAGATATTAAACAACGTGAACATGTATGACAGGCAATCTTTTGACTTTTGAAACAGATTTTTCAACCCCAAATCACAGGTCATTGGTTGTTGTTGTTTGTTGTAAGCCAGGGTTAAGTAAAGACCAAGGAGACAGTATTATCTGTTCTTATTCATTGATAGTCTCTCCTTTACTTTCTATTCCAGTGACAGTCCCAACATACACAAATACATTTTGCAAGTGGGATTATGTGCAACACTGTATCAAATGTATTAAAATTGTCATTCTAGACATGTTGCATCAACTCCATTGCTTTCATCTGTAAATCTTACAATAATTCCATCAAAAAAAGCAATCAAGTTGTCTATGGAATGATTTGTTACTCACAAACACCTGGTGATTATAGCTCCTGGTTCCATTATCCTAGGGATGCCTTCAGATTTCCACCTTTCTTTCTTTTCATTATTTACTGGAGATTCAAGATGGGCACAGATAATTCAAATTTACCAGGTATCACTGACTATTTTATAATGCCATTAAATAGGAAGATAGTACTGTATTTCACAAATGAGGAAGTTAAAACAAAGGTATGCGGGAATTGGAGTGCAATGATCCAACCATAATTTTCCCTGAAACTGAAAGTTCAGCTTTGACAGGGGCCACTTTGTTCACCATTTCCTGTGGGTGAGGTCTCACAAGCCCTTCTGATTTAGTGAAATGGTAAGTAATCAGCATACTTTATACAAAACCAAAGCCGTATAAGTATGGTTCTCTCAATATACTTACTTAATTTGCAGCCACAAGTTTTCACACTTTCTTCGCTTTGCAGTTTAGGAACACATCTAAGTATTGTTTTGCCCACAATCACTAAGCCAGAATGTATCAGTGTGCATGGGATGCATGTAGCCCTCAGTCCAAACTGCAAAGTGGATCAAGCTGCAGTACAGAGGATAGTTCCATGGGCCTAACTTTGCTGCCCTCAGCCCCAGTAATCTCTTTTCCTGACAGATTAGTTATATTGGGGTTAAGAAAAGAAAATAAGAGGAGAGAAGTGGGGGAAAGAAGTGGCCAAAATCTTCTCTGGCCTGAATGGGAAGTGGTAAGCAGGATGTGCACATAGCAATTGATGTCTTCATGTGAGGAAACTGGAATGCCTTTCATGTCAACTAACTCTTTTCTGCCTGCGGGCGGTGGACATTGTGTGGATGGTTAGGAATAGAGGGTTGAGCTGTACTAGCAAATGAGGTTTTGAAATAGCAAGTTTGGAGGCTAAAGATCGTATTTCAGTCAGAACAATTCTAGAAAGCTGTTGGCACAATTGCTTCACAACATTGTATTTGTTGAAAGAGTAAGGAGAGAGTGAGGTGGCTAATGGGGGACCCTGCACAGATTCTTAAGATACTGGGGACTAGGGATGTTACTTCTATCCATTGGCAAAGGCGGGGTCATCTCATTAGACAACAGGATCTGAGAGAGGCTTGCCTGATGGGCTCAGATCTCACATAGAGAACAGACAGGTCTTGTCAGTGTCTGAAGAGAAGGCAGAGCATATTCAGGTCCTGCTGTTCATTGGCAAGTAGAAGTGAGTAAGGCTGCTTAGTCACATTATTTTTACATTTGGTGACTATGGTAGCAACTCAGACATTTGAGGGAATCACAGAGTAGATTTATAACTAGAATTTACATGTCTGTATTTGACCTCATTTGCTTTTCTTCTTATAGAATTATGTCGTTCAGTTTATCTCATGTACATGCTAGTCACTAAACATACATGCAGTTCATGAGTTAAAGACAAAGACTTTCCAAAGCACTAGGTTAAGAGATACCATGAATAAATATTTCGTATATGGATAAAAACCTCTACCATTTGTTGGGTTTTATTAGTACTATAATGGCAACTGATTGGTTACATAAACACTTCCTTTATTTATAATAGAAACGCTCTGCACCAAATATGCTATGTTTACTGTAGGGGCAAATATTCCCAGCTGTATTCACTCCACTGTGTGCATTTTGCACATACTTTAAGCCATGTGCCTTTTTATGTGTATAAAGTGTAACACACTTATTCTATAAAAGAAGTAAGACTTGTTCCTATTTACTACATTTTAGCAAACTACAAGTGAAAGATTGTGAAACCAGGTGTTCCAGATTCATCCTTTTCCATCCTTGAAAGCAGTAATCTTGTGGAGCTGGAACCATCTTCAAGGCTATAAGGGCTGTGGATGAGTACAGGAACCTTTTGTGACTGTGTGTAGGCTAGGCAAGCATACCGGGCTGTCCAAGGCTTTGAGACAATATGGAGGGACCCATGTTGGAGCTTATTACGCTAAGTGAAATAAGCTAGTCAGAGAAAGACAAATATCACATGATCTAAATATATCATTTAGATATATATGTGAAATCTAATGGGCGACATGATCTTTTTCCATTCCTACAAGAACCCGGGTCTGGTCTTGGACATCGTGGAGGATCTGAGGCTCATCAACACACAGGCCATCTTTGCCAAGCGCTCTGGCATGATCATCCTGGGTGGGGGTTTGATCAAGCACCACATCGCAAATGCCAACCTCATGCGGAATGGGGCTGACTATGTTGTCTACATCAACACGGCCCAGGAGTTTGATGGCTCTGACTCTGGTGCCCGGCCGGACGAAGCTGTCTCTTGGGGCAAGATCAAGATGGATGCAGACCTGTCAAGGTCTATGCTGATGCCTCCCTGGTCTTCCCCTTGCTTGTGGCTGAAACCTTTGCCCAGAAGGTAGATGCCTTCATGCCTGAGAAGAACAAAGACTGACAGCGGTGGCCCTCCCCCTATTTATTTGTTTTCAGACCCGGCCCCTCCCCCACTCCTTGGTCAGTAGCACATCTGGAATAAATGGTCTCAGTGGTCCCAAAA
>NW_005871081.1:2545396-2613226 GCF_000147115.1 Myotis lucifugus
TGAAGAATCTTTTCCGTAGGATATTCTCGCTACCCGGGCAAATCTTTTTTCCATGTAGATTACAGAAATTTTAAATTATCATTTATGGGGGGGGGCGGGAGGGGTAGAAGAGTTTAACCAAAGAACTCAGACACTAGTGCGTTGAAGGCCTGGGGAGGGGAAGGGAATGGGAAAGAGGGGGTCATTGGAGGAAAAAGAGGATATTTGTAATGCTTTAAACAATAAAGAAAAATTTAAAAAATAAAGTCCCCAAAACACTGGAAAAAATGAATAAAGTATAATTTCATTGGGAAAAACTACAATTCGGTATCACTTCACACCTGTCCGAATGGCTATCATCAATAAATCAACAAACAATAAGTACTGGTGAGGATGTGGAGAATAGGGAACCCTTGTACACTGCTGATGGGAATGCAGTCTGGTGCAGCCACTGTGGAAAACAGTAAGGAGTTTCCTCAAAAAAGTAAATGTAGAACTGCCTTTTGACCCAGTGATCCCACTTTTGGGAATATATCCTAAGAATCCCAAAACACCAATCACAAAGAATATATGCACCCCTATATCCATAGCAGCACAATTTACAATAGCTAAGATCTGGAAACAGCCCAAGTGCTCATCAGTAGATGAATGTTTGAAAATGCTGTGGTACATAGACACAATGGAATACTATCCTATATAATAAAATCCTAATATGCTAAGTGTCCGGTTGTCCAGTCGGCTGTTCAACCAATCAAAGCGTCATATGCTAATGGTATGCTAAGGCCGCTCAACCGCTCACTATGACGTGCACTGACCACCAGGGAGAAGATGCTCCGACCAGTAGGTTAGCTTGCTGCTGGGGTCTGGCCAATTGGGACTGAGTGAGACAGGCCAGACAGGCCCTGGAGCTCTCCCATGTTACCTCCCAAGCTGGCCAACTTCCTGCGTCCTTCCCTGGCCCCGATCGTGCACCGGTGGGGTCCCTCTGCCTGGCCTGTGCCCTCTTGCAATCCAGGACCCTTTGGGGGATGTTGTAGAGCCTGTTTCGGCCCAATCCCGCAGGCCAGGCCAAGGGACCCCACTGGTGCACAAGTTCGTGCACCAGGCCTCTAGTGCATCTATAAAAAAGAAGGAACTTTTTGTGATAGCATGGATGGACCTGGAGATTATTATGCTAAATGATATAAGCCAGTCAGAGAAGGACAAATATCACATGATCTCACTCATATGAGGAATCTAATGATCAAAATAAACTGATGAAAAAATATGACCAGAGGAATGGATACATGGAACAGATTGACAGTTGTCAGAGGGGAGGTGTGTGGGGGGAACTGGAAGAGATTAATCAAAGACCATATATGCATATATGCATAGCCCTTGGACATAGACAATAATGTGATGAAGGCCTGGGGTGGGGTGGGGACTTGCTGGAGAGGGGTAAAGGTGAGGGGGGGATAGGAGACAACTCTAACACTGTCAACATCATTAACAACAAAAGACAAATAGAAGTTATTCCAAATAAATACAGGGCATAGGAATAAAGATTAATAGGTCATTAATTTAGCCTTATCTGTTAAATTTTTCTTTCATTTTATTAGTGCTAAGGATGAGAATAACTTATCAACTGATATTTACATTGCATGTAAGGCTCAATTTGTAGATCTTGTTATAAGGTGTTACTGGTAATACTGGGTAGTTTTAGTCCATAGAAATGTGTATGAAAGGAACAGGGAAACATCTGATGCTTGCTTGAGTTCATGTGTGTTTATGCTTGAATGTAGAGGGACTCTCACAGCAACCAGCTGCAGGAAGCACAGCCTGAGTGCAGGGAAAGAAGAAAGTGAGAAACAAGATGATTCTCTATCCACATGCCTGTCTCTATATCCAGGCAATCACAGCCTCTCATCTCCACCCATCAGTGAGCATCTACTCAGCACCCTCTTCAAGTCATGTTTCATTCTTTTTTTAAAAAAATTATCTTTATTGTTGAAAGTATTGCGGATGTCCCCCTTTTTCCTTCATTGTCCTCCTCCACACCACACCCACCCCTTCCAGGCCTTCACCACTCTATTATTGTCTGTGTCATATATATATATATTATATTTCCCCATTAATCTCTTCCCACCCCTACCCCTGCCTTTCCTCTGAAATTCATCAGTCTGTTCCATGTTTCTATGTCTCTGGATCTATTTTGTTCATCAGATTCTACATATGAGTGAGATCATGTGATACTTATTTTTCTCTGACTGGCTTATTTTGCTTAGCATACTACTCTCCCTCCATGCTGTCTCAAAGGGTAAGAGATCCTTCTTTTTTAATAGCTGCATAGTATTCCATGGTATAAATGTCCCACAGCTTTTTTATTCACTCATCTACTGATGGGCACTTCTTAGCTATTGTAAATTGTGCTGCTATGAATATAGGGGTTCAAATATTCTTTCTGATTGGTGTTTCAGGTTTCTTAGGATATATTCCCAAAAGTGGGATCACTGGGTCAAATGGCAGTTCTATGTTTCTTTGCTTCTACCTAGCCTGACCAGAAACTGATAGCCCTGGTGTTCAGTTAATAGTCGAATCTCATTATTCACAGTAGTTATGTTCTAGAAAATCACCACAAATGCTGAATTAGTGAAGAGTAATCCTTTGCTCTTAGGGGGGATAAAAGGTTATGTTCCTGTGAGACTCTGGTTATGAGATTTTCATCAATTGATAAATACATAACATTGTTTTATGTGTGTTTTTGTTTTAAAAACACCTTATTTAATATATATACTGTTGATTCATTAATGTTGAATTCATGGCCTTTAGTGCTATTACTCAGGCCTAAAGGAAGTTCATGTAACACCTGTGTTTGCTCCATGAGGCACTTCACAGCCTTCCTGAGGTTAGGAACACCAGACTGCACTTCAGCATGATATTTGGGGGACAATTTAAACAGTAAAGCCACGAATAAAAGTACATAAAACATGGCACTACATAGACTGAGAAAAGGCACTTGTTTACAGTATGAGAGATGAACTAAGAGGGAAGTGTGGCCTTGTTTGAACTCCCAGGAGCGCGTGGGTCAGGAGACAGAAATCTGCTGCTCTGCACATGTCCACAAATGACTATGAAAACACTGCTTGTTCTATTTGGGGTTACACATATATTCTGGCAAGTAGGCAGATTTGCAAATGCAAAATCTGTGAATAATGTAGTTGGACTGTCTATGAGTCTCTGACTCTAGCTCTCCTGGCCTCAGCCTCTGTATTTTGACAACAGGCATATGGGAGAGGGAATCTGATTTGCTCTGCTGGGCTCACTCTCCACCCTGCTCAATTAGCTGGCTAGCTGAGAGGGGCCCACCTGCTTGCTGAGGTCCTGGCATGACAGCAGAGTTCACAATGAAATTTCGTCCTTACACTAAAAGCTCCCCACCTCATAATAATTCATATGTGGAGAAATAACATACTAAATTAGATGACCAATTCAGCAGGATTCTATGAGTTTGGTTTGAGTCAAACCCCTGTCTCACCACAATCTCAGGCAAAGGGAATCAAAGAATTCAGTTCTGAGAGCTGTTCAAAATCTAGAAGGTGGCACCAAAGGTTATTCCACCATTAGTGATGGAGATACTCCTCTAATTCATATGAGATGTATTGTCCAAAAATTGTGTTTGACAATTGCCTGTCCAAATGTTGAGCAAGAGGGCCCATTTCAGCTATTACAATTTCCTTCACCCAGGCCTAGGCAGCCCCATGGCCATACTACTGGGGACCCAGATTCCTTGTTCCCTAAGCCCCAGATGATGGTTATCTTCCCCTCTCTTGGGAGACCAGTCTGGCACCTATATTTTCCAGGTATTTGTGCTCCCTCTGAGGTCATGCTACTTGGGAAAAAAATGGCTTAGCCTCTAAATTTTAAACCTTTATTCAAGAATTATGTACCTGGAGTGAGAGGGAAAATTTTTTCTCTCTCAAAGCTCAAAACTCATCCTTGGGCTCAGATAATTCCAGTGGGCACCTCTCTGGGCTGCCAGCCCGCACCCCATAGATATTAGCATGAGTGAGGATAGTCAGTATAGCTGGGTATATAAATGTCTGTGGCTTGATAAAGCACTGCCCTCCTCAGGAGGCATAGTGAACAAGCATGTTCTGGTTCCGTAGGGTGGAGAGAAAGATGGATAAGATTACCAATACCTATCACCTGTTTGAGAGAGGTGACATATTTGGCTATTGTTTGATCGAGATGTCTATGAGGGCCAACCCTGGATATTACTAGTTAAGAAGCTAAAAAAGAGAGGGTGATGGATTCTGATGAGGTTCAGAGAAATAACAACAAACTGTATTACTATTTGATACAAGATACTACCCTCAAGCATCTTATTCTCACTTCCACTGTCTCAGTCTACTCTACTTCCCAAGTCCCCAGAAAAACCACAATCCAGTGAATAAGGAGTTAACAGGCATTCAGCTGAGGCCTGCATCCTTCTTATTGGTCTGCTTCTGTGGCATACCAACCAGTTAACTATTTTGAATATCACCCTAGTCTTCCACACAATATTGCCTTGGAGGAAGAAGTATTTGTTTCATACAGCACATTGAAGAAAGAGAATTGTCCCCAGTCAAATGAAAATAAAACTGGAAACATTGGAGGATAGTAGGGGACATCTGTAGAGATAAAACCATGCCATTGCTTTAATTGAGATTCCATCTCAGCGCCCTCCCACAGTCCTGATTAGAAGACTGTTGCCTGTGGAATGGGAGATTGTACTGAGGTACCAGAGCACTTGGCAAGGAAGGATGGGACAGGGAGCAGGGGAGGATTTATAAATCCTTCTTAGAGCAGAGAGCCATCTTCCTATCAGTTTTACAGCTGACTCCTACAGCTCTCAAAGACAGACCTGTGATATCTGCATTATTATAGCTTCCTGCATTCATCCCTTGCACTGTTGTAATGTAGAAAAGAGAGAGATTAATTGTATGGTGAAACTCTTCAGCAATTTGCTGAAGCTCTGCATTCCTGACATTAATCTTTCCCCAAGTGCCCTATCATTAACTTGAAAAATCAACCGGGCAAAACCTTCGAGTAGGTTCATGCAAATGGAAACACATAAATAGTGTGCAGAATGGAGATGGGGCAAAGCTGTTTGGCTGCCTGAGAATCAGGCAGGATGACACATTAAGCTTTTTTTTTTCCAGAATGCTTCACCCATGGAGCATGTCATTTATCCACAACCCTGTACTATTGAATTAGAATAGTTTATTTTGGGCATGGGCCTGGTAAGAGCATGGAAAACATTTCCATTTTCAAGTTGTTTTCAAATTATGCAAATAAAAAAAATCACTTCTCTCCCTGATTTCCAAAAGAAAATCTCTTTTCCTCTCAATCTATGGAATTGAACAACCAGCTGCCTTTACCTAGATTGTCCTCGTGTAAAAAGAAAATAAGCAAACATTTATTTGTAGATTTTTCCATATAATAAATGTTCTCATGATGACAAATTTGATCAGTCTTATCATATGTAAAATTGGCTAGAGCCGTTAATTCATGTATTCATTTTGGAAGTTTTGAATCTGCTTTTTCTAATAAGACTCTTCTACACCTGAATTTGTTCTTATGTAAATAGAGCTCTCTGTGTTAAAAAAAAAAATCATGATGATAAGCCAGATGAAAAAGTAGAGTTTCTACTGAGGAGAAAATGGATCTCAATTAAGGTTGGTGGGAATGGATTTCTTTCACCCCAGAGGTTGCCTGGGGTGACCAGTGTAGGCTGTATGTTCTCTCTTTCAACTGCAAACTGTGATTTAAGTTTTTTGTTACAGAACTGGACATTAAATGTTGGTAGTTTGAGAATGAAAAGTAAGCATGCACCATTGTTTAACCAACTACTTTGAATTCCACCTTTTATGTCTGCACTGAGCTAAATCTCCCCAGCATGGAGCAGACCCTTCCACATTCACATTTACTAGTTACCTAAAGTAGGCAAAGAGCAGGATAGATCATTTAAATAAGACTAGATTACATGAGCCAATATAATTAGAGATTCTTGCAAAGGGAAGTTTAGGCATATGCTCAGGCTATTTTCTAGGTTTAGTTCAAAGTTAAATTCATAAATTATATCAAACCTGTACTGTTTTTTATTGAAACAAAAATGAAAGTGGAATTTAAGATTAAAAAGGGACTTATCACTGGTTGTATTTTTTTTTCCCTTGGTCAATGGTAAGGATCAAGAAAGTTAAAACCTAGCAAAAGCTTGGATTTGAGTAAAAATGCATGTAGGTTTATTTTCAATTACTCATTCAATTAATGCTTATTGAGAGCCTCTAGGGCAGTGGTTCTCAACCTTTAATACGCCGGGTACTCGTATGTGGGTGAGCATCTTAATATGGAATGAGGCAAATGGTCAGGGAGCTTATAATATAGACAGACCAAGACAAATACTTGGATAATAGATAATATAATGACATATAAACAGCTAACATTCAGTTTCCCAGAGCAAACCCTCTCCTCTCTCCTCTGCTAGTGTTCATAGTTGGGAAGAACAAAAGAATAATTGGATGCTTCATGACCAGGGATTTATTTGGACTTTGATTACTAACTAAATGAATACATTTATTTTTATAAGCTACAAGTTTAGTTTAAATTAAAGTCATCTGAAATTGTGTGCAAAGTAAATATGTTTGAATTTTCACACTTTTTTGGGTGGTATCATGTAGGGAGTGGCTATAGGGTCAAGCCTCGAACTGACCTGTGGCAGAGCCACATACAAGTCCCAGCTTGGAGGGCAGAGCCCTGCTAGCACAATTAAGCATGACCTTATAGCCCTCCCTTGTTCCTAGGTAGCTAATGGGCTGTGGGAGGTGCAGCAAGTGCTTCCAAAACAAGGCTTGAGTAACGAAATAGATTTGAAATTCACAAGAACATTGTAAACATCTTGCCCTTGTTTTGCTTTGTGTGATCTGACTATAAAATAAAGCTTCAGCTTACAGGCTATGTCACTATTTCCTCATCCAGGCACAGTGATCCTACCTGGCCCCAACTGTATTCTCTTGTCTGTCTTCTTTAATCCTTCACCACCCCTCCTCAGGTTCACCCCTGGCCATGCTGGACATGATTCAGTATCATATCAGGGAGCCAGGCTGGACTAAAATATGGTGGAAACATCATTTACCTGGACAGATCATCTTCTTAAACTGGAAGCAATAATTTATACTTATGTAGCACTGATGAAATGCCAGGCACTGTTCTAAAACACACAAACATACACACGCACACATGCACACACCTATAATTCATTCATTTCTTTAAAGCAACCTTATGAAGGGGTTATAATCATCATCTACATAAACAAATGAAGGATGGCAGAATGTCTCACCTGAAAATATGCCACTTTGGCTTAAGGCTTATTTTGAGTTAAAGTCACTTGAAAAATAGCAGCTGCAAGAAGGACACAGTCCCCACATTTCTTCCTTTAAACAGGAAACGTCCATGTGAAAGTTGCTCTCCCTGTACCAGGAGGAAAGACACATTCTTATCACCAGAGATGGGAGTGGAAGCAAAGAGAAATCTGTACAAACAGATTTTGTTAAAATAACTCTTATCTTCCTTTAGTCACCCTGTATTTTTTAGTTACTTTGCCTTCCACAATTACCTCTTTTTGTTCAAGCTAGTATACGGGCACTAACATTTTGCCACTTCTTTGGATCTTCATTTTTTCATAAGTCCTATCATATACATGCAAAAATCTACATGCTTTCACCTGTTAGTCTGTCTTATATGAATTTAATTCTAAGGCCTAGCTGGAGGCCCTAAGAACATACAGATAAAGTTTTACTTCCCCTATGCTAACAAATACGTGTCACTCAGTGTAAGTGTCAATAGAATTATTTCCATTGCAAGAGATTTAGAGGACGATGGTGATCAACTGCCATACATTTATCAAATGCCTACCATATGGCAGACACTGGAGATACAAAGATGATCAAGACCTGATTCTTGACCCATTGCTTACCTTCTAGGGACAGATGGACATGTGAGCAGATGAGTGCAGAGGGGGGTGGAGGTTCTGTGATGGAGGTCCCTAAGATTGGAGTGGGGCATGCAATTCTCCCTAGAGTCTTCACGCAGCATTTGACACACTGAACTTTTGGATTGTCTTCTGCCAGTAGGTAGCCTAGCCAAGTTAAAGTCATGTATAAAGATCCCCCAAGATCTAACAATGCACTTGAGGCAATAGAGTGGTTCTAGCTATAATCTTTCATCTAGGTTATAGTATCTTGAGCAAGTAAGAAAGTGTGTTGCTAGGTTTGTTTCATCTAGTGTAAAGATTTTGGTCAGTACCAGGAGGCAGAGAATGGAGACAATGCCCAGTTAGAAATAGAAGAATCTATAGTTCTGTAGAGATAGACTGCAACCTCCCCCATTTGCCCCATTTTGTTCATGAGAAAATCATCAGCCACTGACATTGACTCAATATCCAGAACAATAAGAGTATAAAAGGTAACAACAAAGGGAAATTAATACTTTGAGACTTGTATTATTGAATGATTTTTAGCAACACTGGGAGTTATTTAGCAAACTTTTTTTCAGGGACTAAAACATGCTAGGACCTGCAAAGAACTTTATGAGAGTAGTGTTTTGAGAGTAAGATTGTATGGATGGTGTTGTCCAATAATTTGTGTGTTCATGCTTGTGTGTGTATATACGTGTGTGTGTGTGTGTGAGTGTGTGATTTAACAGTCTCAAATAGTAACATGTGATGTATACATACCAACATAATTTACTAAAGACCCTTCACCTTATCTTGTAATATCAGGCTCAGTTTAGCATATACATTTATATCTTAAATCAGGCATATGCTACGGTTGTTTACTTATACTAGCTTCATATCAGGTAAGATTGAACTCTTACTCCGAGCACATTATAAATTTTTACATGATAGTATTTCAATAGAATTTCAAGTATTTGTAGGTCATTAGCAATCTGTCCTAACTTTTTAAAGGTGTGTGAATTAAACATATTATTCAAATCATGAATTCTTGAGACTCACTAAGTTAGTGTTCCTGACTATCATCTTGGAGCATGCTGTGCATCTTAATTTTGCCTAAGGAATTCGCCTGATGGAAATATTTGACCATTAGCACTCTAAAAACTTTATCAGATTACTGGGCACTGGCTTCATATAAGATGCATAGTAATCATAAGAAAAGTCAACATTCCAATTAGAATGTGTACTAGTAAATAACCTTGATGACATGGGAGACAAATCATGAGTTCTTCAGCCTAACACCCCTAAAGAACATGCATCACCTGATTTCCCTCAGCTTGCACACTATATTCTCGGTCTGCATTAGGGAGGTCCACTGAAGGCCCCAGGACCATGCTCCTTCTTATACCAGGCAGAGTGTGAGAGAATGACTGTGCCACTTGGAGGGTATGCAATGGCTGCAAGGAATTTCCTTTCAGAAATCCTAATATCCTGGTTGCAGGATGACACAGGGATTTGAGAAGCTGTCTGCATGAAAAAGGATAGTATCCTTACCTCCACACAAAAAGAGTGTTATAGTGTGCTTTGAAATGAATTCTGAGAAATTCAGACACATCATTCACATGAAGAGTAAATTATCATTGTTTTACAGTTGTCCCTTTCCAAAGGACAGCTTCAACGAGCAAGAAAATAAATAACCTTTTATTTCTGAGATAATCTAATTTTAAAGATTAGTCCATTCTGGAATGTAGTAGACACTTGATAAATGTTTCATGAAAAAATGTAGGAAGTAATAAATATGTGAATGAATAAATGTGGAGTGTTTGCAAGTGGATATTCGAACAGAACTCCCCACAGTATTATTTTTTTAATGTCTTCTTTTTAAAAAAAAATAGATTTTTTATTGATTTCAGAGAGAAAAGGAGAAGTAGAGAGAGATAGAAACATCAATGATGAGAGAGAATCATTGGTCTGTTGCCTCCTGCACACCCCCCACTGGGGATTGAGCCCACAACTCAGGCATGTGCCCTTGACTTCAGTTTGCAGCTGATGCTCTATCCACTGATCCAAACCGGCTAGGGTCCCACAGTACCTCTAAAGTTAGCTTCTTCCTTTGCCTCCAAGGTAAGCATTGGAATTTTGAAGCATTTTTAAGAAATGAAATTTCTTTGACATTTTGGGTCGCTTGTCATTTTGAAAATAATTGTTAGCAAAAATCAGCAGTCTTCCCTGGTGTTATTATATTGGCATAGTTTCTAGTTATTAGATTTGATATTTGTTGATTTGAACATAAAGAGCATCATTAGATTTTATCTAAAAAAAAAAAAAAAGAACTACCAAAAAACAATGAGTCAATTCACACTTGCCACTGCTTCCATCAACATATATTTTGAGGTCTAAGCTCATAACCCAGGAGAGCAGACATGTCAGTTTAAATAAATTATTTTTTAAATATTTTGAGAATTCCTTATTGATTTATTTAGATAGATTTGCACCTTCTGAGATCAGATAAGAAGTACATCAGATTTCTCATGGAGAAATTCTTAAATTAAAAAAAGTGGTATGAAAATATAATATTTGTCAATATCACTGTTTTACATGTAAAAATATTATGTAGTCTGTTCTCTTACTTATAGAGTTTAAACAGTCACTCTAGTTTTGCCTAATAATTTGCACCTTCTTCCCATCTTTTAACAGCTCATCAGAACTCATCCTAATATATAAAAACCCAGGGTCTGTAACATTCAAAAGGACCGAAGACTTGACTGACTGTCGCTCCTGCAGGCACCTACCCAGCACTGACTGCCGAGGGGGCTGCAGATCAGGCACAGAGAGAGAAGCAGGGTATGATCTGTAGCCTCTGTGGCAGCTGTTGATCAGCACTTGCCTCTCTCTTTTGCTCCAGGCCTGGCCAGCAGCCACACCTCTCTTTCTCTCGGCCTCTGCTGGAGCTGCTGATCAGCCCCGCCTCTCTGATCAGGCCCATTGATAGGCCCAGAGATGCCAACTGGCATAGAAACTGACCAATCAGAAGCAAATCTGGGTGAAGTGCGAGGAGCCAATGGCTGCCTAGGAGGCGGAGCTTTTGACACTGACTGGCATAGAAACCAACCAATCAGAACCTAATCTCGGTGTAAAGGCAGAACCTAAGGTGGGGGCTGAGGATGGGTTTTAAGGACAACAGCTGTTTGGTGTAAGGTGTAAGAAAGTGGTTCAATTTTTTAATGATTGGTTTGGCAGTATAGTGCATATGGCTGCTTTCAGTCCAGATACAGGGATTTTGTATTTTTGTCTGCCAAGAGCATCTCCTCCTGATGAACAAGGCTTCCTCCCCCTCCCCCATTTAAGTAATCCTATCCTATATAATCTATCTATACTACTAAAAGGGTAATATGATAATTAGACCAGGTTGACCGGCCATCTGCCGGATGTCCGACTTCCTTCCAGACAAAGCCATGGTGGTGGGGGCTGAGGCAGAGGCCATTAAGGGTGTCAGGCCGGCAGGGGAGGGCAGTTGGGGGCAAGATCAGGCCGGCAGGGGAGAGCAGTTGGGGGTGAGATTAGGCAGGCAGAGGCAGTTAGGGGCAACCAGGCCGGCAGGAGAGGGCAGTTGGGGGCAACCAGGCTGGCAGGGGAGGGCAGTTGGGGGTGAGATCAGGCCGGCAGGGGAAGGCAGTTAGGGGCAAGATCAGGTTGGCAAGGGAGGGCAGTTAGGGGTGATTAGACAGGCAGAGGCAGTTGGGGGCGAGATCAGGCCGGCAGGGGAGAGCAGTTTGGGGCGAGATCAGGCGGGCAGGGGAGGGCAGTTAGGGGCATTCAGGCAGGCAGGCAGAGGCAGTAAGGGTGATCAGGCAGGCAGGCAGGTGAGCGGTTAGGAGCCAGGGGTCCCAGATTGTGAGAGGGACATTTGACCCCTGGTTTAGGCCCGATCCCACAGGGATCCCCCATTGGAGAGGGCGCAGGATGGGAGGAGAAAAACCCCTATGCCCCGGTGCATGAATTTCATGCACTGGGCCACTAGTAATAAAATAAGAGACCTACATTGCCTCCATTTTTAGTCACATTTCAAACTAATCCTGCTAATGAACTCTCCTGTCTAACAAAACTTCCTCAATTAATTCTTGGCCCACTAACTTTACTGCCTCTACTTCCTTTTCCTGGCACCCCCCACCCCCCCATCAAAGTTTTACTTTTTATTCCTTAACCCCAAATCTATTTATTCTGTAAAATGGTCTCTGAATAAAAGATTACAAATATATAATACTGCTCTGAATGCTTGGCAATTATTATCTGTATCAGACATGTGGCAGGCACATTTACAACTTTGTTTTAACGTTAAATGTAGGCATATTCATGCCCGGAGAGAGATTATAATTCCTGGAATTTACAGACCACCCTGATTGATTTCTGCAAGATATATCATACATGGCAGCCTTGCAATGAATATTTGTTGTCTGTGTGAGTGAAGGAGAAGACATGAAAACTGAGGCAGTGACTCATCTGAGAGGTGTCTAAACAGTGACTGATTGAACAAATGCAGTAATGCATTCTATTCTTCCTTCTGACCTGTGCGGTTGTTTTGGAAGTTGAGATCCTCTGGTGACTAAGTAATCAGATGTATGGATATACTTCCTTGAGGTGTACTACTTGCAAAGGACTTTGACCATCACCCACAGCAAAGATGAGGGCAAATCAGGTCAGCCTGCTCTTGTTTTTTTGCAAAGAGATATACTCCATGCAATACCCTTTGCCACAAAATGGCCATCCATTGTTTCAAACAGTGTTTAAAATTTCACTTCAGAATGCTTACAAGTGCCCTGACCGGTTTGGATCAGTGGCTAGAGCATCGGCCTGCGGACTGAAGGGTCCCAGGCTTGATTCCGGTCAAGGGCATGTACCTTGGTTGCAGGCACATCCCTAGTAGGGGGTGTGCAGGAGGCAGCTAATCGATGTTTCTCTCTCATCGATGTTTCTAACTCTCTATCCCTCTCCCTTCCTCTCTGTAAAAAATCAATAAAATATTTAAAAAACAAACAAACAGAATGCTTACAAGTAACTCAAAATGAATAGATGTATTTTTGGGTGACAATAAATTTGATTTTGTAACTGAAACAGTAGTTTTGGCCTCTCTTATATAGCAGAATGTTATAGCAACAGAGCCACAGGATTTCAAGAAGTACCATACTCACATTCATTGAAGTGGATTGTTTTTAAGGTTCCAACACAGACCACTTGGTACAAAGGGTCAAATGCAGTCCAAACAAATACTTGACAATAACAGGTACAAAGTGCTGGGTCCTTGGTGAATGATTAATCATAAACTATCATAAACAAAAGTGTTCTATACATTTAATAAACAGGTTCATAAAGAGCACAGGAAATATGAAGGACAGTCACATCTTTCCAAATTAAATGTCAGTCCTAGACTGCTGAGTGATGCTTGGGGCATCTAAGTTTGAGGGGGTTTTGTTTAACACTTTAAGTCAGCCTAGGGTGGCTATGTCTGCACACCCATATTGGTACAATACATTGCATTCATAAATGTGCCTTTAGCATTCTTATGTATTTCTTTCATTACATAGTCTCCATTCAGTAGGTTATGTTATGCACACTCATTCTCAGAAACCAATGTAAGGGGACACTACTTTTCTGTTCCTGTATTTTTTTTTCTCATGGGAATTAAGGGAGCAATAACTATGACAACCACTAGACAGAAAGGCAGATAAACCAATGTTGCAAATACCAAAAAAAATCCCACCTCAAAACACCGAAACACTTTGTTGCGTCTTCAAAGTAGTCTTAATAATAAAAGTGACTATAGAAAAAGAGAATAACATTTGGTTTTTTTGGTTTGTTTTTTGTTTTTTTTCAAAGAGGTGTTGGAATGATATAGCCAAATGCATGTGATCATCCCAAGTGGCCTCATTGGATGGTTACACAAATATTTTTTTAAATTTCCAATAATTTTGCTATATTTCAGAATACTTTTAAAGCTTAATTGTAGAAATTATTTTGAACACTACTTAGTAAGTCACATAAAAACTAACTTTTTTCCTCAGTAAGAGTCAACCCTGGTGTTGACAGGGTTATTAGTGCCCTTTTTGGTACAAAAGAGGGAAACTAAGCCCATTGTGCAGGCAAAGAAATGGTTGCAATCAAGAAATCAGGGTCCAATCAGAAGTTAAGCGGGCCTCAAAGATTTATGGCAATTATCATGAAAATGCAAAGGAAATGACGCTGGTGATGACAGTGCTTTCAAAGGTCAGGTGTCAATGGAAAGGCTTTAGAAGTGGTTTCTTAGCCTTGTCATTTGGGAAGAAGAAAGAAAAAGCCCCTCCCTCTCTTCTCCCACCTGACCTTCCACTTCTTCAATACCAAGGTCCATGCATTGTGTTTCTATGGACCATAAAGACAAATGGGAATGAAAACAACAATCAGATTAATTACAGAACTTTTTGGTCCTGAAGGGTAAGATATCTGACTAAAGCATGGAGAAAAAAAAAGAAAATAAGGAAATGGAAAGACACAAAATGTACACCACATGTCCTCTAAAAGATGTTCTTCCTTTCATGTGAATAATTTTGTTTCTTCTTTTTTTTCTACTTTTATTTATTTATTTTTATTTATTGTCTAAAGTTTTACATCTGTCTCCTTTTTCCCCCCGCTTGACCCCCGGCCCCAGCCATTCCCACCCCGGGCAAGCCCCCACTGCCCCAGTGTCTGTGTCCATTGGTTATGCTAATATGCATCCATACAAGTCCTTTGGTTGCTTTCTAACTGCCCCTGCTCCTTCCCTGCCATTTGTCTCTGGATCTATGCTTGTTCATCAAATTATGTTGATCATTATATCCCGCATATGAGTGAGATCATGTGATATTTATCTTTCTCTGACTGGCTTATTTCGCTTAGCATAATGCTCTCCAGTTCCATCCATGCTGTAGCAAATGGTAAGAGTTCCTTCTTTTTATAGCCACGTAATATTCCATTGTGTAGATGTACCACAGTTTTCTAATCAACTCATCTACTGATGGGCACTTAGGCTGTTTCCAGATCTTAGCTATGGTGAATTGTGCTGCTATGAACATAGGGGTGCATATATCCTTTCTGATTGGTGTTTCTGGCTTCTTGGGATATATTCCTAGAAGTGGGATCACTGGGTCAAATGGGAGTTCCATTTTTAGTTTTTTGAGGAAACTCTATACTGTTCTCCACAGTGGCTGCACCAGTCTGCATTCCCACCAGCAGTGCATGAGGGTTTCTTTTTCTCTGCATCCTCACCAACACTTACCATCTGTTGATTTGTTGATGATAGCTATTCTGAGAGGTTGAGGTGGTACTGCATTGTCATTTTGATTTGCATCTCTCAGGTGATTAGTGACTTTGAGCATGTTTTCATATGTCTCTTGGCCTTCCTTATGTCTTCTTTTGAAAAATATCAATTTAGGTCCGTTGCCCATTTTTTGATTGGGTTGTTTATCTTCCTTTTGTTAAGTTGTATGAGTTCCCTGTAAATGTTGGAGATTAAACCATTATCGGTGATAACATTGGCAAATATATTCTCCCATGCAGTGGGCTTTCTTGTTGTTTTGTTGATGGTTTCTTTTGTTGTGCAAAAGCGTTTTATTTTAATGTAGTCCCACTTGTTTATTTTCTCTTTAGTTTCCATTGCCCTAGGAGCTGTATCAGTGAAGAAATTGCTTCAGCATATGTCTGAGATTTTGCTGCCTATGGATTCCTCTAGTATTTTTATGGTTTCCTGTCTTATGTTTAAGTCCTTTATCCATTTTGAGTTTATTTTTGTGTATGGTGTAAGTTGGTGGTCTAGTTTCATTTTTTTTGCATGTATCTGTCCAATTTTCCCAACATCATTTATTGAAGAGACTTTCTTGACTCCATTGTATGTTCTTGCCTCCTTTGTCAAATATTAATTGAGTGTAGTTGTTTGGGTTGATTTCTGGGTTCTCTATTCTAGTCCATTGATCTATATGTCCTTGTGCCAGTACCAGGCAGTTTTGAGAACAGTGGCTTTGTAATACAGCTTGATATCTGGTATTGAGATCCCAGCTACTTTGTTCTTCTTTCTCAGGATTGCTGCAGCTATTTGGGGTCTTTTTTTATTCCAGGTGAATTTTTGGAGCATTGTTCTAGGTCTGTAAAATATGTCATTGGTATTTTAATGGGAAGTGCATTGAATCTATAGATTGCTTTGGGTAGTATGGACATTTTAATGACGTTGATTCTACCAATCCATGAACATGGTATGTTCTTCCATCTGTTTATGTCTTCCTCTATCTCTTTTTTCAGTGTCCTGTAGTTTTTCGCATATAGGTCTTTTACCTCCTTAGTTAAGTTTATTCCTAGGTATCTTAATTTTCTTGGTGCAGTAGTAAATTGGCCTGTGACCCAATATATGGTCTATCTTTGAAAATGACCCATGTGCACTTGAGAGGAATGTATATTCTGTGGCTTTGGGGTGAAATGTTCTGAAGATGTCAATTAATTCCTTCTGATATAGTGAGTCATTTAGTATTGATGTTTCTTTGCTGATTTTTTGTTTAGAGGATTTGTCCAATGGTGATAATGGGGTATCAAAGTCCCCTACTATGACTGTATTGCTGTCAATCTCTCCCTTGATATCCTCAAGAAGTTTTTTTTTATGTATTTGGGTGCTCCTGTATTGGGTGCATCTGTGTTTACCAGAGTTATATCTTCTTGTTGAATTGTTCCCTTTAGTATTATGAAGTGGTCTTCCTTATCTTTTGTTATGGCCTTCACTTTGAGGTCTAATTTTTCAGATATAAATATTGCTACCTCAGCTTTTTTTTCATTAACATTCCCCTGAAAAACCTTTTTCCATCCCTTCACCATCAGTCGGTGTGAATTCTTTTTTCTGAGGTGGGTTTCCTGTAGACAGCAGATATATGGGTCATTTTTTCTTATCCACTCTGCTACACTATGTATTTTGATTGGGGCATTTAATCCATTTACATTTAAAGTTATTATTGATAGGTACTTGTTTGTCGCCATTTTTAGTCTTTATGCCTGTGTTCCTTCTTCCCTTCCTATTTCTTCTTTTTACAGCAGTCCCTTACGCATTTCTTGCATTGCTAGTTTGGTGGTAATAAACTCCCTTAGTCCTGTTTTGTCTGTGAAGCTCCTGATTTCACCCTCAACTTTGATCGATAGCCTTGCTGGGTATAGTATTCTTGGATTTAGACCCTTGTTTTGCATGACTTTGTATATTTCATTCCATCCCCTTCTGGCCTTATGTGTTTCTGTTGAGAAATCAGTCAATAGTCTGATGTTAGTTCCCTTGTAGATAACTTTCTGTCTCTCTCTGGCAGCCTTTATGATTCTTACTCTGTCCTTGGGTGTTTGACAATTTAATTATAGTGTGTCCTGGTGTCAGTCTTTTGGGCTTCATCTTGTTTGGGACTCTGTGAGCTTCTTGGACTTGTGTGAGCTTTTTCTTCTTCCCAATACCAGGGAAGTTTTCTGTCATTATTTCTTCAAACAGGTTTTCTATTCCTTGCTCAGTTTCCTCTCCTTCTAGGACCCCATTATGTGGATGCTGTTTCATTTCATGTTGTCCCAAAGTTCCCTTAGGCTCTCCTCCTGTTTTTCAAGTTTTTTTTTCCAGTTGCTGCTCTGCTTGGGTATTTTTTCCTACCTTGTCTTCTAGCTCATTGATGCAGTCCTACACTTCTTCTAGTCTATTATTGTTACTTTCTATTGTAGAAATTATTGCAGTGATGTCATTTCTTCTTGGTTCTTCTTCATTTCCGCTTGGTTCTTACAAATATTGTTGAATTTGTCTTCCATCCTTTTCAGAGTCCTTATGACCATTGCTCTGAATTCTTTCTCTGACATATTGCTTGCCTCTATTTCACTTACTTCTTTTTCTAGTGATTCCTCTTCTTTCGTATGGGGGCTGTTTCTTTGTCTCCCCATGTTTGCTCCTCTCAGAATGTCTGGTTATGTAGCACTCTCTCTCTCCTACTTTGACTTAAAGGCACAAAATTCAACACAACAAGACACAACACACATGTCACTGACACAAATGTATTCATGATACCAATAACCCCGAATAAAGGTGACCACCAGAGAAGAGAGAATTAGGGGAGAGAAAAGAGTGGAAAAATGATATTGAGAAAAGGAAAAAAATGTAAGAAAGGAAAAAAAAGAGAAGAAAAAAGAGGGGAGAAAATATATGTATATGGGGAGAAAATGTCCAAAAACCAACAGCTAATCCAAAAAATGCAAACAACAAACACTCTGAGATGAATGCAAACAACAAACAACTAATCAAAAAAATGTAAACAACAAACAGCGAGCTAATTCTGAGGAGGCAGAACTCTCTCCAGGTGATCTCTGACCTTTCCATCCACAGATTGCCTAACCAGCTGTGTTTAATTTGCCAATCCCAGGTGGATGTTGTTCGATTCAGCTGTTCCTTCTAACTCCTCTGTGAGAAGGCACCGCGTATTCAATGCCACTTTATCTCTCCCTGGACAAACTTTTTAGACACCTGCAGCCAGGGAGGCTGGAGTCTCAGTGTTCATGTGTTCGAAGCTGAGGTAGCTGGTCCCTGGGTGATGTGGTTGTAGGGTTCCGGAAGGTATCCAAGGTCTCTCCGGTTGAAGGTAAGGCTGGGCTTCCGACCACAGCCACTCTCCCCTTCAATATGGCGTGGTTTGCCCTGGCCGGCTTGGCTCAGTGGATAGAGCGTCAGCCTGTGGGCTGAAGGGTCCTGGGTTCGATTCCGGCCAAGGGCACATGCCTGGGTTGTGGGCTCAATCTCCAGTGGGGGGTGTGCAGGAGGCAGCCGATCAATGATTCTCTCTCATCATTCATGTTTCTATTTCTCCTTCTCCCTTCCTCTCTGAAATCAATAAAGAAATTTATTTTAAAAAAATATGGCGCGTTTTCTACTGCAGAGCTGGCTGCTCCAGGAGAGATTTTAGCAGTAGTAGAGGCTGCCCAGCCAGGGGAGCCTGGTCTTCCAGCTCCCAATAGTCCTATGGAATATAGCTGTCCCTCACTTACAAATACAGACACTCCCCGCATGTCCACACACTCTACTTTCACTCTCTCACTCACATACTATCTTGCAGCCTGCTGTCCTGTTGGCCGCCATCTTGGATTTCTACCTCTTCTTTTTTTTAAATTTTAGAAACTATATTCTCTTCATTTTCCTCCTGTTAAGAATACAAGATCTGAAGGATCCATAAATGAAGTTTCCCACAGGAAACACTTTTTCTCTACTTTTCATCATGACCCCTCTCAAAGAAAAAAGTCCCCGAGTAGGTGTGTACTGTCAGGCATGGTCCTCTGTGGTCCCTCTCCAACACCAGCCTCCCAATGTGCCCAGCCTCTAAACTTCCATCTAGGTATGGCTCTTGCTTCCTTTCTGCCCATCCTGGAATAGATCATGAAGGCTAAAGCCCATGGATTTTGAATGGGTATTATAAATTCTGTGATTTTGTTACCATGTAATACTGGAATTCTCCTTATAATATTCCTTTGAGAGGTCATTCAATCCCATGGAACTCTTCCCCTTGAAGATAAATCTCAACCTCTCAAAGTGATATAAGCATTAGAGAAAATGAATGTAACTCATATTATGGAGGGCTGGGGCATTGTGGGAACTATTTTGATGAATTATTCCTCCTCCAGAAAGCTCAGGCAAGCATCACGTGATTGGGATCTTACTGATCTGAAATTTGCCCCATATAACTTCTACCTATTGATTCTAGGAGTAGTCATGCAACCCATCACAACCAGGATGACTTTTGAAGTTTCTTCTGTGTCTACTTTACCCCATGTCAACTGTTCCTCACAAGATAGGATTGTTCTCCTCCTATCAGGTTCCAGGTTATTCTTACTTGCCAGACAAATGTTTAAAATTACCATTTTGTTAATGTATATGCATGTCATTTATTAAGTTGTAGACCTTAAATGTATACAACTTTTATTTATCAACTATACCTTAAAAAAATTAAGAAAAAATATATTATACTGTTATATTATTTTGTAGTTTATTTTTTAACCTATGCTTCCCTTTCTAAAATACTCTCAAACCATGCTTAAAACTATTTTAATTAATAATGATGTTAAGTGTGACTATGTTCAGTGCTAGACAGGTGCTTGGGATAATAAGGGAGCACTTTGTCAGGTATATGATTGTCTGACCTCTAAGCTATACACCTGAAACTGGTACAAAATAGTTTGAATGTAAGCTGTAATTGAAAAGAATTTTTTAAAAAGAAAAAAAAATGGTGGCAAGAGTGAATATGTAATGAACTCTTGTTATAAACCACATACTGTACCAAACGTATTTCATTCACGTCAACCCTCTGAGGTAGGTTTGCTTATCATCAGTGTTTTACAGATAAAAACCACAATCAGGCCACAGTGTACACAGGTTTGAAAGCTACCCAAGTGCACCTAGGAAGAAAAGGACAAAGCCAAGATTTAAACCTAGATGTGACCAGTTCCAGAGCCCACACTCTTCTTTGCATTCTGTTATGCCTCTCTCGTTCTCCCTTTTATTTTGAATATGGTTACAAGGTCCTTTTTGTCACTCATTAACATTTTCTAACTTCAGGGCCTTGAAACTTTAGCATAGTGACAGTATTTTCAGCAGGCCACTTTTTTTCCTCCTATATGTATCTTTCATTGTATGTCTATCCTTAAAAATTATGTAAATAAATTGCAGAAAATCTGAGCTGTGGATTATCTGATGGACACTAGTCAGTCAATCTCCTGCTTTTGGGCATGTTCCTTTTCTTCATTTGAATCAGAATTGCCTTTCAAATTCCATTTCATGGGATCTACTTATGTTTCCTTAGAAACTATTGAAATGCCTTGATGATGCCATGGTTACATGTGTGACTTTGGAAAGTTTGTCTCTGCCCCCTAGGGTACCTGTGTCTTTCTCATTATCAACCAGTAGTCAACCTCAATTTTTTTTTTTTTCATTTTAGACTTGCAGGTCATATGATCTCTGTCACAATGGGTCAAAACCTGCTTGTGGTAGTGCAAAAACAGCCAGAAGCAATATGTAAAGAATTGGCAAGCTGTGTTCTAATAAAACTTTATTCCTAAAAGCATTTGGAGACTAGGATTTGCCTGTAGGCCACATTTTTGCCTCCCCCTGCCTTAGACTGTAAAATTTCCTTTGGAAGATCAAAGTTGTTATGTAATATTGAACCACTGTGGATTAATAAGTTCAACTCAGTAAAACCCAAACTCCTTTTTTTCACTAAAATTAACTCCTTTCCCACGTTTCCCTATTTCTGTCAGTGACAACATTTTCCATCTCATGCACATTTAAAAATGTGGAGTTGAATATTTGATTTCCACTTTCTGATAACTGCTGCATATTTCACATCTGTGTATTTCCATTTTCATAGGTATCTTTATTTTATCACTTCACTTCTGTATTTATAGTCTTGGCTTTTGGACTGGCTGATTTGCCTTCAGATTCGCTACCCCTCCCCCACCCCACCCAATTCATCCTTAGTATGGCTTTTGGTTTAATCATTTCTAAAATGTTACTTTTATTAATTCTTTACTTTCCAATATTTAAAATCTACCAATTTCTGACCTCAATCTGCCTTTCTCCTTCTCTCACCCTCTATGTAAGTACACTAACACTTTTTTAAAAAATTCACTCTATTAAGGTATGATTGACACATAAAAGGTAGCACATATTATAATATACAACTCATCAAGTTTGGGATAAGCATCCACTTGTGAAATTATCATCATGATCAAGGCTGTAGACATATCCATCATCTCCCAAGGTTCCTACCTGTCCCTATTACTATTATTATTATTATTACTAGAGGCCGGATGCACAAAAATTTGTGCACTCAGCGGGATGCCTCAGCCCAGCCTGTGCCCCTGCTCCCCAGGGGATCGGGCCTAAGTTGGCAGTCAGACATCACTCTGGCAGCCCAGGAACCCTCAGGGGATGTCCACTTGCCAGCGGGGAGCAGGTCTAGGCTGCAGTCGGACATCCTTAGCGCTGCTGAGGAGGTGGGAGAGGCTCCCGACACCACCGCTGTGCTGGCAGCCATCAGCCTGGCTTGTGGCTGAGCAGAGCTCCCGCTAAGGGAGCACACTGACCACCAGGGGGCAGCTCTTGCATTGAGCATCTGCCCTCTGGTGGTCAGTGTGTGTCATAGTGACCAGTCATTCCCAGTGGTTCTGCTGTTAGGGTCAATTTGCATATTACTCTTTTATTATATAGGATAGAGGCCTGGTGCATGGGTGGGGGCTGGCTGGTTTGCCCTGAAGGGTGTCCCAGGTCAGGGTGGGGGTCCCGCTGGGGTGCCTGGCCAGCCTGGGTGAGGGGCTGATGGCCATTTTCAGGCTGTCCACACCCCCTTCAGGGTGGGGGTCCCCACTGGGGTGCCTGGCCAGCCTGGGTGAGGGGCTGATGGCTGTTTTCAGGCTGGCCAAGCCCCCCAGTGGGGACCCTCACCTCATGGAGTTTTGGCCAGCCTGGGTGAGGGGCTGAAGGCCATTTTCAGGCTGGCCACAACCCCTTCAGGGCGGGGGTCCCCGCTGGGGTGCCTGGCCAGCCTGGGTGAGGGGCTGATGGCCATTTTCAGGCTGGCCACGGCTGCGGGCTGGAAGCAGTTATCTGGGATTTATTTATCTTCTATAATTGAAACTTTGTAGCCTTGAGTGGATCTCAGGGCTGGCAGGGCAGGTGGGAAGCTTGGCTTCCTCCATTGCCGGGGGCAATCCAAGCCTACTGCTCGCTCCAGCTCTGTGGCCACCACCATCTTAGTTGGGTTAATTTGCATATTTGCTCCTGATTGGTGGGCGGGCGCAGCTTGTGGTGTAGCAGAGGTATGGTCAATTTGCATGTTTCTCTTTTATTAGATTAGTAATAGTAGTATCTGTGTGTATGTTAAGAACACTTAGCATAAGATCTACCTTCTTATAAAATTTTTAGTATACCATACAGTTTGTTAGCTACAGGCACTATACTGCAAGTGGACCTTCAGAACTTATTTACATGCATAACTCAAACTGTACCCTTTGACCTTCATATTTGCATTTCCTCCTTCTCCCTAGCTCCTGATACTCACCATTATGAATCTATTCTGAGTTCGACTATCTTACATCCCACATATGAGTGATTTCATACAGTATTTGTCTTTCTGTGTGCCATTTATTTCAATTAGACAATGTCCTCCAAGACCATCTATATTGTTGTAGGATTTCCATTTTTTGTTTTTGATTTTAAATGGTTGAAATTATATACAGGGTGCCCCCCAAAATGTTATACACACTTTAATAGCTAATAGCTCAATTTTGAAAATAAAATGTATTTTAATAAACACATTTATAATTATTCAAAGTTTGTGTATACAATTTTGGCATATATATATATATATATATATATATTCTTATAAAATTTTCAACTATATATATATATATATATATATATATATATATATATATCAATATATCACATTTTCTTTATCCATTTAGCTTTCAATGGGCATTTGGGTTGCAAATTATAAAAGGATTGCCTACAATTCAATAGCAAAATAACAAATGCTTTCTTGTTGTTGTTTAACCTTTGTCCTTTTGCTCACACCATTTCTTCTGTCCAGAACACCATTTTATCTGCAAAACACCTATCCACATCATATCCATTTCAAAAGCAAAGCTCCCTTCTTACATTTTCCATAATGCTTTGTCTACTCTATTCCATAATGATGCCCCCCCCCCCCACCTGAGAAGTCTTGTAGTATGGGCTGTCTCTAAGACTCATTTGTCACCTAATTCTTTAGCCACTTGCACAATTTTCAAGAAGTGTGTGGCTTATTTCTCCGATTAGAGCAACATTTGTTAAGGTCCGCAGCATATCTCAATCTTAAGTTTACTTTAAAATGAGAAAGAAGGCTAGGAAAAATAAAAAATAAAAATGACTAGAGCCTGGCCAAAGTGGCTCAGTGGTTGAGCATCGACCTATAAACCAGGAGGTCATGGTTCCATTCCAGGTCAAGTCACATGCCTGGGTTGCGGGCTCAGTCCCCAGTGGGGAGTGTGCAGGAGGCAGCCAATCAAGGATTCTCTCACATCATTGATGTTTCTATCTCTCTTTTCATCTCCCTTCCTCTTTGAAATCAATAAAAAATATATTTACAAAATAATTAGAAAAAGAAATAAAAATAGAGGAAAGAATATGTATACTGAGGAACAGACAAGAATCAGAAGACAGTGGAACTGTCTGGATGCTCTTGGGCCCCAATTAGAATGAACCAGGAGAGGGACTAGGAGTGAGCTTGCAGGCCTGGTTATGCCCTTTGCAGACACTAAATCATTTAATCATCAGTATCACCTTAGGAGGCAGAGAATACCATCTTTGTTTTCTAAAAAGAGAAACTAAAGCTGAGAAAGATCCAGCATCCTGTCTGGTGACTCCCAACTTATATCGAGAGAGTATAGTTTAAAGCAAGAGGAAACTATGGCTTGGTCACCTTCCTCTGATAGAGGAGATAGATGGCATGAAAGAAATTACTAAGATTCCCTCAAGGACTGCCAGCGTTGGCCCAAATCTTAGAATGGCTTTGTCACACTTGGGAGTGGGCAGGCCTGGGGCGCCCGGGGGCATTTTGTTTTTTAAAAAAATATATTTTATTGATTTTTCACAGAGAGGAAAGGAGAGGGATAGAGAGTTAGAAACATCGATGAGAGAGAAACATTGATCAGCTGCCTCCTGCACACCCCCCACTGGGGATGTGTCAGCAACCAAGGTACGTGCCCTTGGCCGGAATCAAACCCGGGACCTTTCAGTCCGCAGGCCAACACTCTATCCACTGAGCCAAACTGGCTAGGGCCCGGGGGCATTTTGACCAGAGCTTTGGAGGCAGAAACCTAATCTGTGTCTAAATGTTTATATTACTTTTTGGTGGTCTTAACTTGAAGCTCTTGCATATTTACAGTTTTTCATTTCTTCTACTTATGGTGCAGATATTACTCAAGACTTGAGGTAAGATGCTTTATCCGCATGTAATATCCATATGTAAGCTATACAACCACTTTAATAGAATAAAATAAAATAGATGGCTGAAAATTGGTGGCTTGCACATATTTTTCAATTATTCTTGACTATGAAGAGGAAGCAAGGAAACTCTTTGTCTTTTGAAATGGCATACAGTCTCCAAGATTTCTTTTCAGAAATCACACCTATGTGGGCCTGAATGAAATGTCGATTCTGATTTAGCTTTGAGGAAAATTCAAATGGTTGAATTGAATTTCTTATCATAAAAACAAAGTGAACAAATAAATGCCAAACTATGTGATTTCAGTGTATGGCTGAGTCTAAAGTAAATATTTGTGTTTACTTCTTGTTCTTGACACATGTGTGGTCTATCCTGGTGTGAGGGATTGGGGTGAGGGTGTGGTACAAATTCCTGGTCAGAATCTGTACATGAAGAAAGTCGGTTCAGAAAGACAGTCACAGAGTATTTGGACATTCAAGAACTTCTATGAATTATGCATATACTCTCACTGCAGAGACTGGGAATGTGTGCCAGCCAGTTTCCAGCGCAATAAAGCTCAGATGTTGGCTTTAGTTCCTTAACTTATTAAACAACAACAACAAACCACAAACCCCATCATATTACACAGTTTAGCCCTCTCCTCTCTCTTCTGTTGATTCTCCACTAAGCAGTTGAAAATAGTGTTCTGTCACCAGGTTAAGAATCAGAGATGTCCTATGAGTTATAACTCCCAATTTCAATCTAGTTACCTTTTTACCATAGACAAACAAAACCCAGGTTTACATTTATTTGTTGCAATACCTTCATGTTACTTCTCAAAAAATGTGAAAGTGGAAGGAATACAACTCAACTTATTTGGTTTACTAGTAAATACAAAACCACAACTTTCCATCCCTTTTCCTATATGACTGATAAAGTAAAACTAAAATGTTACTTCTTTCTTCTGGAAAAAAATGTGCATAATTACATATTTATAGAATGTCACATTTCCAGTCACCTTTCAAGACAGAAATGCCACACATTTTTATTTCTATTTCACGTATCAGTTATAAAAGAACTATGCTGGTAAGAACCAGGCTAGGAAATGGCATTAGACTATTGGGACTGGCTCATCCGGCACAGAGAAAACCTTGGCTGTGCTGCTGAAAGTGTTGAAGCTTTCCACCTCCTATGCTGGCCAGTTGGGAAAGACTAGTAAAGGTGTGTATCTATTATTGTTGAAGGGAGTCCACCTATTGAATATAAAAGGAAAGACCTTTTCTTTGATCACAAGTAGGTCATTACAGCAATCCAAATTCTGGTGACGAGTGAATGGCAAATTACCGTTTCCAGACGTGATTATCCAGGAAGTGACCTCCAAAAGGAGCCAGAACCATCCAGAATCAATAAACTGATGCCAGAAATGCCACACATTCTTATTTGTATTTCACGTGTCAGTGATAAAAGTACTATGCTGGTAAGAGAGATCTCTAGACATCACACATTTGGGCTCACATATCAACTCATTCTAGCATTGTAAGATGACACGATGAACACATTAATTCATGGGCACAGGTGTGGCTGTACCTGTCTAGTGAAGCACCTGACAGCCCTCATGGACTGCAGGTACGTAATGAGTGTCCTTTGGGTAGGGGTCACAGCCATTATTTGCAGATCTTGGGTTGTCACAGTGACTCTAAATCTTACATTTTGACAGCAAATTGACTCCCCCCACCTCATCCCACCCGAGTTGATTTGGTTATGGAGTGAGGTGTAGCATATTAATGACTGATATTCATGTCAGGAGATTAAATTGAATGCAATGAAATCAAAATTGGCTATTCAGATGTAGACATTGGAACATTAAAGAGAGAGAGAGAGAAGCCACAGAGTGTTAAACTGACAGCTCATTTCAATCAGCACTCCCTTTTCTATAGTAAGACTATTTGATTTATGATCTACTCCACCCCCACCCCCAAGCATTATCTCCATCTCCAGTGTGTCTCCTGGCAGGTTGTTCTGTTCTTCATTGTTTTTCTTTCTATATGCTTTCTTTGTAGCCTTACTCCATATTTAAATAAGAATATGTTTTTATAAATAAGAGATAGTTTTTTCATATTAAAGATAAGCTTTATTTGTTTAGGAGACCTTGTAGTTTGTGGGTGCTCATTGGGATCCTCGCCATGGTGTCCAATCGGGAACTATCTGAAGGGATGCCCAGAGAAAGAATGGGTAATGAAGAACATCTCCAAACCTTGGAGGCACTGATGGTCTACCCTACACACAAGCTATGAATGGAACACGCCTGACTCAAAACTCCTCTGGAAAAATTGGGAAAAAAATACATTAGACTGATATACTAGGTATGTGTGCACAAATGGTCTTTGTGTATATAACTTGATTTATTATAAAGAATGCAACAAAAAAGGATCAGGGAAAGGTAACGTTTCTTTGCCATCTCTCTAACATTTGTTAAGACCCCTACTTTCTTTCGTGTGTGTGTGTGTGTGTGTGTGTGTGTGTGTGTGTGTACTTTTCTATTGATTTTTAGAGAGAGTGCAAGGGAAGGGGGTAGACATAGAAATAGAAACATCGATGTGAGAGAGGCACATCGACTGGTTACCTCCCACATGTGCCCCAACCAGAGCCAGGGATTAAGCCTGCAACCCAAGTACATGCCCTTGACCAGAATTAAATCCAGGACCCTTCAGTACTGGGCCCATGCTCTATCCACTGAGCAAAACCAGCTAGGGCTTAAGACCCCTACTTTCTAATTATGTTTTTTTTCATCTCTTATGTTGCTGCTCCTTTGATAGGTGGTAGGATATGACTGGGGACAGAAAGATGAAAAGCTTGTAGTGATGGACAAATGGTGGTGTGTAGCAATTAGTAAGTAACAAATGGTCTTAAGTAATCATCAAAATGATTCCATGGTTTAGCTCATTATTCCCATTTTAGAGGTTAGGAATCAGAGACTTGGAAGTGTTATATAATCATGCAAACTGAACCTTCCTCCTACCCTCTTATCTCCTGTACTAGTCAGGGTTCTACAGAAAAACAGAACTAATAAGATGTTTTTGATTGTTGATTTGTTTATCATAAGAAATTGGCTCACATGACTATGGAGGCTTAGAAGATCTGAGGTCAACAAGCTGGAGACTCAGGAAAGCCTATGGTACAGTTTCAGTCTGATTCCAAAGGCCTGAGAAGAACCAGGAGAGCTGACCATGTAAGTTCCAGTCCAAAGCCAGCAGGCTGGAGACCCAGCAAGAGTTCATATTTTAGCCTGAGGCTGAAGGCCAGAAAAGCCCAATGTTTCAGCTCAAAAGTCAGACAGGAGGACTTTCCTCTTACTAAGCCTTTTTGTTCTGGTAGGGTCATCAACTGATTGAATGAGGCCCACCCACATTAGGGAGAGCAATCTTCTTTACTCAGTCTATTGATTCACGTTAATCGCATGCAGAAACAACCTCATAGATACACCCAAAATAACGCTTGGCCATGTGCCTGGATATCCTGTGGAACAGTCAAGTTGACACATAAAGTTAACCAATCACACCTCCCAAAACAAATTTCTAGTTCCTTTAAAGATATTTTAATAGTTGAAAAAGAAGTTTACACCTCCCTTTCATGCCCCTCTTAGAATATATGAGGTATATTAGAAAATGGATGATATGCACCTAAGTCTAGAGTGTGATCTGTGGGGTAAGAGAGTGTGTGAGATTAATAAAATATCCTATGTAATAAAAGCCTAATATGCAAATTGTCCCCTTGACTGGGAGTTTGACCGGAGTTCAACCAGGGGGTGGGGCGGCAACCAACAGCCCATGCATGAATTCGTGCACCAGGCCTCTAGTATGATATAAACAAACAAGTTCACAATAGGCTTTATATAGTGTTTTGCACATGAAACCACAAGTACATAAATATAATTTCCATTTCCAAACAACTGACACCCATAGATCTCCATGCCACCCAAAGGCACAATTTTCTCTCTGAAGCAGCCTTCGTTTAAGGCACATTCTAAAATCTTGGTGAGTCAAGTGTTGTTGAAATTATTTTTCATACTATTTTTCCTTTCCAGGAGTAAATATCAGAGTGGAAGACAATTTGAATGCTGCTTAAATGTCTGCTCAGTTTCACAGGATAAGCCCTTGATGTTCCAAAGGAGGGATGCATCTAGTATAGGAAAGGCACATGCTTCAACTCTCTTTCTTCTGAAAGTCATAGGTCTGCATTTAAGAATTATTTTCATGGAGAAACATACATACATACCACACATGCATATGCCTGTACACACGGACACACACACACATATACACATGCACACACGCATAGAACAACTAAAAATGAGAAGGGAAGGGAAAGATATGAGTTGAAAAGCAATGTACCCCAGGGACATCTACTTTTCTTAGGCAATTTTCATGTCAATGGGAAAATAGAAAATGTGAATAAGAGCTTGTTTTTCACACCTGAGGAAAGATTCTATCTTTACCCCCAAATTCCAGTGTGTTCTGTGAGAGCTGTCAATTAGGTAGGCTTTTTAAATGAGATACCTTGCTCACCATTCCTTTAGATGGGAAATGGCCTGCTGTCACATACGTAACAGAATCTCTCTTTCTCCCCCTATATCTTGAATGTTATAAAATCCATAGCTTTATTATTTTAAAGTTAGAACTGTTACTAAAAACTCAAACTTTTTCTTTAGAGAAAGTAACTTCTTAGTCCCATTTTGACAATTTCCTTTCTCATCATTGTAGCTGGTTAGAAGTGCCCCAGGGGCTTGTACTAATTTAAATTAATTCGTTTGTGGAGATGATCTTGGCTAGATTCTTCCTTGCATCATTTCAATAGTTTCTAAATTTTACTTCTCCCTAAGCCTCTGTTGGCCACCAGCCAGATGTAAGGCCATTACTTCTCACCCATTTCCACACTTTAAATGGCCATGTCAGGCCCTCACCTGTGTCTCTCAAGATGCTCTCATTAAATTGCTTTCATGTAAGGGAAGTATGCATTTTGTTTTATGATCTATGATTATTAGCTCAGTAATTTGAAGGAGTCTATTTCTATGCACACCTTTGTTGTTTGTTCCCAAGGGGTCTGTCTTAGGCTCCAGTGGTTGGTCTTGACTATTCATTTTGAATAATGGTTATCTGGGCCCCCTCCACTATTTCAATGCTATTGATTAAAACAAAACAAAATCCTAAAAGAAAGCCTCAGTTTAACAGATATCAGCC
This sequence comes from Myotis lucifugus, assembly GCF_000147115.1. Classification (NCBI taxonomy): domain Eukaryota; kingdom Metazoa; phylum Chordata; class Mammalia; order Chiroptera; family Vespertilionidae; genus Myotis; species Myotis lucifugus. The sequence continues at coordinate 2,575,594 of NW_005871081.1, forward strand.
AGACTTAAAAAACAAATATTTTAATATTATACTCAACCACAAAGTCATTATAACTTGAATTAATTGTTATCATGAGTTATTAATTGCTATCATGGGTCCCCATCAATGTCAGGCAATAGTTGCAATGACATCTCAGCATACATATTATATTGCTTTTTGCTCTCTGTAGCAGTTGTGCTCCAGCAATAGTTCTACATGGGGGAGCACTACCCCACTGGGTACAGGTGTGTGGAACTGGGGTACTCTGAAGAAAGACACTTCTGGTCTCAATTCATTCCTCATTAAGGTCTCAGCAACTTTAGGATTTATCACTAGGTCTGAGTAAGAAATCACTCTACTTGGTAACAAGTATGACAACTACAGTACAGAGTAATGAAGCTAAACTTGTAGCCCTATTAAGAGAGTTACTTTGGGAAGCTACAAAATTCTCCCTGAGAATGCTGCTATTGCTAAAACATGTGTTGTTTTTTTTCCAGTAATTTCCAAGGCAAATCCTTTTATTTTATAATTAAACTTCCTTCATTAACAATATTGTTTAGTTTCAGAACTGATCATATTTATTTAAGTAGCATCGAGATATTTGATTGCTTCCAAAAATCAAACCCTCCCTTAAAATTTGATGATTCTATTCACTCAGAATATTCCAAAGACTGTTGCACCCTCTCAAGAAAATTTTTAAAAGATGAACTCCAAAAATGTTTTGGACAGAGAAAGGCCAATTAAAGGAAGAGCATGTTCTACCAGGAGATCATATTGGCATTGATAAACTGGGTTGAAAGTATGCGAGTTCCTATGTTAGTATTTTTAAAAAGACATTGTGCTGTGTACAATTGTATTCCTAGGTGTGTGAGGGGGAAAAATTGGTAGCCAGCACCTACAGATGAGTCATGCATATGTCCCCCACTTTTTTTATTTTGAAGAGCCCAGTTGTCACTGAACACATGTGACTTTTTCCAACTTGCCCCTGTCATGAGCCATTACAGAAAAATTTGTGATCTGAATCTGAATGCCTGGATTCTTCCCACTATCTGGAAAAATGAAATAAAAAAGAGACCATCCCCTCCCCCACTGGTCCGAGGGAAAATGTCTAGTACTCTTCCGGGTTAGCCTACCTCTGGGTGCTAATCAGAAAGCCATCACAAGCTTTCTTAGTGTCTGAATGAGGTCAGTTTGGCTTAAGTAGGAACAAATGCAGTGAACCTTGAGAAATCGTATATCCTCTTCCTCTTTTGCATTTCCTTTTGGCAAGTTTTTATGGGAATCTGTGTTTATTTGTTGAAGGCAGATCTCTCTGCATTCGTAGTTCATTGAGAAGGATAAGTAGGCGGAAGAGGTAGTTAAATTGGGCAGCAAAGGCTTCATTGACAAATGTGGGTGTGTCTAAAACAAAGTTTGATTTTTGTGTGTGTGTGTGTGTGTGGGCTTAATGACCTTTCAAGATAATTTTCAATCTCATAGGTTTTAAAAATCTAATAATAATTATGTGATAGTGATCATGGCTGAAAATGTTAGCATAATCATTCTAAAAACAGGCTGTTAGTTCATAGCTTTGTATTTCTTTCCTTGCATTTTCAAACTTTTGTAAAATCAGGGGACAGAACCTCATTTTAAACACAGAGTGAATCTAAGGAGAAGGTGGGAGACCAATCAGTATTCATCAACTGTAGAATACAGTTGAGACATAAAATCTCAAGGACTTGTCCAAGATCTCAAGGCTGGTGGCCTTGAGATACAACTGTAAGATGGAATCAGGTCATCTCATTCTAAACCACGTGATTTCTGTTCTCTTGAGATAGAGGTTAACGAGTATGCTTTGTCAAATGGAATTTTCTGAGTGACTCTGGTCTGCACACAAATGTACTATGTCAAGTCAATGACGTGTCTCTCTTTTAAAACAAAACAATATCCCTCACAGTTGTCCCCTTGTGCGTAGATGGTGGCAAATTATTGTTTGCCAAGCCTTCTATCTCCTCTCCTTCTGTGTTCCATTGAGATCATGGAAATGCAAAGTAAATAACCATGGAGTAAAATGCCCTGAGAGTATTTATTTAAGAGTATTGTTCCAGGATATGCACAAAGATAAAGACTTTATGTAATGAATGAGTGACTCCAGAGGCCAAATACCAAGAAGTTATATTCTGTACCCAGTGTGTTCTGGCCAGAATGAGGCTATAACAGGCTCTCTCAGGACATGCCCTTAAAAAGGGTCATCTTGCCAAGGTAAAAGCCGGTCCTCTAATCCACAGGGGCAGGTAGGAACTCAAGAAAATGAGCCTAGGAAATATTCTGAGCCATTGTATGTTTGTCAAAATGTCAAGTTGGGAAGCAGGCAAACTAAAATTGGTTTAAGAGGTAGGGACAGGCAGAGGGTAGCATGGCCTGCTGGAGCCAGCGTGTGGGGTGTCAGACATCTGAGAAAGGCTGTCCTGGAAGGCAGGCTGGGGGCAGCTTGGCCAGAGTCTCAGACGTGGAAATGCTGGTAGCAGGAAGCTTTCTTTTTAGTTCTTCAAGAGTCGAAGAAGAAACAGAAGCTTTTGCTTTTGGTGTCACGTAACTTCTCTACGAAAGGCAGGAAAACCATTGCTATTTGGGAATCCAGTGTACTAGGTTTCAACATCACCCTGTTCCCTATAGATACAGCAAATGAACAAACAAACAAAGAAAAACCAATGAAAGCCTAATTTGGAATAAAACACAAAGCAGGAAGCACACAAAAGTCTCTGCATATTTAATGATTATTGACTTATTAAATTGGTTTTAAAATAAAAGCTTTCTGGATGAAATGCAGATTTGAAAGGATTACTAGAAAGTGCAGCTTGACTATGCCACTTATTTTACATTAATTCCTAGCCTTCATGCATTAAGCTCTGCCATTCCCCTAATTTCTCATAAACATATATCTTTAGCAAATATTGTTGGACCATGGAAAATGCCATCGATGCAATCTAAGGGTGCAAAGAACAGATTTTTTTAAATAAACATACTTTTTATTCATCAATTACATATGAAGTAGGCAGCAAGATATTTGGGGGGGGAACCCACAAATACAGAAAAAACCCACAAAACACACAAACCACAATCAGCCAAGACAGAAGCTGTCTTTTCCAGGGAGCCAGGCTTATTGTTTTACATAATAAGAACACAAAGAAGTGGGTTTTATTGATACAGGAACACATTTTACTGCTTTCTCTGATTTAACATCTTTACAAATGCAGTGCATTAGACTCCCATTTCATTAAAACAAGATTACTGGTCCTGTTTCATTATCACTGTTCTGATTCTTGGGGGAAAAATAATCTTTTTGTTACTTAATTATTACAGTGGGTTGTGATCATAAAATTGATATGGAACTCTCATTGTAGAAGTATATAGAAAGCATGCTCTTTGTGTATGGGGCATGGAGAAAGTAATTTTTTTTCTATTATATAGCCTAGTGGGAGAAATGCTTACAGCTCAAGTGTGATTGTAGAGATTTTTCTATTAATTAGACACTATGTGATTGTTTATATCTGGTGTACATTGACTCTGAGGTCAGTTGGATTTCAAAGAAATACTCACTTTATAAATGGAAATACGAAAAACATCAGCATCAGTAACACTCTCAGGAAGAGAAAATATGCAAATTGAAAAGCCAAGAGGAGAATTTGAGATGCTCCCAACTTCTCATCAACTTCTTAACCCATGACAGTAAAAAAAAAAAGAATGGCATTGGGGGGCAACCAAAGTTTTTGCTAATTGACATCAAATATAATCTTTTCAGTTTCTCCTCTCTTGTCATGACCCAAGAAAAGCCTTTGCTTGTCTCTCTCCCAAATGTTCTGTTCCACTTGGATGCTTGCCTGCTTCCAACAGATGATCCCTCACCTGCAGCCGCTGGCCCTGCAGCTGCCAGCAAACACTGCCGGTCCAGGCCGCCCACAGATCCACAGGCACTGCTGCCAGGGAGCCAGGGAACCCTCTGACACGCCTTGTCCCTCTTTCTGTCTACACTGGGCAAGGGAACTTGTACCCAGCAGCAGGTAACTGTGGGAGATGCTTAGAAAATGCACAGACTCTACTGCACAGGGGTGCTGAGGGTGGAAAAAGGCATCCTGTGTACAATGCTAGAACCTTTCCACCTGGAGAGGACACAGCTTATTCCAACTATGATTTCCATTATTTGTCGTATAATATTGACACTGATACCATTATCTCATCTAATCTCCAAACCACAGGTTCTCATGTGTGAACTTCTGAGGGGAGCTTCACCAACACTGAGCCCAAGTGTGTTGTCACATGTTGTCCTTCAGCCGGGGTAGGACCGACCCGGTTTCAAACCTCCCGTATGATTGAGATAAGACAGGCAGGCTTGAGAACCCACTGCTCGGACCCTTGAGGTGGAGATGATTGTCCCTTAAATTATGGAGGAGACTACAGAGGCCCAAAGACATTTAATCATTTATTCAAAGTCACACAGCTGAGTGTGGGAGCTATGATTACAACCCCAGGTTTTCTGAGCCCAAAGTTGATACCCTTCACACAACAGCTCCCGACCTGACTGAGTATTAGAATCATCCAGGAAGATGTTACAAGGACTGATGCGGAAACCCTCTCCAACGGTCGGTGCTCTTCATTTCAAAGTTCCCAGAATCCAAAGAGAACACTGGATTTGAAAACAACTTCACTAATCTGAAAGTGAGCCACCTGCATCAAAACTTCCTCGGGTGTGTGTTACCAACACCGATTTCAGGAAACCACTCCAGACCTCTCAATTCAGAATATATGGGGGAGGAGCCAAGGAGCTGAATTGAAAATGTAGGAAAGCTTTCTTAGTATTTTTTTTTCACACATTGGGAACTAGTGGTGTACATTATGTATCCAAGTAGTTACATTTAGGTAGATTTCTCTCTGCCTCTCTCTCCCCTCTTTCCTCTTCTGGACACTACTTCTCTTTTCTCTTCCGTACTACCTACTCCTGCAGTTTTTATTACAGTAATATTAACATTAATTTCTAAATTATATTTTTCTTTACCTTTGTGGCATGCACTTTTTTTAATCAATAGCAGTATATAGAAAAAAATTTTTGCACAGAAACACATACACACACATCTATTGTATTGGTCTGTGGGTTAAAAGAAAATGAATCTAGCTCCTTAGGATGAACTTATTTTCATATTTAAGGCTTTTAGCAGAAATTATATATGATTATCATCTAGTACTAACATTATCTAAGAAGTACAGTCTTTTTCTTCATTTCCTAGCAAGCAGAATTATGTATATATTGAAATTTATTTTATTTCTAATTTAGATTAATCTGGTTCTGTCCTTCCTTTTCTTCACAGTTAGGGTAAAATGGTAAGGTATTCTTTTATTAACATTCCCTGAATCGACTGATACAGAGACCAGAGATAGAGAAAATACAAAACAAGGACAAAAGGAAGAAAAAATGAGACTTCACATGATAAAAGGATAAACTAAAGGTAATAAAGCAATTACTGGAAGGGATAGAGTGAAGGAGAGTCAAAAAGGAAGGGAGGTTGGAGGGGCTAGGGACCTGGAGAAATCTAGAAGAAATTGAATAGAAAACAGAGAGGAAAACCACCTGGAATTTTTTTTTCAGAGTTTTATCAAGTGCTTATTTATTTGGTTCTCAAACATTCCTGTGAAGGAAGTAGAACATTTGTCAATGAACTCATGTAGCCCATGAGAACTTTAAGGTTGAAAGAGGTCAAGGACGTTCCTATGGTCCTATGCCAGGAGGTGAGAAATCCGCATCCTGGTTTTCTGATCACTATTTCAGTTTTGCTTTCTGTTCAGCTCATCTTATAAAAAGCATCAACTCATCAACATCCTCTTCCTTCCAGGTGGTAGGTGCTGGAAGGGGGAAGGTGTGAAGGTGGAGCAGAGCCAGGGCCCAGGGCTTCGCCTTTTGCTTCAGCTTCATGGTCAGCATCTGACTTGTCATGTCCGGGAAATCTTAACTCAGAACACCAGACAAATATATTTTTGGTTTTTTAGTTTTTCATCTCTTGCCTAACTCAGGCCAAAGCTCAAGTTCCTATCAGACGTAAAGGCTTAGTTTCAAGGCGACTGGAATTTCTTTCCTGGGTAGCTAGGTGATCCCAGGATGCCAAAGACTGTGGGTGCCCGGACGGCCAAGGCAGCAACTAGATTTGCATTCCTCCCCACAATGACAGTTCACACGGGGGCCACGATGAGCTGAGTGACACAACAGGACATTGTTTAGTATACTTTATAACTTTCCAGCAATATCTGTCTTTTCTTTTTCATGCTGGAAGGAACTGTTTTTTTTTTTTTAATATTCTGTCCCTTATCTCTCCTGCATGCTTAGAAATACACAGGGAGCCTTCTGGTTGATTTATATGGCATTATCTGTACAGTTGTTTTCCCCCTCCATTGAGATATGTAGGAAGTAGTTCTTTTGTAATTGAACTTAGAAGACCCAGCCACCTGCATTCAGAGCTCAGAGTAGGTGGAGGTCTAGGAGATTAGCAAGATATTGATATTATTATCCCTTTACTGTTATTAATGATTTTAAGTAATTTTTAAAATGGAAGTATAGTTGATATACAATGTGATGTTAGTGTCAAGTGTATGACATAGTGATTTTTATAGTTATACTACAGGCTCGGGGCACAAAATTCCTGCACTCGGGGTGGGGAGTCCCTCAGCCCAGCCTGTGCCCTCTCACAGTCTGGGAGCCCTCGGGGGATGTCCTACTGATGGCTTAGGCCCGCTCCTAGGCAGTTGGACATCCTTAGTGTTGCTGCGGAGGCGGGAGAGGCTCCAGCCACTGCCACTGTGCTTGCCAGCCGTGAACCCAGCTTCTGGCTGAGAGGTGCTCCCCCTGTGGGAGTGCACTGACCACCAGGGGGCAGCTCCTGCGTTAAGCGTCTGCCCCATGGTGATCAATGCATGTCATAGCGACAGGTCATTCTGCCATTTGGTCGATTTGCATATTACCCTTTTATTATATAGGATACTTTACCATGTGATCACCAATATATGTCTAGTAGCCATCTGTCACTGTACAAAGTTATTATAATATTACTAGAGGCCTGATGCATGAAGATTTGTGCAAGAATGGGCCTTCCTTCCCCTGGCTGCCAGCACCCCTTCGCTCCATCTGGAGCCGCCTTTCTGCCTTTGTTCCAGCCCGGAGCCACCTTTCCACCTTCCCACGCTGCCCAGAGGCCTGGAGCGGCTAGGGCAGTGCAGAACGCCTGCATCATCACCATGGCAACAATGCAAGGATCCTGCCCTGCTCGCCTGCATATGCAAATTACGCCACCATCTTTGTTGGGTTAATTTGCATACTTACTCCTGATTGGGCTGGTGGGCATCGCAAAGGTATGGTCAATTTGCATCTTTCTTTTTTATTAGTGTAGATTGACTGTATTCCCTGTTAATATACATTACATCCCTGTGACTTATTTATTTAATAACTGGGAGTTTGCACTTCTTATTTCCCTTCACTTTTTACACCCTTTCTCCCTACCACCTTCCCCTCTGGCAACCATCAGTTTGTTCTCTGTACTTATGAGGTTGTTTCTGTCTTGTTTTGTTTATTGTTGTTTCTTAAGATTTCATATATAGTGAAATTATATGGTACTTGTCTTTCTCTGTCTGATTTCACTTAGCATAATACCCTCTCTAGGTCCATTTATGTTGTTGCAAATAGCAAGATTTCATTCTTTTTTATTGCTGAACAATATTCCATTATGTATATGTATGTATGTATGTATGTATATCTATACACACATATATGTACATATATATGTATATTGTATATATGCACATATTCTTCAACCATCCATCTGTCTATGGACACCTAGGTTGTTTTCATATCTTGGCTATTGTAAAAAATATGTACATTAATTTTAATCAGAAGACAAAGATTCCAGGTAGGGAACCAGTGTGGAGCAAGGGATAAAATTAAGTGGAGAGTGTAAAACCCATGTTAATTTGGGGAAAATAGGAAAAGTACCCTGGATACATAAGTACCCTGGATAAATTTATCAAAGTTTGATCCATTGCTAGGTTCAGGCACCTGAGATACACAGGGAATAAACACCTCTCGCCTGCCCCAGTTTGTATGATTTTAAAAGCTTCCGTTCATCGTCACTGGATTATTTTATATGCCTGCACTCTTCCTATGCTAAGGATGGTGCACCAGTGGAAAAAACCATCACACAATTATCGTGTTTTCCTCCACTTATCTCTAATGCATGTTTTATGAGCCAAAAGTCATGTCATCTGAGCAACACTGGAGTAAAAACAGGGGCACAAAGATCCTGCTGTGTGTGCAATTCTTAGAAATCTGTTTTCCTGAACAAACAAGTTAGTTGAAAGAACAAAGTCTGAAAGTGAATCATAAACTCTTGTTTTGTTAGAGCAGGAACTGTTTTCGAAAACATCTCTGTTGGATATGGGGGCACAGATGGGCCATGGAAGACCAGAAATTAACTATAAACTTCCAAGAGGGAGCTGGACCAGCTGACAAGTCTGTTCTGTCTTTCCTTTTTCAGTAATTCCAAGGCAAGATAACACAAACTTTTTAACACATTGAAAACATCATAAACTGTTTAAAGCTTCAAGGAAACAGATTTTGCTAACGCTCACATAAATGAATTTAATAAATGGAAAAAACATCCTTAATATAAAAAGCTTTGTCAAGGCCCAAAATGAATTTAAATTTGGCTTCGCAGGAACTGATGTAAGCAATCTAGTGATGACTTATTTTTTAAAATGAGTCCTAAGGCATTTGAATTGTTTAAAATTTTGTAGCTGAAAAAAAATCCTCTAAATTGTATTACTTCCACTACTGGAAGTTGGTATTGCTCTTTCGAATAGGAAAGTAAACTATATTAAATTTAAAAATACAAATACTTTACTTTGAGGCAATATATTCAAATGCTTTTTTTTCACAAAACATTACCATATCTATTGGGAAAGCTTTGGACATCCGAATGAAATGTACATGGCTCCTTAGAGCGTAGACATCCTTGTTTAAATTATTCCAACACTATTTAACATTTATCTTTAACATTATAATCTGGGGGTTACCCTAAAGAGTCCAGATTTTTGTTTATATATACAGAGATATTTGTTCATTTGTAAAAGTTGCCTGACTTTGAAAACATCAAACAAACAGGACTTGATCAAGCAAAAATAAAATATCTTGATGCTTTAGGTAAATGATTTCAAGAGCAAAGCTGAGAAAATTTTCCTGAGTGGTTAAATAAGTGAGTCAATAAAAGTTCCCCACTTTTGGCTCATAAATAAAAACCATAATAACTCAATTGTTTTGGAAATTCCTGAATCAAGCTCTGTGTTCAGTTCCTTTTGCCTCTGACAGAAGAACTGACCAATCCTTGACCAAATTGACTGACCAGAAATATACAGGGTCTGGTGGCAAAAGTAGGTCTGTGTGTATGTGAAACACATAATTTATCCTTGTATTATTATTTATTAATTATTGTATTAGTTACCATATGAACAACTGTAAATCTACCTTTGCCCCACCCTATATTAAAGCCTGAATTCTCTTCTTTGACTGTCTTTGATTTTCATCAATTTAAAAAATATTGGATCAATATTGTCTCCTATTTTCATGCCTGGCCATGAAAATATAATCTTAGTTCTGTACAGGCTGAGTTTTCAAACAAAGAGATTTTACTAGTTTCTCACTTTGTCATGATCTATCAGTGTGAGCACAGGCAAACCTTTGCTTCATGCTATTGAATGCCCACCATGATCTTGAGAGCAGGTGGCAGTGCCAGCGTCCTCATGAGCATTTGCCGAATGCCTGTGCTCTTTCCTGCATGGTGCTGGCTCTCGGGCACAGAGTCCCTTTGAACATTCCGTTTAGGTGCGGCACGAATGTGATTTTGTTTACAGGGCAATGGTCCTTCTGGTTACATTCTGCCAGGAATCCAGGCTCTTTCCCAGAAATAATGCTTTTCCAAAGGGTAGATAAATATCCCCTCCCATTATATGGGGAGTTAATGAGATAACCCGGGAACGACAGGCACACACCCAAGGGCAGCATTGAGTGTGAAAGCTTGAAACACAAATCTGTCACAAGGAAGACGGAGGGCATGCAGGACACCAGAGAGATGATTGGACAGAGCAGCTCCCAGACCTGGGGGCCATCCAAGAGTGGGCTGCAGAACAGAAAGAGCAAGAAGGAAGACACTTCCCAGGCACCTCAGTTATACATGGGAGAGCGTAAGAATTAAGGAGAAAACAGGACAGGATCTATGTATAAGGAGTGTCAGATAGGTAAGAAAGCCCCCATGCTTACATTTATCAGTTGACAAATTGAGGTGTAATGACAGAGACTAAAGAAAGAGCAGTTAATAAAATAAGGTCTTTGTCCTGAGAACACAACCCAGAGGAGCCAAATATGCAGACAGTCAGCACTGCGGCAAGCAATTGCACCTCAGTGTGGGTATGAGCTGGGATCTGGGGCAGCACCAAGGGAATAGCTAACTCTGCCCGAGACTGTGGGAAATCTCTGCTGAGGAAAACAATTTGAGTTCTGTCATGGGGAATGAAATATAATTTCCTAGATGCAAATTTAAAAGTTAAAATGTATTCTTGGCTTAAATCACTGAAAGGAAAATGCCCATCTGAAGGGTGGGACGGGAAAGGATGGATACATGGGTGGATGAGATTCAAAGGGGACTTTGGGGCGAGGCTATAAGGAACAAAATGACTTCCTGGGGCATTTAGCTTGACCTTTGAAAACATGGAAGGTGTGTGTGTGTGTGTGTGTGTGTGTGTGTGTGTGCATGAGCACACACACAAGCATGTATGATTGTATAGATGCTTATTTAATTGACTGAGAATGAGAATAGAGATGGAAGGCAAGGCTCTGAGGAAAAGGTAATGATCTCAATCGTGGGCATCTTCCACTGGAAATGCTGTGGGGTGCAGATGGAACTACAAGTATAAGGAAGTCTTTAACAAAATAAAACTCACAGCCCTCCAGGTGGCAGAGGCAACCTGTACCCACCTAATCACCTCCCATGAGCCTCACCTCCAATTACCATCACACTGGGTATTAGGATCCCAATGTAAAATCTGGGGAGGGGGGATGGAGAGGATGCACAAGCATTCATATTTGGTTTGACTTGTACTTCTTAAGTATGGAGACATGGTATGCAGACCTCAATTTACTTTTACAATGTCTCACCTATGTTAGGGGTGAGCCTGGATGCATGAGTGCAGTTTTCCACCAGAACTGATGTTGGTGTCAGATGCTTTGGCTTGTTTCTAGGGAATTATTGGGCAGGGTTTTTGAAGAATCCATTATCTGTTGAACTTTTCAATGAGGATTAAATTATATTATTGAAAAAACTGCCAGGCCTCCCACAGTTTTGGCTGCAGTGTCTTGGCTCAGTGGTCAGGTGCTTGAGTATACAGATAAACTAGGGTAGCATTAATCTAGACAATTATAATCCACTATTATAATAGTGCCAAAGTACTGAGCATCCCATTTTATTTCCCCATTTTCCCAAAGAAACCAGGCTGTCAAAGGCAAGGCCTACTGAGGAATTAGATATTAGGAACTTCACATTGAGAAATAAATTATAAGGAGAAATAAATTTTCTTCAGAGGGGCAATCTCTCAAGACATCAGTCCTATAACAGAGCACAGTATCTGGCACATAGTACACATTCAATGAACAAACAAAGGAATCAAAATATACACCTACACATATACAAGTACTAGTACAACCTCACAGAATAACTAGAATAACAGAATTCTGAAAAGAGCTTGAAATCTAGCTTGATGTTAAAGGTGAGGTGAGAACCTATTTCCTGGGCAATTTGACCTCTCACACAGTAGCTATGTGACAAGTGTTTTCGTTGGACCAATGTTGAAGAATCTACCTCTTTCTTCTTAATAGTTACTGCTACTGGGAGGCCACTGAATTTGAGAGGAAGTAGATGATGCATTAAAAAAAGACTTTTTTTCATTTTTTCTGCATCTTCTAAGAATATTTAGTTGTCATCACTATACCTGTGGCCGCTTTTAATTCTGTGCATAGAATCTCCAGAATTTAAAGACAAAGAAGAGAGGGATTTCTGCTTTCCTGTTTGATCCTCATCAGTTTAAAGAGAGCAGTGAAAAATTCGCCTAGGTTTTCCAGTGACTAAGATGTTTCTGGGTACCAGGTTTCAGATCATAATGATTCTACGTAGCTCACCGGTTTGGAAGTTGCATAGTAATTTACAAAGGAACTTTGCTAACTTACAAAGCAGCAGTGGACTGGGGACAAGGAGAATTCAAATTTTGTTTTTCAAAAACATCAAAATGGGCATCAGATGACCAACACTCATTAAAATTAAGTAAGGGTCACCTGTTAAGCTTCAAAAAGGCAAAGATCAGTTGAGCATCCTGGGACTGTCAACATAGTTGCAGCCCAGCATTTTAAAATAAAAAGCAACACTAGTGTTAGTCAGGATTCCCCGAATCAGCATCTCTTCCATCTTACCCTGTGCGCATGGGGCGTTTCACTGCCCTGAAGTGTGTTTTCCTTAAACTGACTCCTTTGCCCAGTATTTTCATTGCTTCCTTAGAAAGTTCTAGAGCCATTTTATCATGTCCCTGTAGTTAAGAAAGGGAGTCATAGTGTGGCATTTCCATATTATATGGAAAAAATGCCAGAGTAAGAAATTAATGAATAAAATTATTGGAAATCCAGGAATTCTCCTGGAAGTATCAGCGACCAGATTTTGATTGCTTTTGTGAGCTCAAAGCAGTCTTGCGTTTCATTCTACATGTGCCTGCCTCATTTGCTTCTAAATTTTTCCTAGTGCTTGAAGACAAAACTATGATACTGGGTCTAAGGCCATGATGAACATTTACCAATGAGCCTACGTCCCAAAAAAAGTAGATTCAAAATTTTAATCTTGACTGACTTTTAATTGCAACCTAAGCCCAATAAGGGTCTCTATTTTTTAAAAAATCTGAGAAATTATGTAGTTTTGGCACAGGCAAAGAAAGTGCTGATTTCCTATGCAATTATGAGCTTCCATTCTCCCCTCTTTTGGAGAATTAACATATTATGTAAATTATTTTACAAATATGGTGCAGATGTCATTAATAAAACATGAAAGAAGGATCTGTGTCTTCAATTAGCATTTTCATTGTATTTCCAGTCCAGTCTCAGTTTACAGCTTTCCCTACCTTGGGAAAAACTGTGTTGCCATCATAGAAATCTTCTCTGTTTATCTGACAGTTACAGTATAAAGTGTGTCTATGACTCTATGCTGAAGAGTTGACTGGGGAGGTCTGATGGGGGATGAGGAAGGGGACAAAGGGAGAAAAGCCTGGGTATAGGGAGCATCACCCCAGCCTCTCCTGGTACCTGTCTTGTCCTGGTTCCTGCATTCTTCGCAAAGCCACGAGTCCATTCCACTTGTTTCCTGGGCGATGACATTAAGGGCTTGGCTATGGACGCTGGCCAGGCAGAAGGTCGAATTTAGATATGGCAGAGTTTACTCACTTCTAATAGGTTGAGATATTGTTTGGTGGCTGGATTCAGATTGTCAGCACAGTGTAGTTTGACCTTCAGTCATTTGTTCTCAGGTATTTGTTTTTGAACAGGAGATGCAAGTTTTCTGTTTCAAAGGTGAGGTTTCTGGTAAAGCATTGTGGAACAAGCGTTCATTTTTACTACTGTGGACATTTAAATCCAATGATGCTTACTCAAAGCAATCCACACCTCTCAGTCAATACACACATGCTATTTCAAAAGAAAATAAGTTTTTTTTTGTTTTTTTAAAAAACACACCAGTAGTTTAATAATTGTCATCAGTCTTGACAAGGCCTCACATCGATGAGGCAATGTGGATAAACTGCATAGAAACCATCGGAGGGAAATTACCCTGGAAGTTACGTCCCAAGCACACATTCTAAAATTAGTTTCTCAGCAGAGTGAAAACAATACTGCTAATCACTAAAGGTGTGTGTTAGCAGAGGGCCAAATAAGAGATGAATTTATATCTCTTGGCTTAGATCAAATCGGATGCAATTATATAGATTATTTAGCAAGAAAGCGCCCTGCTGTTGCCTTAGTTAACCAGATTTAGGGCGGGAATGTGCTGGTGACTGAGCGGCCGGGGAGAATGAATAAAGCCAGGCTGCCACTCTGACCACAGTCAAGAACTGTCAACTCCCCACTCTTGGAGCTTCAACTCCCCACTCTTGGAGCTAGGTGGGCCTGGCTACAGATGAAATGTGTAACCTCTTCCATGTTCAGAATTCCCCTTTTTGTTGTCAACCGCAAGTCACCCTTTGCAATGTTGTCAGCAGCTCAGAGTTGAGGCTGCACGAATAAAAGCCTCAACTGCCCAACAAGCAAAGACAACACCTGACCCACATCTGCCAATAGCGGCCGCTCACCACATCTGCCCAAAATGCTACCCAAAACGCTGGAGCTTGTCGCCGTGTACCCTCTCTGAGAGACTCGAGCCGCATTTAGTTTTCAAATATTTAACTTAAAACCTGTTTAATATTTAGTAAGGCTAAAGGAATAAAAGATGAATTATTGAAGAGATTAATGTTTTTAAAACCAAAAAAAAAAATCACAGCCATGCAGCTTTGTATCAAAACCTCATTTCACAGGCATTAATTTTTTAATAAAACATTGATTGTGCGATGAACTACGGTGTTTCTAATAAGCTCCAATATTCAGTGGGAAGGGCGTTCTTATTTTCTTGGGCTAAATGCAATGTGAGTTGAATTCTTTTTTATGTGGGTTCCAGAAACTGTTGGGGGGAAAAAAATCGGAAGGAATAGACCCTTTCTTTTTTCCCGAATTTGTAACCTGAGTGAACAATTTGAAACCCTATGACATTGAGAACCTCCCTTATGAAGGGGAGGACATGCCTTTTCAGACCATAACTCAGCAGACAAAGGGATCACCACCAGGAATTGTGTTTTCTGGGGGCAAAAGGAGAGGGAAGGGAGCCAGGGTGGTGAATTCAAGCAGAATCAATAGGTGGGGCTTTGTTAATAGAGAAATCTCTGGTGTAGGAGCCAGCACAGATGGTGGGGTGGGGGAGGGGCAGGCAGGCGTCTGGGAGGGGTCAGGGTAAGGATAGTGGCTAATCGTCATCCCTGTAATTTGCGATATCATCTTGTAATTCTCTTTTATATCTGCAGTGGAGGAAGATCGGATTCTTTTATCTACTGTAAGAACTCACAGAAACTCCTCAGTAATGCTTCCCAGGGAGCAGATATGTTAAGTGGTCTATGGACATAATAATGCTAAGAGAACTCTCCGTTGCATGTTGTTTGAAAATGTAGATAGAGGCATAAAAAGGATGTAGGTGAATACACTGCAATTTGGGGAACATTGAACGGAATGAGACTAGAAACATCACTGGGAGTAATTTTGAAGATTATAAAATAAAATCAAATTGTGAAAGAGGGAGAGAGAATCTAGGATTCAGAAAAAGGTTAAATTGTTTTAATTGGCAAAGGAGAAAAGAGGCAGTCCCTCTGGCAAGCACTGGGAAATGTACTTTTTGCATAGCGACACATTATGGGGAATTATGCCTGCCCCGCCGCAGGGATGCATTTGTAACTGCACATGAATAAGTCTTCCTAAAACTCAGCAGCAAAACAATGTGATACGTGAGGGCCCTGCTTTGGATGTGACTGATTCCTGGGGCCTGGGCTACGAGAGGCTCCAATTATCACAGATGAGAGACCCTCTGTGTGCTGAGCGAGACCAAATCCCACGCTGCTCTTAAGCATCTTTTAGAAGCTCGAAGAGCCACATGCATGTGTTATTACAAAGACAGCACGGGGTACAGGTGGTGAACATTGCATTGCTGAAAGAGGGAGAGAGACGGGGGGGGTGCAGGGAAGAAAAAAGATAGGATAGCTCTAAAATAAATGGGAAACGACGTTCAAGAGATTCTGTTTCAACAAGCTGGATGCATTCCCTTTGTGTTTATTCTTTTGAGGGAATGGAAATTAGCTTCCAAGGTGAAAGGTAGCCGTAGCTGCAGACAGAAACACACGCTCCTGTACTTAAGTTTTACTGGAGAAAATGCAAGATAGTGAAAATTCCTTTTCAAAAACATCAATACCTTCTATTTATAGAACTTGTAAAAATGAAGTCAAAAGCAATAATAGCCAGTGCTGTAAAACTCTACACATGCAAAATAAACTTACGAAGGTCTTTAAAAAACATTAGGTCAAAGGTTCAGAAATGTACCCAAATCTACCATCTCAATTTGTTTGTAACCATGGAGGTAGGTATGCAACATGACCCTAGAAAGCAGTTTTTATGGCAACTCTTATAATCTGATCTGACGTAACTTACAGGTTTGCTTGAGACAGAAGAATGTGCCTCATGATTGTTTTGGTAGGTTGTGTATTTTATTTTTCCTAGGGTACAATTCACTTATTTTAGAGAAAGAAAAATTTCTCAGTATAAGGATTATAGGTTATGAGAAAAAGTTCATGGTAAATGCTTATGACTGACTAGTTTTAGATTTGCATAAAGGTTTTCAAAAGCACCATTTTTCTTGAAGATTATCAATCAAGCCTTTTAATCAAATAAAAGCTTTTCCTATTTTGGTGGGGGATGGGTAGAACGATTGTAGTGGTTTTTCATACAAAGCCCTTGTTACAATACACATATGCATATACTCCTTGTTTTTATAAGTTTATTATAAAAGATCTTTGGGAAACTTCAGGATGCATGATGGGGATTGTCTTATCTGGATGTGAATTTGCTTCATATGCATATGGAATCAAGAACCAATTTTCATTAAGCAGAGCCCTGAGTGTCTGGTGACACAGAGACCACACCAAATGTTTCCCGTTCCTCAGGCTCTCCCACCTAAATCCCGATAACTCTCAACAGATGGCCTCCTCTCCAAATGTACTGAGACAAACATACCAGGTTATTTGCTATTCTCTATTCGCCTCCATTGATTTTGTCTTTCTTACTTGCATCCTCTTCAGGCACCTTTTCCTGTCCAGCGAGGAACATGCGTCTCTCCAACGGTGGCATCTCCAGTGCATTGTCCACGTTGTCCCTCACCTTTTCTATAGCGCCCACCCACTGTATGCAAAAGCGTGCCTCCATTTCACCATCACCTCTCAATCTGCAACTGTGTGCAACTCGACTTCTAGGCCCACTGCTTGATTAAAACTGCTGAAAAGCATTATTATACTTCAGATCCTCCAGTGCGGTCTTCCCTCTTTCTTGCTTCCCTTCCTCCGTCCTTCCTCCTGGCCCTGGGTTTCACTTCCCACACCCACAGCTGTCCAACTTCCACCCCATCACTGCACTCAACTTCTCCTGGACCCAGGTCCAAAGGACTCTTCTCCTGACGTGGGAGTGAGCGGGTAAGTGTCATCTACCCATGTGAAACACTCCCTCCCCACCCCCATGCTGAGCGATCTCCTCCCTCTGCCTCCACAACCCCAGATAGGCCCTCTTCCTGTTTGTCTCTGAGATCATATTCTCCTGTTTGGCTTAGTCTTCTTGTCCCTCCTGAACAATAATCATGAGTGCTCCCCAGGGCTCCCTCTTCATTCCTCGCACTGCAGGTTCTCATTCAGCCCATCTATTTAGAGTCACGGATGGGCACCTACTGGGCACTTGTGCCTGGTCTTGGCATTGTTAATACTGTGCGTGCTGTGCAGTCCTGCCTCAGTGAGACACAGCGATAAGAAAATGGTCACTTATGCTGTAGCTAGATGAAAATGTTACAATAAGGGGCATACAGAGCACCATGGGAACACAGAACAAAGTGTCACCAAAAGAGGGAGGGAGGAGGAGTTTCTTGTTGCTCACAAAGAGACAGAAAAGAACACAGTCTTCCAGGATCTGCAGGTGGCTCGGCGTGGCTGGAGCAGAGTGAGAGGTGAAGAGTGGCGTGTGCAAGGCAGGGGATGGCCTATGGACAGGATCGTGAGGCATTTTACAAACCTTTTAAAGAGTTAGTACTTTAGCCGGGATCAGTGAAAGGTTTTTAAATAAAGGAGTAATACCATCATATTTGCATTTTAGAAGCTGGGCTCTGACAGCTCTGTCAAAAACAGACAGGAGAGCTCCCAGTGAGAAAGCAGAAAAAACAGCTACGAGGCAACCTGAAAACTTGCAGTAACGTAGGCAGGAGATAAACGTTGCCTGGATTAGCATCATGGTGGCCGGGGTGAACAGATAGAGAGCTTACTGGCAGACAGGAGGGCCACTAATAATTTTAAATGCACAACTAGCTTATTAATGCTTGAAAAATTGGACTGTCTTTACTGGTAGCTTCAGTAGACAAATCCCAGGTCCACATTTGGTCTTGATGCAGGGCCATGGGTTACTGGGCTGAGCCCGGCTAGGTAGCAACAGCTGTCATTCTATCCCATGAAAAAGTGAAGTGTCCCCATAAGAATTCTTTTGTTTGGAAAAGGAGGAAATAATGCGAGGAAATCTGAAGCAAAGTATGATTGTGACATATATTTTTCAATTCATAGAACTTCTCCCAGGTTTCTAGTTGCTACAAGAGGAAATAAATAAATAAATATAAAGGAACCTGTGGGGGAAAAAAAATTGCAACCTTCTCAGTGAGACTCTGAAAACACAGTGCTTCCTCAGAATGTTTGACGTGGACATAAATAATTAAATGTATCCACATCACACCACACAGTTCAGTGGTGATGTGCACAGCTGTATCTTCAAATTGGAAAAGTTGGATGCCTTCCTTGTTTAGAGCAGAGCTTTTCTAACTTCTGAGAGAGCTTTCTACAAACAAAGGCTCCTTTTGCTCAGGCTCTTTTCCATCGCTAGAAGAGAGTGTTATCATCATTAGCACATATCAATCCTTCTGTTTCATGCTCTGCTTTACAAACTCCCAAAGTTGTACAAAGGCAGCAGCAGAAAGAGGAAATCTTATAAAAAAAGTTGTCTTAGAGTGCAAACTTATATAATATGGTGGTAGGTGTGAGAAGTTTCAGTTTTTACCTTCATTCCACCCAAAATATTTGAGTCCCTAGCCTGTTCTGGTGCTTTCTAGGGGTCCAAATACAGAAACTAGTCAAAGCTCATCTGCTACTGTGAAATTCACATCTAGAGAGACAAATCGATACATTCTCAATTATTGTCCAATATATCAAGTGCTTTGAAAGAGGACCAAGAGAAAAATGAGGCTGAAAAAGGTGTGTATAAATCCCAATTCAGGAATCTGTTTATTATCACATCATTTGTGTTTTGGGGAAAAAGTAATGGAAGTTATACAAAATAAAAATAATGATAACAACAGCTTATGTTCTATAATGAGAAAGTTATTTAAAAATTGAACCATCTCATTTGGCTGGTGCATGTGTGAGAGAGGGCAGCTTTGGTGCCCATCACTGGTTCCTTCACTTGCTTCTCCTATTTCCGACATTGGAACAGATGTTGGGATTATGGAAATGCATCAGCCATGACTCCTACCATCAGAGACCTCACAGGAGAGAGAGAGAGAGAGAGAGAGAGAGAGAGAGAGAGAGAGAGAGAGAACACGTGACATATTATAGATGTCATAATACAATAGATGTGGATGATAACAGAACAATCCATGAAGGGGTGAGCACCTGATTTTTCTTACACCCACAGAGAAGATCATTTAATGACATTTGACCTGGAAGAATCGGCACCTGTCTAACATGCTGCCTCTCCTCAAGCAGGGGGAATGCAGGACTACCACCAGAACTCGTTTTTAGGGAGACTCAATGGGTGGGAAATTTTCAGGTACACATAAATGCCTCCGAAAACATTACTTGAGAAAGTACTATTTTCTGATATTTGTAATTTTAAAACTGATCTTTATTTTAGACGTATACATATACATATATACATATACATATACATATACATATACATATACATATACATATACATGTAGAA
Organism: Myotis lucifugus; assembly: GCF_000147115.1. NCBI lineage: Eukaryota > Metazoa > Chordata > Mammalia > Chiroptera > Vespertilionidae > Myotis > Myotis lucifugus. The sequence continues at coordinate 2,595,515 of NW_005871081.1, forward strand.
CAGTGGTCGGCAAACTCATTAGTCAACAGAGCCAAATATCAACAGTACAACGATTGAAATTTCTTTTGAGAGCCAAATTTTTTAAACTGAAACTATATAGGTAGGTACATTCAACTTTAAATTCAACTTTAAATTCATGGTTTTCATCTTCCGTTTTTCTTTGCTTCTTCTTTGTAGCCATCTCAAACAGGGCACCTAAAAAATGTTTCAGTTTATAATAATAAAGCCACCAACACAGAAGAATTACAATTCTTAAATTGATGACAAAAATACCTGTAGGACTTGCAGCTGGTTGGAAAAATAAAGGTAACTTTATGCTTCGAGTAGGTACTTTTGTCACCCACGCGCGATTTGCAGACGCGACTAGCACTAACCACTGCACATGAGACTGCTGACTGCTGGCTCACTCAACTCGTGCATGAATCGCACAGCTCATATCCCGCGGCCGCCTGCGCCGCTTCTCCCGTTTCCCAACCAACCGACACCCCCCACTTCTTCTAACGCCACTTCTTCAAAATAGACTCGCCCAGGCCGAAAACCGACTTCTGCACATGGGCCACGAAGTTTCAATCGCATTGTACGTGCGCGCCCACACGTGGTATTTTGTGGGAGAGCCACACTCAAGGGGCCAAAGAGCCGCATGTGGCTCACGAGCTGCGGTTTGCCAACCACTGATGTGGAAGTTTGCAGCAATTTTGGGTGGGCTTTGGAGGCAGCATTGTTCCTTGCTCCTCTTCACTGAAGATCTCCACTGAGGTTGCCACACTCACAGTCGACAGCTGAAAGCAAAACAAAACAGTATTTTACACATAGCTGGGCAAGCCCCTGATTCCCTCTGATATTTAGTGAATGCTAAATTCAATAATGTGGGTTAATGATTAAGCAAAGTTAGGAGATCTAAGCAAGACTTTTTCCTTCCTATTCTTTCTTCCCTGAAACCAGGCTTCGTGCTGACACTCATCATAGAAGACATCACGGTGAGCTGTCCCTGAGAGGCCAGGCTTCGTCTGCAGATCTTCTCATCCATAAATGCCAAGTGAGCAGGCCGCCCACCAAAGAGACTTCACTGAAAAGAGAAAGTAAGGAGTGGCTGAAGAATGCCTGCGAGCTGCCATTAAGGTTCAGTGACACTGCCCACTAGTAGAGCCAAGGCCCAAGAGTCTAACCCATTGAATAGAGTTTTGTCCAACTGGATTGTGGTAAGGTGGCTCAGAAGGGTGTGTGCATGTGTAGGTGTGCATGTGGGTATGATAGGTAAGAGATAAGGAGAGCCCCAGACTCAAATCACACTATAGTCAAGAATGAAGAAGAAGATAACCATGACAACCAGATTTCTCTAAATGGGTTATTCTGCCCTCCAGGAGCATAGCCTCTAGATAGGATCAGTCTTTATTAAACAAAACTGATAATTAATAATACAAATTAGCCTTATAGATGAGTTGGAGAGAGCAAGTTCACTAGCTGGTGTCATTGGCTGGATGATCTTGTACTGGAGGCAAGATTTTAATTAAAATTTGAGTGATGAATTCTGTTTCCATAAACAGAGAAAGAATGACATTTTTGATGGGTGAGCTTAAAGCAAAATTAAATGTTCAATTCTTATCTCGTTATTCAATAAATCCTTCAATTTTGGCATTGCAAGGTTGTGACAATGACTAGGTAGCTTGATAATTTCACAAAAAACATTTCCTTTTTTATAGGAAAAAAGTTTTTATAAAAGCAGCCAAAGAAGAGGACTTTACAAAATTTCACCCTCCTCCATTTAATGTCTGTATTTTAGAACCCATGGCAATTGTATTAACTGTTGCACAAATATTAATACTTTTCTTTAAACCACTTTTACTTCTAAAGGTAAAGCTGGAATTAGAAATGTTAAAATAAAAATTCCCCAAGCATTGAGGGAGTCATACATGGAAGGGGACATGCTTGTCATTTGAAGTTGTAGCTCTTTGCCCTATTTCCAGAGAAGACAGCTGTGGATGCTTGTGTCCTATCATGCAATAATCCAGAGCATGCCTTCAGCCCACCATATGGGAGGAAGTCTGGTCCATTGTGAAGATTCCAGACATGGCTTTGGGGATTTCCTAACTTCAGATCAAAGTGGATGGAATTAGGAAACTGGCCTTCATCACTGTCCAGCATTCCACCATGATGGCCACTGTTAGCTTTTTCATTTTACAGATGAGAAGAAACCCAAGGCTTCTTAGAAACTCACCTAGTTAGTGTCCGAGCATGTTCTTTAAATTCCGTCTCTTTTCATCTCCAAGTCCATCTCCAGGTGCACAGGATGGAGGATGTGGCACCTAGAAGCAGAGTAAATCCTGCTTAACTCTTCTTGACCATCCACGCCTCATAGGCTTCCTCTCCTCCAGGACTGATGTACCCAGATATATTATGTCAAGATACTTACATCTTTATGGAGCTATGGGAAGAGCATTTTCCCAGAATCCAGTTATTAATTAGACCTCTCTCAGCCTCAGTTTCACTATCTGTACACATCAAGAATGATAACATTTACCTGCATAGAATTATGATGACATAAAGGTAATTTTACTATATAGGTTGTTTAAATTCATATTTTAAAATGCATTTGCTTATAAATTAAGCCCTATTTATTGAGTGTCTACTATGGGCTGGGAATGATAGCCAAGGTTGAACAGAACAGACTTTGTTTTCTCTCTCATGAAATTTAAAGTGAAATAGAAGAGGCACAGACCATACGTTTGAATAGATACAAAACCAAGTATGTTGTGAATGGGACGCACTGAGGAAGATTTACAGAAGTGTCCAATCTGATTTTCAGTATCAGGCTAGTCCTTTTTGAGAAAGTTACCTCTAAACTGAGATCAAAGGGTGGTTTGGATTAATCTAAGCAAAGAGAGGGAAAAGACATATTTCAGAGATATGGGAACAGCATGCATAGAAGCAAAGAGATAAGGGGCTGTGGGCATAGCACATATCCCCAAGGATCACATAGAGAATATGGGTTTTATTTTAAAAGCAAAGGGAAGTCACTTAATGATCTCATTGTAGCATAACTTGTCTCTCCTATCGGATTGTAAACTCCACGAGGCTAGAAACCAAAATGAACATGTTGTTGCCTCTCTTACAGCACCAGATACCATGATTTGTTAATTAAATATTTGCTTGCTGGAATGTCCTAAGTTACAGAGTGAGCAAAAGTACTTCATGAGTACTTTTTCATTATTTTTCCCAAGCTTGAATGGCCTTTGAACTGCATGAAGAATAGAATGTTAACTGTGTTCCACCAAACTAGGTATGTTTTAAAATTAGAGGCAAAGACTTCACCCAATATATGTTCTCTTCATCCATGTGTTTATTTGCGTAATGACGAATAACTTCACATATTACATTTCCTTCCTTTTGAAGTGCGTCTGATTTGTTATTTCTTATTCCCTTTGGCTTTTTCAGGATATTACAATGATGCTGGTGAATGTTTCATGTAGCTCTTGGCTGCCGTTTCACATAAGGAAAAACAAACAGAAAGACCTCAGGGTAATTGTCCCTATGTCTTGGACAGGGATCAGTAGCCACTCCACAAACCTGTGCTCCTAGTCTAGCAGACACTGGACCCAGCACTGGAGGCTTCATTTCATTGCTTAGAATGTGAATGAACAGTAGAGGTGTCCTCTCCATAATGGTCCTGTTACCCTTTGATCCTTACTTCTGTTCCTTTTTATTTCTGGCTTTTGCACCAGAGAATGAATGATCACTGGACATCTCCTTCCACAAAAAGTCCCACAACAACTTTTAAAAGCTTAAATTCTCATTGTGCTTTATATGTGGTTTCTCAAGATGTTTTTTATTTGTTTTTGATGAGCACATCTTTTTGTAAATTCATTATTATAACAATTAGACATAAAAATGAATTTGATACAAAATTCATTCAATTTTCTCAATTGGGTATGTTTTTCTCTATGTTGAATAAAATTGCTGAGGGGTTTGTTTTATTTTCATTTAGCTATCACCCCCTTGTGAAAAATGCCTTATTATAAGAATATTTTTAGTGTTATCATTTGGGGATGTGAAGTACTTTTGGGGGGCAGTAGAGTGGTACAGAGTAAACTGAACTCTTTATTTTTTAAATTAAATCTTTATTGTTCAGATTATTACATTAGTTACTCTTTTTTCCCACCATAACTCCCCTCCACCCAAATGACAACAAGGACATAGCAGTGAACAAAACCGAACCACTTCCTAATGGAGGTCCCCATCTGCACATGGATGCTGAGACTGATGTGAAGGAATTAAGACCACTTGGGCTGTTCACACTTGTCAGGTTCTGCAGCTTGCAGTGACTGATAGCAGGAGGGACTATGGGTTTCCTCCCCAGTGATGTTACCACCAGTGATAAGCAGCATGAAAGCAACTCACAGGCCAAATTCCACTGTGTCCAAACTTTTATTATCAAGTAGATACAGAAGTAGTGATACAACTTTTTCTGAACATTTAGTGAAGTCCCCACTCTGTTTTATTTTTCCAGGCAGTCCAGTGAGCATTCTTCATGAAGGAAAAATACAAAAACATTCTGATGACAGGATCAGCGAATCTAGGGATCTTCAAACATTTATGTTCCCATGGCCCCTAAAGATATTTGGAAAAGCTATGTATGTACTTCCTCACATGTTTAAGTTGAAAATGGTAATTGTATTACAAGTTTAACAGTTGGATGGATGAACTATCCACTATAATGTGTACCGTGGTATATTTGTACTAAGCATAGTTTTGTTAAATCCTTAGAGTTGAAGATTTTTCCCATTGCATTCATATAAATGACTATCAGATAATCTAATAGAATGAGCCAATCCTCACAGACTCGCTTTCTGACAGAAAAGAAATTTGACTTGTTTTTTTACTTCAACTAGCCATGCCTCTATGATTTTCATGTTGATTCTGAGTTCTATCCTAAAGTGGGTTGGTAGGTAGATACATAGGCACTGGACTTTGTTATAAATGTGTTTGTCATCTGTATGCAATAAGGTGCTTCTCCTTAGTATATCTTTCCTAACCTTTCTTTGCTTGTTGTCAAAGGACTCAGATTGTCATGCTGTTACTTTGTTCAGTGCTCAGAGTCTCACCTCAGACTCCAGTCTAGTCAAGATAGGTGTGTATGACTCTCTTTCATAAAATGGGTGATGAGCCTGCCTGGTATGACTCAGTGGTTGAGTATCAACCCATGAACCAAGAGTGTCATGGTTTGATTCCTGGTCAGAACACATGCCCTGGTTGCAGGCTTGATCCCCAGTAAGGGGTGTGCAGGAGGCAACTGATCAATGATTTTCTGTCATCATTGATGTTTCTATCTGTCTCACCTTCTCACTTCCTCTCTCTGAAATCAATAAAAACATATCAAAATTAAAAAAATAAAGTGGGAGATGGGATGGGCAAATGTGAATAGAGGATATGAAGTGAGGGTGTCATTTCAGGCTAAAGGAAAAAGAATCTATGCAAAATAAGGATCTGAAAAAATAATTCCATTATTATCATGTCTCCTAACATATTACCTAAACATATTGTACAACCAGGATACATGTCCCAGTTATAAGACTGCTCACCAGTGATAGATCTATTCAGACAATAATAAGGCACCTTCATAAATGATATAATATGGCCAATGCACTGGAGAGGAGAGAAAGCCTAGAAAAATAATACACTATGAGTCTGATGTTATTTTGATATGTAACTTTTGACATTGGAATGCAGATGTTCTTAAGTATTTGGACATTAAGGTTGGCCTTTAGCTCCACCTGAAAATACCTCCTTCTTGCCTCCATGGATGAACCACCCATCTGCTCCTCTCTGAGACAATCCTTTCCCATGTGTATTGATTCCCATTCTCTCCCTTTTACTGAGAAACATCTCTCCAGCAGTTTTCTACATCTTCAATATCAATTTCTCCTTCTGCTCCCCATGAATCCTATCACTGTGTAAAGATGTTATTATATTTCCCACCTTAAAAAAACCCCACATAAACCAACCCTCTCCTTACTCTATTTCCCCTCCAGCTGCCACCCCAGTTATTTGAATTATTTGCTTCTCTTTGTAGCAAAATTCTTCCGAAGAGTTGCCTCTACTCTCTGAGTCCAAATTATCTTTTCCCATCTTCTCTCAAATACACACAAATCATTCTTTCATGTCCACTTTCACAAAAACTGCTCTTGTCTAGGCCCCCAAAGACCTCCCCAATTCTCAGTGCTCAGGTCATGTGACCCATCAATAGTATTTAGCATATTTGGTTCTTCCCTCTGCTTTGATGTTTCCAGGATACCACACCTTCTCATCTCTCTTTCCACATCACCAGATGTCTCTTTTCAGTCTCCTGGGGTGGCCATGTCTCTTCTCCTAGACTTCTTAGAGTTTAAGTGTCCAAGGAAAGCTCTGGCTCTTGGCAGATCTGCATAGGCCCAGCCAGTAGTGTGTGGGTTCTTGACTTTGTTCAAGAAACATTTCACAATGTGAGTCCAGGTGACTATGAGGGAGCATATATTAAAGCTGGGGACTCTAAAACAAGAAGAACTTAGCATAAAAGAAGCATCAGGAGAGCCTAAGCTGGGCTGCCTTAGCTCTCTGGGAAGTCAGAGAAAAGGGCCCTTAGGGCCAGGATCAGAGGATTAGGCTGGGACGAGCTGCTGCTGCCCATTGCTCCCCTGGTTGCAAGTCTCATGGAGTCCCTGAGAGTTTAGGAAATGCATGCCTGTGAGGGAAGAAGTAGGGGAAAAAGAGGGGAAAGAAAATGTTGGGGGATGATCCCCAGTGTGTAACATGTACTGGGTCTCTTGTCTTGAGGCTTTATCTCTCTCTTGAAGGCAGGAATCTTAAGGGAGTGCTGGGGATGACCAGCAGACCCAGAGCGACAGATGAATGGATTACTTTGACACATTTCTGTGAAAAAGAGGGCTAAGGGACTGCTTGGTTATAGGAACCAAACAGCCCCATTCCTCTGCCTCCTTAAGTTGTTTTTGTAATAACAGCTTGAACTAAAATTAATTATTGAATACCATCAGCAGGATAAGCATTCTTGAGAAGACACATGCATCTGTAATGTCCTTTAAGCAAGGATGTTTTGAAGGCTAAATTTAAAGATTCTAGTAAAACACCTGGGGGCTCAGACTTGTTTGGAAAAGTCAAGGCAGGGTCTGCTGCTTTCAGCAAGGTCTCCCTAGAGGCCCCCGACCTTTCAGAGAATCCTCCTTACAGACTTTCCAACCAAGTCCCATGCTTCCCCTCAGGGGAGGTCTCAGGAGAGGGTTTCAGCAGAATATTCTTTAGTTTTCTAGGTATGCCCCTTCGGGGTCATGGTCTCACTGACTGGTCAGTGTCAGAGCAGGGGGTTACTAGTCATTGCAGCTGGTCCTGGTGTCACCCACCTGGTTTTTCCACTTTTCTAGGCCTGGAACTGAAATACAACTGAGGCCTAGATGTTATCTCTAGGAAGGTGACCCTCTGTACTGCTGTAAATTTCTCTGCCAGTTTGTTCAGCTGTCTGTCTCAGTTTCCCTATTCTACTTGTCCTGGTTTACTGGCCTGTCTCAGCTTCTTCCCTGTTCTGCAAACACACCAGCAGAGCACTTTACCTGGGTGTTCCTTGTTATGATGATTCAGCCCCTGTTTCAGAGGCTGTGCACTGCCTGGCTCCACTGCCTAGAGTACTCTTCCCAGGTATCTTTCAATTCTTGGCTGAAGTCTTACTTTCCCAATGAGACCTATCCAGCTAATCCCAATGAGACCTATCCAGCTAATCCTGTTAAAAATGATGCCTCGCTGTCATTACTTCTAGTTCCTTTTATTCTGCTCTATAATCATTACCAGTCCAAGCTCTGCATGCACAGTGCTTCGAAAGGCCCAAACTCAAAATGTTAGAATTTGGAGTAAGGAAAGGTTTATTGATTGAGAAGGTGCCAACTGAGAAAATGGGGAATCCTAATCCTCAAATCCTTTGTAAGTAAATACAGAGATCAGACTTCTTTTATGTTAAGGTAAGGGAAAATGGGAGGGGATGTTTTCATAAAAACTCAAGCCCTAAGCAGAATTCCTCTCATAATTAGCATGTCTAAAGTGGGAGCTATTCTCCTGGAGGCCATGGGAACAACACAGGCTTAAACAAGATGGGGTCAAAGACCAAGCATTTCACTCTATTACTTATTTTTTCTCTTGTATTACTTTATAAAAATGATCTACCATCTGTTATGTTCAGTATTTATTGTTTGCCTTCCTTTGGATAAAATGTCAACTCTATGAGGGCAGGGAGCTCCATCTATTTTGTTCAGTAGTGTTCATCTCAAGAACCTAGAATAATGCCTGACACACAGTAGATGAAATAAACCAATCATTAGCATTTGAATGAACACTGAAGGTAGGGAATAAAAGAAGAAAAGGTAAATGCTTAAACTGGAAACAGAGGACTTCTGCATACATTAAATGGAGAAAGAGGTAACAGTGATAGACAATCGAGAAAAACCATTCTCCAGTGGTGGAGGATAAAAACGGTCTTGGAAGGAGTCTCTGGGGTTCAGCAATATCAAGTTTAGGAGAGAAACTGAGGAACTGAGACTTGACTAGTAGTCCTTAGGTGGGAAGAAGGCACTGTCACTTTTAGAGAATTAGTGAGGAGCCAAATTGGAGACAGGTAGGCTCTCTAAAGACTGTCACTGGAAACCAAAACATTTGGAAATCAATACAACTCGGTTATCAGTTTCCAGAAGGAGTGAATTTGTCCTTCTCTACCTCATTTTCTCAGTTTGAAAAATGGGAATCATCTTGGTTTCTTACAGTTTCCAGAGGACATCAGGTTTAAAAGATATTGACAGAGACCTCTGGGTGTTCCTCCAGGTAAAGAGCTCTATAAACACAGGCTTGTTATGATGATTCAGCAAGTCTATGGGAAGCACAGCTGGCCATACCTGCATTGCAGGCCTGGTTTCGGTTTGACCTATCAAAAAGCGTGACTGTCAGCAAAACAGTCTCCATTGCCTGCATTTGCTTATTTGCATCTTATAATATTCACTACCCCCTTTTACAATGAAGCTGCCTAGTGATTAACAAGGTTAATATGAAAAAATGACTGATGTGGGGAATGCCTGGCTTTCATTCAGAATGTTCTTAAGCTTTTATTCAAGAAGAATCTTGAGGGTGAAACTAAAAATATTTTTCTTCCTAAAAGGAAAAAGAGGGCAGATTTTTTCCTCCCTTCTAAGTATTGATGCCTCAGGAATATTTTATGTTATGTAAAATGCTACCCTATTGAGAAGAATTGTGTATTTAAAAATACTGAAATACTGTAACTTTTCCATTTTTTAAAAAGTTTTGTTACCATCTGATTGTCAATACTGAAATTCTATTGTTTACCCTCCAATTGAAGATGAAAATGCATCTTTAGCAGAATTTTCTAGCGTTTATATATTATGAGAGAGACATGGAAAATTTCCTCAGCATTTGTCTCTTGTATTACCTCAACAATTTGTTACCGAAAACCTTCTATGTGCAAGTTGTTTTTTCAATGCCCTGGGCACTTAAGGAAGTGCAAGTCATTGTTTCTGCCTTAGGGGATTTTAATGTGACTACTGAAATGACATAGAGGAGAATTATGGAATAGAGAGAGCATAGGTTACTAGACAAATCAAAGAAGGCTTGGGGGATGGAAATAGTCATTGAATACATACTTGAAAAGCATCAACTCAAACCTGTCTCTTCAAATATGAAGAAACTGAAGCAGAGAGAAGCTAAGGGGTTTACCCAAAATGATGGTAGAGTAAATACTCAGCATAGCTCAGTAGAACAATTTTTATTAGGTTTTTTTTTAAATTATACTGGAAACTATAGATTGAGAAGAATATTGAAAGGGACAGAAAAAGGCTGGGAAAGGTAATAATCAACAAACAGTTTAAGGTACAAAAGACCAAATGGACAGCTTAGGCACCATTTTCCTCTCTGGTCAGAGGGACTGGAGGAAGGTCTAAGAGAACAGAGAGTTTAGATCTGATATTGTAGCCATCAATGACATTGCTTCATCTTTCAGCAAAGAGAGAGGAGGACAGAGCCGACTCATCCTTCTCCTTCATTCTTTCTCCCAGTTATCTCCTTGCCCTTTGAATGTTCCTGTCACACCATTATTATTATTCATATCCTGTCCTTGTTCATTTCACTGCTGTCACCTGAGTCTGAGTTCTCTTTCAGCTCCTATCTAGCCCCTGGTTCTTTCTCTAGCTGAATGTAGCCAAACCTCTTTGCACAAGTGCTAGCCAATGTTGATATGTTAGTTGGTTATATCTTGCTTTCTCTGGGGACTTTTTTTCATCACAGACTTTCCATCACCAGATGTCTGACTATTCCTTCTTTTTGATATTCAGAGTTTTCACCTTGATCAAATTACTATTACCAAACACAGTTCTAATGAACTCTCCAGCTCAAAATCAAATAAACAAATAAACAAACAAACAAACACACTCAAAAGAGTTATAACATCAGTGATAAATTTCAGCCTCCTTTGCTAGCCTTCAAAAGCCCTTGCAACTTAGTCTCAAATTCCTTTACCACCTTATCTAATTGATTATTTGATTTTTACTCAGTGCAGGGTGAATAAATGACTCTTTGCTGATTATCTTAGGCTACCTCCTATTTGTATTTTTTCTCCTTCCATTTTGCTTTTTTTTCTCCCTTATCTATTTCTGTCAAAATGCTACCACAACATGTGCCAACCTCCTCTTTAGAATCTCTCTGAATCCCTAACCTTCTTCGGAACCATTATCGATACTTGAACCTAGATTGCTTTTAAGTCACTTCCCACAATCTTCCTGTTTTGGAATAATTTCTATCCCTGTATATGAATCAGGCCAAAGTCTGAATACTTATATACAGACTGTAGGCCAAAACTTGGCAAGGTTTTGAAAGTCTGACTAATGAAATAAATGAAAAAAATTTGCCAGTCGTGTGTTCCCAGCATAGTTCCCTTTACATAATGAGATTCCTGCTGGAATATGATCATATAAGAGGAATTCAGAAGTCATTCTATCCTGTTGTATTGCCATGTATTTAGGTATATATTTATTGAAGAGTAGATATCAGTAATATTTAAAATGGGTAGTAATTTTTTTCTGGATACTTATTTATAAAATGGAAGCTTTTATTTTTTAATGTATTTCAAGTTAGAAACAACAAACTTAAAAAAACAACAAAAATTATGTCAAGTGTTTAAATTACATTATGAGAAAAAGCATTAAAAGAACCCATGGTGACTCAAGTTAGCATCCCAACTTTTAGGTCCACCATTTAAAAGCAGATTTCAACAATTGGCTTTGCTCTTATCACTAGCAAATAACACTAGTCAAAAAACATGCCAAAAGGAAGCCAATGTTCAGTCACTGGAAATCACCTTTTTCCATGAAGAACTAAAACAAAAGCTTACGGGTGAATTTATTCCTCATTTTAGGAACTAGAAATCCAGCTTAAATATACACAGTAGTTTCAAGCTCTAGTGAGCCAGAGTTATTCCATTAATTATGGATGACATTATGTTTTAAACAAATACAAATTGTTTTGCCCTCACCTTCAGAACCTCCTGAAGCAAATGTTTGATTTCCAGTGAGAATTACTTTGCACAGCTCAGGTCTGAATTATTAGCAAAGCTGCAGCAATATTATGCCATCCAAAAATATAATCTTGTTTTGTTGTTACCTAACTTCTATTTTACTGTATTCTCTTATTTAGACCTTCTCTCTCCAGTAACTGAAGATGACTCAATAGGTAGGATGGTGAGGGAAAACTTCATCTCTAAGCAAAAATTATATATATTCTGACATTTTTCCCTATTCTGGACTCATGGAAGACAGCACCGATGGGTGCAAGCTTTTCCACTCAGCCCAAATGCAACTTAATAATTTGTTATTAAGTTATTGTTATGACTTGTCATAAGTTATGCTGATTATGCTGAAAGAAAAAGAAAGAATTTGTTAAGACACCTTACTCCAGTTGACCACTAGCAATTGATGGAAGAGGCTGAACTGGAATCTTAGTTCTAGCTTATCAAAGTCAATAATTCTTTCTTCTGGGTTACTATGGACTTGAACGGGTTGATCTGGTCTACTCTATTCTATTTTCCTATGAAGGTTAAAGTGTTTTGAAACCTTTTTCAGGCCTTCCTTGCTGGACTGGTGTGTGGTGTGTAGATGGTGAGACGCTGTACGAAGACTACAGCTTCTACAACCCAGTGTCTGTTTTCCCATGTGCTAATGGATCATCTCTAGACTAAGAACATGATTTAATGGAAAGGGATACTGGACCTGGAATCAGAAGTCCTAGATTCAAATCCAATGTTTTAAATCTATTGAGAGCTTACTATGTTTAGACATGGAACTTTAGATTTTTACATTCATTGTCTCACTTAACTTTACAACATTCCTATAGAAGATTCAAGGATTAGCTATATTTACTGTTATGGAAATGGAAGACAAGAGGGTAGCCAGAATGTCACATGGAGACAATGTAGAAACTATGATATGAACCCAGGTCTAGCCATCTTTGGAGATAAAGCTCTCAATCAAGATACTAAACTGTCCCTGTCAACTTTGGGACCTTGGACAAATTAAGAAATATTTCAGTCTTATGATCATCCCATTTTAGTTTTAATTTTCTAATCTGAAAAATGATTGTGATAATAACTTCAGAGCATCATCATGTTGGCCAAAAGAGATATGAAAGACCTTTATGAGCATTGATGGCCTATAAGAACATTATTTATCCTATATAATAAAGGCTAATATGCAAATTGTCCCCGCGGGAGTTCGACTGACCGGGAATTCAACTGCTTGCTATGATGTGCGCTGACCACCAGGGGGTGGCATGGAACGAAGGAAGGCCCCAGGTGGCAGCCAGCATCTGGGGGAAAGAAGGCCTCAGCTGGCAGTTGGAAGGCCCTGATTGGCCCTGATCGCCAGCCAGGCCTAGGGACCCTACCCATGCACGAATTTCATGCACAGGGCCTCTAGTTATATTTATAAAGGAGGGAGGAGAACACAGTTTGAAAGTGGGGAATTGGTTAGAAATAACAAAGTGATGCCTCTTCTGAGAGCATCCCTACTTCTAACATATAAGTAGCCACAAGAGCTGAAGTTTTCTCTTCATCCATGAGCTTATGCACATGGGACCATCTGACAGAGCAGCAGTAACAGTAGCTCAACTTTCAACAAAGATAAAATTCATACCTATTAGAAAAGAGAACTTTATGTCACATACAGATGAATACATAAACCAGAAGGGAGGAAGGGAGGAAGGACGTAGAAAGTCTTTGGTTTCATTAAGTAATAGATTCCAATAAAAATGGTAATAGATGATGTGAGTCTCAAGAAAATTTTATCAGTTCCTTATTTATTACAATGATGGGGAGAAATTTATTTACTAAGAATTTAGGCTTTAGAAATCCATTTCTTTTTAAAATAAAGATTAAAAAATACTTATAACACAGAAATGATAAAATTAATACTAATATTATCAGGGCATACAGAAGAAAAAGTAGCAGGTAAGATTAGGACACAAAAATTACCCCTGCCAACTTTGGTGGAAAGTGGGCAGCACATTTTGCTCTGAGCCTCCTACTAGACAAATCAAAGATGAATACATGATTCATAGTGTGATAAAGTTAAACAGACAGCAAATAAACAGCTAGTTAGGTGGAACACATCTTCTTCTGATATATATGCAGAATATATATATATATATATATATATATCTATGGCTCCTCAAAAATGGTATATATGAAATTATGGGGACTTATACATTAAATAGCTTTAATAATAAGTTTTAGGAAGGTGGTTCTTAAAAAGTCCATCAGTGGTGAAGGCCTGGCAAAGGATGTGGGCTGAATGGGGGTGGGAAAGTGAGGGGGAAAATAGGGAACATCTGTAATAATGTCAACAATAAAAAATAAATTAAAAAGTCCATCCGTGCTATTCCATGAAAAATCAGAGAAATGTAGTACCTCTGATGGTGTGACTTGATTTAAGTAGAGAATTACAGATACAGATTTCCAACATTTCAGAGAAGTGATTGGAGGGTGGGGGGGAGGTCATTGTATACTCCTCTTTACCTGGTGGATGAGAAGTTGGGAGGCAGAGGCCAGCCCTGACTTCCAAATTCAGGACCAAAACACTCAGGATTTGGAGACCCTGATGTAGGTCAGAACCTGAGCCACAGCTGCAAAGGTGATCTGCTACTAAAGACATGCTGTTCTGCAGGATTGTATTCCCCAGAGGCCACTTGGAGATGGAGATGGATACGGACCCTGAGCTGATTTCAGGTACAAAAGGAAGCTTTGGAAAAACAAACATAAAGCTCCTGCAGCCGAGGCTGCCACTCTTTCTTATAATATATATATAATATATATATATATATATAATATATATATATATATTATATATATATATATTATATATATATATGTATATATATATAATATAATATAATATATATATAATATAATATATAATATATAATATATAATATATAATATATAATATATAATATATAATATATAATATATAATATATATATATATATATATATATATATATATATATATATATATGAAGCCAGTGACTCGAACACCGTAATGACTGGGAATGACCAGTCACTATGATGTCGATTGCCGCCAGCAAACTGGCCCGATCAGGGGCAGGGCCAGCTGGCCAACCTCCTGCAGTCCCTCCCCACAATCGCGCGGGCCGGCCAACCTCCCGCCATCTCCTCCTCACAACAGGCCTAGCCCTGATCCACTGATTGGGGCCAGGCCGGCCAGACCCCACCTGTGCACGAATTCATGCACTGGGCCTCTAGTCTTCCATAATCTATTGGCTACTTGGGCTCCTTAACGAATTAACTATTCATTCAGCTATTTCAGAAGTGTTTTTTGAATACCCTTTGTCCTAGGAACCAAGCTAAATGTTTGGTCTGAGATCATCCCTAACTTACTGGAGCTTATATTGTCTCAAGAAACTTGACACAATGGGTGATGCTATCAGATCAAGAAGCACAGGATGCCAGGGAGCAGAGAGGGCTAAGGAAGGTTTCCCAGGGCAAAGTCATTTAAGGTGAGTAAGAATTTGCTCAGTGAAAGCAGTAATGATAGATGTAGGAGAAGAGTGTGCCAGAAAGAAGGCTAAAAGAAGTATGCTACATCTGTGGAAGTGAAAGAATCCTACTATGCCTAGGAGATGCAGGGACGGGAAAAAGGATAGTTAACATGGAGAATTTCGGAATGGAAAGGAAGAAAGAAAAGTATAAGAAAGGAAACAAAAAACAAGATAATTTATTCAAGGTTGGGCAAAAGTAGGTTTACAGTTGTGAATATGCAAAACAGAGTTCATTGTTGTATTATTTATTAATTATTGTATTATTTTCCATACAAACAACTGTAAACCTACTTTTACCAAACCTGATATGTTGGTCCTATTTTACAAAAATTAATGGCAGTGGCTTGAAAGCCTTATTAAAAATAAACCCTCTGAGATCTTACATATGTAAAATAGTAATCTCCAACCATATGTCACTAAGTCTAAAAATAGATAAATGGAAAACACATACCTGGGAAAATGCAAGAGAGAGGCAGGAAGGAAGGAAGAGAGAAAGAAAGGAAAAGAAAACCAATAGGCATAAATATAATTCAGTCAAGGTATAATTCAAGGTACACATTAAACAAAGAAAACATAGGCTTGAAAAATGCAAATATAACATGAAAATAAAATGTCACAGATGTTCCAAATATCAGGAATACTGGTTTCTTTCCTCTTATCCTGCCAGATGGGCTCAGTTTATAGCAATCTATTTGATGTTCTGATTGTATTGAATTATGGTCAAGACAGTTTGGGATAGTTCTGTATCATATTTATCGATTTTCACACAGAGAAGATGGCTAAAGGGGGAGATGACTAAAGATACCTTTATAGAGCACAATGAAGTCAAACGGCTTCCTTATTTTAGCCACTGGATTTAGAAATGCTTTATGGACTCAAGTGAAGAGAATGCAAGTTGATTTGAGGGGCACCATACCTTTGCCTATAGGAGTCTTGGGGAAACTTTGATCACTGTGAATGTAATGAATTGGTAACCAAGGTAACAGCCTTGAAATCACATGGATGCAGAATGGAAAAGTTATGTCTGAAAGTTTATATGGTTCTTCCTGCCTTAAGATCCTGGCAAACTCTATTCGCTCCCGCCTAGTATAATTTTGCCATCTCCTGGGCCCTGAATTATTGTAAGCTGTGTCCACTTTTCAAAACAAAAGATCTGTCTCCAACTGGGAGAGGCCTTATTTGAACCATTTCCCTCTGGATTGAGTGGTAATAGGTGCTTAGTCAGTTTTATATTATGAAAAAGTGTGCTTGAATCAAATTGAGATGATTCACACTAGGAGAACAGAGATGACACTGTGGTAAAGGGGAACATGACAGTGACTCAGTAGCAAACAGTGAAAAAATAGGCATGGTGTAGATGGGATTGATTTGTCACCAACATTCCAGCTCACGGTGTCCCAGTTGGGTACATTCGCAAAACACAGCTCCGAAAAGATGACTCCCACTTTGTTGACAGGGAGCAGAGCTCAGGCTGGTCAAGGTATTGTGTTCATTTTTCCTACATGAAGAGGGGGTATGGAACAGATAGTAAACAACCAGGCTGAGCAATTAAATTAAGGCAGACTGGTTTTATTCCACTGGGTCATAAACCTGGTATGCAATATGGTGGTAGGAAGAAAAAGCAGCCATGATATCCGGACACTTGGTATCTGGCACTAGTACCTGTGTGACTCTGGTCTAAGTTTTAACATGTGTCTCTAGAGGTGTAATACATGGACTGGCTCTCACCTCCTGTTCTACTGTCATTATAGATGCTGAGCAAGGGGTCTATGCTAGTCCTTTTGTAAGTAAGGTAGAGAATTGTGCTAATGTTATCAAGAGTTGGTTTTATACCATCTGAGGAATTTCAGGCCTGGAGATCAGAGATGGGAGTGCATTCACAGAGGGCCCAGAAAGGAGACACATAAAGGTCCCCTCAGGTTTTGTACAGAGATGTGGGCTAATACTTCCTACCCAAGAGAAATGACTTCTAAGGGATTCAGAAGGTCATTTGAAGGTGAATGAGAATGGAGAGATGCTGCTGTAAGCTAAGGAATGCTAAAAATCAGCAGCCACCAAATGAAGCAGGAAGAGACCAAGAAGGATTCTACCAGAGTCTCAAAGCACAGCCCTACTGCCATCTTGATTTTGGATTTCTGGCCTCTAGAACAGCCGAGGGCAAACTACGGCCCGCGGGCCGGATCCGGCCCGTTTGAAATGAATAAAACTAAAAAAAAAAGACCGTACCCTTTTATGTAATGATGTTTACTTTGAATTTATATTAGTTCACACAAACACTCCATCCATGCTTTTGTTCCGGCCCTCCGGGTCCAGTTTAAGAACCCATTGTGGCCCTCGAGTCAAAAAGTTCGCCCCCCCCCTGCTCTAAAATCATGAGATTAATATGTTTGTCTTTTAACCACCCTGGTTTGTGGAACTTAAGTACCTGTAGCCCTAGAAATGAAATACCCCTGCCAATAGGCACAATGAAAAACCTTTTTGATTTGGGGTCTTTAAGAAATGTTTCCTCTGAATCAGAGAAATTGACCAGCACAGAACATGACCCTAATCTATATATCTATACTAATAAAAA
>NW_005871081.1:2613326-2683084 GCF_000147115.1 Myotis lucifugus
CATGCCCCCAGCAGAGACCCTCACCCTGAGGGAGATGTGGCCCAGCTGCAGTGGAGGGCAGTGGAGGTGAGCAGGCCATCAGTGGGGGCCAGTGGAGGAAGATCAGGCCAGCAGGGGGGGGGGCAATTCGGGGCAAGCAGGTCAGCAGAGGGGGCAGTTGGAGGTAAGCAGGCCAGCAGGGGGAGGCAGTTGGGGCAAGCAGGTTGGCAGGGGGAGTGCTGGAAGCCAGTCCATCCTTGCTGCTTGACATAGTTGCTGCAGGGAAGAAACATCTGCACAGCATATGTTTCAAGGGACCTGGCGCATATGGCATACTGTTCTTAATATGTTTGCTCCCCTACTTAGTGCTATGTGTTTTAACCAAGGTCACCTCTCCAAGAAAGGTTGTTTCCCCAGGTGGGGATTTTTCCCTGGAGTTAGGGATTAACAAGACTAAGGAAGGGAATAAATCAGTAAAACCCCTTAACTAAGTGCCAGGCGGGTAGTTAATCACTTTAACTACGAACAATCACACTTTAGCTACATAATCTTTACTTAGGATAATCTCCTTCAGTTACTTTCTTGTAGCCTAACAGAACAATAGAGTAGTGACCTTGGAATGGAGATAACAAATGCCCTAACCTTTGGAATAGAATGGATAGGATTAAAATCAACTGGTATAAATACAGATGTAACAGGAGAATAAAGACAGAATCTGCCTGGAGAACCTGGCTAGAACCTGGCTAGAGAAGCTGGCTAGAACCTGGCTAGAGAACCTGGCTAGGCTGCTGATCAACTAAACGCTGTCTCCGTGTCATTCCTTCTTCGCTGACTCCGTCCACACCTTTGGGAACCCCTGGACCTGCTGGGGTTGGACCCCAACAAGGGAGCAGTTGTGGGCGAGTAGGCTGGCAGGCAGAGTGATTAGGGGCAATCAGGCAGGCAGGCAGGCAGGTGAGCAGTTAGGAGCCAGCTGTCCCGGATTTCGAGAGGGATGTTCAAGGGGTCCCAGATTGGAGAAGGTGCAGGCTGGGCTGAGGGACAACCCCCCAGCCCCGGCACGAATTTCACACACCAGGCCACTAGTACATATATATAAAAGGCTAAGTGACCAACCATACATCTGTCCGACCAGAACATATGATGTGCACTGGAATTTAAAAATAAACATTAACTCGTGCATGCACGATACATATAAAACTCTCTCTGGTGCACTTAAAGGGCTAAGTGACACTTCTATTATAGAAAAAAGGGCAAATAGCGATATTAAAATATTTCTTCTAATTAATTTCCTTTCAATGTGCATGAATCCGTGTACTGGGCCACTAGTCTTATTATAATTTTTGAAAATGTTTACAGATACTTCATCTGTGAAGAAGAACAAGAAGTCAATATGCAAATAGTTCAAGTTTCTTCAAACTGTAACCTGTTCGTAGGGAGAATAAAGACATTATCACAGCTCTGACATTTCCACAAAGTTTCCATTTCTAAATGCCATCTGCTTTAAGTCTTGTAAAGATGTAGGACATTTAAGTGTTAATATGTGTTTTGAAGTTGGTCACTTATGACCAGGAATGCCCTTGGAAAAGTTATACATCTCCGAGTTTCCATTTCATCTCATCTCAAATAATCAACCCTATTTGTAGTGTATTAGCATCAGCAGAGATATATGAAGAATTCTTAGAATAGTGTCCAACATATATTAAATATACATGGTTTTGAAAATCATTGCTTATATTGCTAAGTGCTTTACTCTATAATCTAGTTTAAAATTTGTTTCTCCCTCTTTTGCTTTTTGATGTCTTTACTCTGTAATTTGATTCCCTCACAAGAATCCTAGCTGGATTCTTGAAGTGATCATTAACATTTGCTATACTATTAGTACTCCTTTTGTCTTCTGTTTAATCAACTTTCAGCATCCACATAGGTTTCCCTTCAAAAAAGACAATTTATATAATATATATAGAATTTATAATTAGGAAAAATTGAAGAAAAAAATTTTCCTGGCTCTTTCTAGAATAGGAAGGAGAATAAGACTAAGGAGGTACCTGTGGGACAGGACGCCTTAGACCATTTTGACAAGAAGTAGAGACTCAGATGACTGACCCCCACCTCCCCAAGAACATGAGCCTGGAGAGCACTAACGAGTGGCCAGTCATTGCACATCCTACTGGACCTGCTTTCTGGGATGCCACACAAACCTATGGAGACTGAGCATTCCCCAGGCCGGCAGGGATCATCTGTTGAATCTTTTTGTTGTTGTTGTAGTTGTTGTTTTTCAATCTTTAATTTCTTTATTGATTAAGGTATTACATATGTGTCCTCATCCCCCCATTAACTAAGATTTGGAATCATCATTTGAATCTTTATGGCTCTAGCTCTCTAAGGAATCTGGCAGCCCCAGCCCAGCTTAGCTTGTGGGCTTTCTGAGATGCCCATTGTGCCAGTCAGGAACCCAGGCCTCTAGGGGAGAAAGGTCGGAGTGCTCCCCCCACACTTGCTGGACCAGTTTCCTACAAGCCCAGATACAGGCTGAAACACAATAAAAGAGAAAAAAAGCAAAGGAATTTTGAGCTCTATTGAGGTATAAAGCACTTGACAGTATAGAACAATAATTAAAAAAATTTTATTGAATTTATTGAGGTTAATACAATTATATAGTTTTCAGGTGTGTGTTTTTTTCAGTCCTGCTTGTTCAGTTCTTTCTTAACTATAATAACCCCCTGAATATTCATATGTAACCTTTCTAGTGCTGTATTTAGTGCTTTAGCTTATTCATGCTCTCAATGTGGGTGCTGGTGACTCACGGTGCCTGTTCCGGGCAACTAATCTTCCTCTCCAAGCCCCCATCCACGCTCACCTTCCATGTATTCTCCAAGGAAGGTTTTTCTTGTTGCTCTGTTGTTATGGTGGTGCTATTTCTTCAGGATTTTGAAAAGACATGCCAACCTCCCTCCCCATCTGCCCCCCTCCCCCAGGAGACTGGGCCAGCTGAGCTTTCAGTGCTCTCACTCCACATTCCTGCTGGTCAGGCTTTGCTAATCTCATCTCTGAGAAGAAGAAAGCTACCACTGCTTCCCAGGGGACCTGGTTGTTATTGCAGCTTCTTGCCTCTGCACTTACTTGTGGTAGGCAAAATAAAGTCCTCTCATTCCCCTAAGAAAGTCCATGTCCTAATCCTCATAACTATGGGCCCTTACATGGCAATAGAGACTTTGCAGATGTGAATAGTCCAGGATCTTAAGATAAGGAGATAATCCTGGATTATTTGGGTGGGCCCAATATAATCACAAGGGTCCTTCTGAGCGAAAGAAGGAAACAGAATATTCAGTGTATCAGTGATGCAATGTGCACAACACCGGAGTAACCATTGCTGGCTTTGAAGAAGGACGAAGGAACCACGAGCCAAGGAACACAAAAAGCAAGGGAATGCATTTTCCCAGAAGGAACCAGCCCTGCAGACAGCTTGATTTTAGCCCAGTGAAACCTATTTCAGACTTCCAACCTTTACAAGGGTAAGCTAATAAATTTCTGTTGTTTTACGCTACTAAGTCTATGGCAATTTGCTGTAGCAGCTACAGGAGACAAATAACTTCACCATCTTTAAATGCTGTATTTCCAGTGGTGTTTTCTTTGTAGCTTGTAAAGTATATAGTGTGATGATCTAATTTATTGTGCAAACCAGGACACTTTTTCGAGAGTGAAAGAAGGTGGCATTCATTATTATATGAAAACAATGGGCATGACAGAACATCCTGCTTGAACTATGATGTCCTGTTGTCCTATGAATACATGAGAGAAACATTCCCATATATTAGTTGACTCAACTTTGCATGTTTGGTTATGGTTTATGTGGAGCATTGTGAGGTGAAAGAAACAACAAACAGATAAGCAGCAAATGTGACCTTTTCTTATCACTAAGCCATCTCACTTCAATACAATGACTAGGGCCAGTTTTTGCTTCAAAGATGAGACTTTGTCTTTCTCTAAATGGGAACTTCAGATGTTCAGAGGGTCAGGAAAACTGAAAGCAAGATTGATCCTACCGTTAAAAAATCCATAATGAGTCTCACACACCCTCCATTGATCTCAATACCTACCTTACTGCAGACTTTTACACCCAATGTCAAAGTCCAGCTTTAATATTCCCAACATAATCCATTTGATCTTAATTTCAGGTCTGTGTCTACCACACTCTGACCATTACCTCCCATCGTTCTAGGTCTCTCACTCAGCCTGGTTCTCTGACCCCCAATGATACTTGGGTTCCACCTACAACCACACTCTATTAATCGAGGTTTCATCATCCCTAGTAAGGCCCTCTTTTTGCTCATCTTCCAATATAAATTCCACGGCTGATCATGATCACCATGACCTTAAATACATTTGAGCCTCTTCCACTCTCTTTTGCTTCATGATACTCATCTGTCAAAACCATAGGTTATCTAGAACTCTGCCTAATCCTTGCCTGCAATTTAACCTCTATTTGGCTGGAAAAAACCAACCACCACATAGCTCTGCTGTTCAATTAATTAAAGGTCATGAATCTCAAGGGGGCCCTTGGTGCCTCTGGTATTTATACTATTTTTCTCTGGTCCACTTGCTTGTTCACTCACTTAGATGATTGTTTAACATTTTCTCTTCACTCCTAAATCCCAAAGTAGGGTCCTTCCCTCATTCTCATCCTTGAATTAATCTAACAAGT
The DNA here is from genome assembly GCF_000147115.1 of Myotis lucifugus. Lineage (NCBI taxonomy): Eukaryota > Metazoa > Chordata > Mammalia > Chiroptera > Vespertilionidae > Myotis > Myotis lucifugus. Next base: position 2,618,011 of record NW_005871081.1, read on the forward strand.
ATGTTTCACACTTCCATTATTGCCTCTAACCACATCCCAACATTTTTAATGAAATACTCTGCTTTCTCTACAGGTAAACTTTTTATACTATTATCTAAGGCCAAACTCCTCATATGTGCACTAACTAGATCACTAAGATATTGTCCCAGCCATTCTCTCCTCCCCCCATGTCCCCAATATTTCCCTTTCCTGGATAAATTCCATCATCACATTAATATGCTAGGAATTTTTCTATCTTAAAAAACAACTGTTATCTCTCTATGCTCATAGACTTCTATTTAAAAGTAAAAGTCTTCAAAAATGTTGTCTGTATTTACTTCCGTTTGCACTCTAACCCAATTCAATATAGATGCTGGCCACACCTTGCAAATATTCTCCCCAAGTCACCCGTGGCCTCCTTGTTAGTTCTAGCCATCTGCTGTCATCACTTTCTTACCTGTTCTTCCAAATGTACTTGACAAAGCATATTCTTGCTCCCTCCTTGACACCTTTTCTTCTTTTGCCTTCCAGGGTGGCATACTCCACCTTCTTCTATCTCATTGTTTCCTCCTGTTCATATGCTATGCTAATTCCTCTCCTTGTTCCCAACCTCATCTTACTTCCAAAATCCAGTCCTCATGCTAGTCCTTTTTATCTCCATTGATGACAATTCCAGGTACATAGTTTCATTTACTTGGAGTTTCCTTAACTCCTTCTTTTACATCCCATGTTGATTCTATTAGGAAAATCTTGGAATAGACATTTAAAATATATCCATAATGTGTGTTTTTTATAATCACTCTTCCTGCTACTACTTGGTCCAAATTTGGTTCATTTTTCTTCCACTAGTTATGAAATAGCAAATGGGCACCCTCATTCCTTGTAGGAGAGAAATCAGGTTTATTCATCCTGAAGAGGATTCTGTGGCATTTATTAAAGACAAGCCTGCATATACTCTATGCATCAGAGAAGCTTGCGTAAGTCCATATGGGGATATGTGCAGTGTTGTTTGTAGTAGGAGGAGTTGGAAGAAACCCAGGTGTCCATCATTAGGTGAACAGATAAGTACATTTGATGAAAGCATATGGTTGCATTTTATGCCACAGTGAGAAGCAAAATTTAACAACATGGAGAGATCTTGGAAGTATAGCATTGAGTGAAAAAACAAAACAGGATCTTTAGCACAAAATTATTTGTGTGGTTTAAAATCACATTTATACTGCATGTCTTTCAAAAATACACTTATATCCAAGGACATTCAATAAACACATTAGAGTTGGTGCCTTGGTATGGAAAGGACTGTGTCTGTAATGAACAATGAGAAGGAAAACAATGAAATAACATAAAGCAAGAGCGTCCTTGGAAACATCAGTAATTACAGCGTGCTGTAACTCATCCAACTCCCTTCACTGACGTGAAAGAGAGAGGAAATTAAAGCAAACAGAAGTTTTAAGAATTATCTGAACCCAATCTCTGTGTTAAACACAAACACATTCTATCATATTCAGCATTAACTCAGCTTCAGTCATTCCAGAGAAGAGCAACTAGAAACTATAGAGAATCCAATTTTACAAGAAAAGCTGTTTTTGCAAAAAGATCTGCTGATGGACCAGGAGTAGCAGGTTTTCTAAAATGTGCTTATAATAAATGTTACGTAAAAGTACCTGTTGCTCACCACAGACACACACACACACACATGCAAACACATTCAAGTACATGAACATGCACATACATCCCAGAACTCTTTAAGGGCTAGAAATAAAAAACATAAATGAAGTGAACCCAGAGCTCAGCGAAGACAATTACAGAAGCCAATACGCCACAGTTTGAGGACAAACACCAATGCTGGCCACCTAATTCTGGAGATTAATGGTGCCACTTGGGGGAATGAGAGCCTGGGCTTTGTATGTTTGCAAAGTCCCAGAGGTGAATTCGAGCCTCTCACACACAGCCAGGACAACAGAAGGAACTGCAACCTTAGAGAAATGATGAGTGAAAAAAACCTGCCTGTAAGAGAAAAGGAAGAACACCTCCAAAAGGAAAAATAACCTCATCTGAGAATAAGCAGTTGCAAGCGTGGTCTCATGTGGATCTGGGTTCAACTGCACACTACCTCACGCTCAGGAACCCTCAGGCTGAGGCATCATATGAAAAATTTCCAGGCAAGTGGCATCAGCATATTTTAAAGCAAATCCCCTGTGGAGAAAATTAGCCTCCATTCTGGACTCTAGGAATTTCCACATATTACATTTGGCCAAATATTAGCTCACAACAAAAATAAATTACCACACCATAAGGAAACATGTTTTCATCGGGGAGAATAAGCAGAAGGCACAAGTGACCTACTTTAATTCTCAAAGACTTCATGACTCTAAGGATCAGACATGGAATATGAAATGACCAAGAAAATAGAAAGAATATGAGGTGGGGGGAGGAGAAACAAGAGGAGTTACAAGCTGAGAAATTTTCAGAACTGATTTAAATAAGACAATCACATGATATCTTTAAAGGAAAGAGAAAAATAAATGTAAATTTAGATTTCTGTACATGACAAAATGACCTCTCAAGATCAAGAATGAAATAATACTTTTTTTGAAAACAAAAACTGAATTTACCACTCCCAATCTTTCCTAAAAGTACTTCTGAAGGAGCAACTTCAGAAAGAATAAAAATTATCCTAGAGGAAAGTGCAAACAAGTGACCGGGAAGCATGTGGAAAAGGAGGTTTACAGTTGTGACTACACAAAACACAGTCTATTCTTGTGTTATCACTTATTTATTTATTTGTATTTTTGCAGAAAAACACCTGTAAACCTACTTTTGTCCACCCCTATATGTATATGTGTCATATATATCAATCTATAAAATAAAAGAAACAAGAAAAAAAACCAAATGATACATAAAACAGAAGGTCAAGTAGAAAGTACAAAATGAGGTGGTGGAAATAAATCTAAATATATTAATAATCACAAGGAATACATTTTCTAGGTAAAAGAAATTTCCTGATGGCTTTAAAAAATTCAAATTATATGCCGTTTGCAAGAGACATGCCAAAAAGCATAAGAACATAGAAATGCTCAGGTAATTAGTTTAAAAAATGTGTGCCAGGCAAATAATAAAATAAATCTGACATAGTAATATTAATATCAGGGTGGAAAGGGCTAAAAGGCAAAAACCATTATTATAGATAAAGAGGGTCATTAAATCTTGATTTACGTTTAAATTGCCCAGGAGGGGATACAATTTCTAAATATTTATGGATGTAATAAAATAGCCAGAAAATATAAAAATAAAAATTAGTATAAATATAAGGAGAGATAGGCAAATTCATTATCAGATTTGTGTATATGCACATAACTTGGTTAGAGATTAATAGGTCAGACAGAAAATATTTAGTACAGATGAAAAGATTGTAACTACACAATTAACAAACTGAATTTAATGGGCATATAATGAAAACTCTGCTAAACAATTTGAAAATACTGTTATTTTCCTTACTACAAGGAACACTTACATAAATATCATGCACTATGCTACAAAATAAGTCTAAATAAATTTCAAAGAAATAAAATAAATTTGGCCACATTCTCTGCTAATAATGCAATCAAGTTGTAGATAAAAAAGAGGAAAATAACTTTTAAAGACTGCATATATTGAGAACAATTTTAAAACTGTTAATTCATATTTCAAATGTCAATTAAAGAAAAATAAAATGCAAATAAAAATGCAACTAAGCAATAATGGATATACCACATATCAAAGCATATGAGGAACAGTTCAACTAAGCTTAATAGGAAAATTTAGAGATTTTTATGGCCAAAAAAAAAGAGAAAGATATTAATTACCTAAGATTTCTATTTAAGAAGTTAGGAAAAGCAAAACAATAGAAGCCTAGAAGCAAAAAGGAAGAGATGAGCCCTGGACAGTGTGGCTCATCCCATGCACTGAAGGGTTGCTTTGTTTCCTGATCAGGGCACATGCCCAGGTTTTGGGCTTGATCCCTGGTAGGGGGCATGCAGGAAGCAGCCTATTGATGTTTCCCTCTCATATCAATGTTTCTCTCTCTCCCTCTTCTTTCCTCTCTCTCTCTCTCTCTCTCTCTCTCTCTCTCAATCAACAATCAATAAAAGAAAAAACCCTAGATAATAAGAGAGGAATATGCTAATTAGCCATTATGCCCTGAGGCATAAGGACCAAGCCATCACGACCAGATCACCTATCAGCAAGAGGGTGGGCCAAGGAGGTACAAGCAGGCTGTGGAGAGCTACAGGAGGGGGCAGGGCAGCAAGCTATGAAGGGGGGAGGGGGAATGGGGCGGGGGGAGCTACAGGAGGGTGGCAGCGACCTACTGGCACACGGATTTGTGTGCAGGGCTAATAGTATATGTATAAAAGATATGATAAAGGTAAGAGTAGAAATAAATGAAATAGCAGACAAAGATGAAACAGGGAAAGTCAATAATGTCAAAAGTTGGTTCTTGGAAAAGATGGCAAAATACACCTCTGACAATATTGATCAAGTAAAGCAGGGTAGGAGGATAAATACTTAATAAGGCTGCAAAGTGGAGCATAGGCATAGATTAAAAAGATTTCTTTTAATTATATAAAATATATATAATAAATATCAAAATATAAAAAATATGAACAAACTTCTAGAAATATAACAGAGCTGGCTTTTAACAATCTGAGATTATCTTCATTTGAATTAGAAAGCCTGAAAAATTTTGTGATTAAACAAACTGGATGAATATTTTAAAATCTGCCCAGGAAGAGTACCAGGCCAGTGTAGTTTTACAGGCAAATTCTTACTGATTTTCCAGTTTACATTTCAATCACAGTTTCAAACATTACAAACTCTTTTTGAAAATAAAGAGAGAAACAATTCTCCTAAACATTCTTGATATCAAAATGAAACAAGCAAAATATAAAAAGAAAAATTAAGGATAAATCTTATTCAGGGACAGATGTGACATTCCTAGACATGATGATGATGATGATGATGATGATGATGATGATGATGTAAATCCACCCACAGCCTGCCTCCTTGTTGCTGGAAGCCAGATTTCACACCTGTGTCTTCAATCTTCCTAGTTATCACCTTTCTCATGGCCGTTGTCATCACCTTTGTCAGTGAAAGGAGAAGATCCTGGCAGCCCTATGAGTTGGAGTGGAGGGACATGCACAGTAAGCTCAACAGCAGTTCTGTTGATAACAAGGTTTTACTCAGTGCTGTGCCTTCCTGTCTTTGTCCTCCATTCCTTGAATCTTAGCTCAGAACCAGTAGGTGTAGGGTTGGTTGCCTTAATCCTGATCAGGAGCAAAACAGCCTTGGTCCTTGTCCATGGAGCTCTCAGTCTCTTCAGAAAGACAGACATTAATCAAATAATTACACAATAAATACAAATGTGCAAACTGTGATAAGAAGGAAGAACATGAAGTTCCTCAGCATTCTGGAAAGGTATGTTCTGGAAGGGTATGTTCTGGGGAACCAGGCTTTACTTAGTGGTTAGCGAAGGGTGCACTGAGGAAATAATATCTGATCTGAGATCTAAAGAAATATCAAGAGTTAACTGGTCAATGAAAGGAAGAGAAGATGGATCTGGTCAGAGGGAACACTATGTCTGCATGCTCCTACACAGGAGGGAACAGGTTGTCCTGAGGAATTGGACTCTAGTGAAAGAGAGTGTGACTGGGAAGGAGCAGGGCTCAGTCAACCAGGTCCAGAGTGGATTTGAACTTAGACATTCAGTGGCTTTAAAGGGTGATCACACAATCAAATTAGGCTTTTTCTAAAGAAAATAGAATAGAGCAAATAACAGGGAGGACTACTGAAGACACCATGGCATTAGTCACATGAGAGGTGATTGTAGCTTGAACAACATGGTGGTGGAGCTGGAGATGCACAGAGGAATGCTGATGAGGTTTAGGAGGAAAAAGGTCAGAACGTGATGATTAGATATGAAATGCTAGGGGAAAAATGAGGATGGGCTAATGGAAAGATGGAGAGGCGACTCACAATTGGAAACAGTAGACAGGTATCAAGTTAGGATTGAGGTGAAAATAAAATAAAACTTTATTCATTTTGGCATGCTTTTGAGACAGCAAAGTGGAGATTTTGAGCGGAAAACACAAGTTTGAATCTCTGTGTTAGAGTGTGGTGACGGTCTGGGGAGGGGGCATGAGCAGGGTATAAAAAAGAGGACATTTATAATACTTTCAACAGTAAAGATAAATTAAAAAAATGTCTACATGGAAGTTTGAACCCCATCAATTGTTGATGTTGACAAGTAGGGAAAGACAATAGAGAGCAGATAACATAGTTGGGTGGGCAAACTTTTTGACTCGAGGGCCACAATGGGTTCTTAAACTGGACCAGAGGGCCGGAACAAAAGCATGGATGGAGTGTTTGTGTGAACTAATATAAATTCAAAGTAAACATCATTACATAAATGGGTACGGTCTTTTTTTTTTTTTAGTTTTATTCATTTCAAACGGGCTGGATCCGGCCCGCGGGCCGTAGTTTGCCCACAGCTGGTTTAGGATCAATGAAATTTAACACTTAGAATTTGGACAGAAGATTAAAAAGGAGCAATAGAGAAGTGAAAGGAAAAGCAGAAGAATGCAGAGTCATGGAGAGCAAAGAGAAGATAGTGTTTAAAGGAGGAAGTTGTGATCAACAAGGTTAAATGTTCCTTTGAACATGTAACTAAAAAAATAAAAATTTGTGTTGAACCTGGTGATGTGAATGCTATTGATATTAATAGGATCATTCAAAAGCCAGATTCAAGAGGTTCAGCTAAAAGTGGATTGTGAAAAATTGGAGAGAGCCTTTTGCCAACCCTGCCTCCGCATTTCCAAATTAGTGCTGTTGATAGTATGCTGCCTTTGTATCACGTACCAGTGCATTTACCCTTCCATGCTAGAGAATGCATTTTCCTGAACAAAGAGGGAGCCATTCATGTCTTTCTTCTTTATCACATAGATTTTTTTTTATTTAGTTGAGAAGAGAATTGAGAATCCAAGAGAATATATATTAATGAGCATATAGTGACCACCACCATGATACAGAAAACCTCTAATGTGCCAGTCAATATGCTGTGATATTTCCACTTTGGTTTTAAAACAGAAAAGCATTATACCATCACTATACTATTTGTTATCAGGCATCAAGAATGAGTTCTAAAACACAGTATTTATGTTCCATACTGGAAATTACTACAGTTCAAATATAGTCTCCTAGTCCTTATGTTACTGGTCGAAGTGGAGTTTTTGGAGTGCCGTGAGGAAAATAATATTCTGAGCTCCCCCTCCCCCAGTAGGATGGGGTTTCATGGGAGGCTTTATTGATGATGTACAATTAAGGAGGGTCCCCTTCAAGGTCTCAAATCTGTCCATCTGGCCATAGAAGAAGTCCAATCTTATCTTCAGCAGGGTCAGAATTAAGGCCACTGCCCAGAATTTCTGACCCATATTATAGTCCAGTTCAGCATCTGGCTAGCTGAGCTGTGTTCACAGCTGCAGTAGGCCATGTGGCTATGGAGGCAAGCACACAGGCGGGTGCAAGCCAAGGAACAAGAGAGCAAGAAGAGCCCAAATGGTATTGCTCAGTGGTTTAGTGTTGCCCTATGAACCAAGAGGTCAGGGTTTGATCCTCCACCCCCTTCCCCAGTTGCCACTCATGCCTGGGAGGCATGCAGGAGGCAGCCAATCACTGATTCTCTCTCATTATTGATGTTTCTGTCTCTCTCTCCCTCTCCCTTCCTCTCTGAAATCAATAGAATAAACAAAAACAAAAACAAAAATAAAATAGAGAGAGAGAGAGAAAGAAGAAGAGGGGAACTCTTTGTCTGGGGATTTTAATCTTCCAAGATTATAGATGTTTATAATGGCTCCACCCTCCTAGGCAATGATCTTTTCCCCAGGTTAGACGAAGAGGCAAGCACCTTCCCTATGTCACTGCCCATGCTTCCATCTCCCCTTTGTTCTATCCCTTCCCTCAGTGATCTACGGGGGATGGACTGGTGTTTCCCTGGGGAGCTTGAAGCTGTAGCTTCCTGGTGAAGCTTCCCAGATGACCATCCTTATGATGTCTGGCCTTCCCTTTACCCTTTCTCTATTATTAACATTAATAAATTAGCCAGTTACAATGATAACGCTTATATCATAGTTTCCTTATATTATACTACACATAGTTCCTTATGCTATGGTTAAAATTAGTCACTTGTTCAGTATGTATCAGAATTATCGCAGATTTGTTAAAATGCAATTTACCATTTTTATCCTATACAATTCTGATTTATTGTTTCTTTGGTGGAATTCTGAAATATCTCTCCAGGCTGTGCTGAGGTGGTTGGCCCAGGGATCTCACTTAGGGAAACACTGCTCTGTGTGTTACACTATCAGATGTGAAGTTCAGAAGAACTATGGGCATTGTACAATTATTCATCATCAAATGGAGATTCAGTGATAGTCACAAATTTTTACTTATTAAGAAAGGTTTCACCACAGACTGAAAAAAGAAGATACATCGTGCTAAGTTTCATTTGATCAGCAAACAAGTTTGTTCTCATCTCTCAAGACTGGAGAGTTCATTGCTTCCCTGAAGGCTAGTTACACTGGGATTGGTGACATACTTGGGAAGCAGTTTCCTTGTTCCTCCTTGCAGCAGAGGGCCCAGCCCAAACCTGTCAGTCTTAACTCCTAGTATCCCTACAAGTGCTGCCCTTTAAGAGCCATTCTGACCACTATCGATAAACTAAGGGGGGGTGGGGGTCGGGGGGGTGGGGGCAGAACTCAGTCTATACGCTGAAGGGACAAGGAGGGAAGGGATAAAAACCAAGATACAAACTATTTTGTAATTTAGATTTTTTTCTCCCTTTCCTCAAATCTTGAGGCTTCAGGCCAAATGATAGCTGAGAAAAATGTAAAGGAAAATAATGGGCATGTATGTTCAAAATTCTATATTTAAATTGTTCATAATTTAATTAATTTTGCTAGTTCTATTAATCTTCAGAAGAGTAGCTAAATGCAAATGTAAGTGTCTGAAGGCATTGCAAATTATGCAGAAAAGTCTGAGTAAAATTCCAAGAATATGTATCTATATGCATCACAAATTACAATTTAAGGGCCTTTCCAAGAACATTTGCTTAATAAACAGGAACAAGAATGGAAATTTTTGCAATGCTAATTATTATACTACTTTCTCTTTCCAAATCGTACAAGATGCTTGGAGATATGTTACAGGTGTTCATTTGGAAGAGAAATAATCTTTAACATCTATTTCATGTGGAGAATGAAAGGTTAAAGAAAACGAAAGCGTGTGGCTCAGAAAGGGTGCTCCAGAATATTGTAAATATTAATGAGTGTTTGTGTAGTGATGGAAAGAAAACGTATTTACTCAAAGGAAACAAAGATCTTCATCACCTTAGTCCAGGAAATGGGTTGGAATAAGTACATGCATCATTTCAAAAGTAGAATATGAAGAGGCATGGTTTTGCCCAAGATTGCTTAAACTACTCTTTCATTAAGAAAGGGTATTATAATAGAAGTCCTTACCTCTGAAGTATTTACAGGAATAGACTAGAAAAGTTCTCAAGTGATATCCTGGCAGAACTGGCCTCAGGTCAGTTTAACAGAATATAGAGGTCAGGCAGGAATTCAGGAATGCTAGGGAGATCACATTTCTTCCACCCCTGGACGATCTGTACAGCCTTCAGTGTTCCTTTAATTGCTGTCCTGAATCTCCCCCTCTCCTTTTTTTTTAAAGGTAGAGGCATATTTCAGCCAGTTCTACGGTAACTAGTACAGGAACTTAGAAAACAATCCCCAATGGTTCAAGATGAGTAATAAAAAAACAACCTGTTGGACATTGCCAAAGAAAGTGAATGAAAGTCTCTCCTTGATCAAAATATTTATCCCAGATCTGTGCCTGTTTGTTGTTGCAATTCTTTCATGCTGGACCCATAGATGTGCCCAATAAATTCTGACTCCTTGAAATACAAGCCATGAAAAAAAAATAAAAACATGGACGTCATGTTGTGGTTTGGCAACTCTGCTCTCTGCCCCTACAATCTTGTGTAGGTAGATGGTGAAAAGCATTGGTTTCTCCACTCTGACTATTGAGCAGTGATGTGCCTAACAACTGAATTTCTTATGTGAGCCCAGACCAAGGATCAGTTGTCACTCAAGAAGAGAGCCCTGGGATCCTGGCCGCAGGAATACAGGGAGCCCATTGCACAAAGCTTGTATGAAATTCAACTCTGTGGAGCAAAGGTATTATAAACACAAGCAAATCATTATTTCAATCTTGTAAGGCTTGTTTTCCCTTCAAAGACAGTAGACTATGCCAATCTTTATTAAAAATGAAGAGCGAAATAAAAAGAGATTGCCTAGGCATGTAACCCATTCCCCATAGCCAGTGGAAGCACTATCATTAGAGTGTAGCTAGAATCATCTCTAACCCCTGTGGTCAGTTTTTGAGATACTGTCATAGCCTTACAGTTAACTTTTGGGAAGGAATAGGAAGTGGGTGCTAAACTTTATCTTAAACATCTGGGATGAGGATAAAATTGATTCAAGCTCTCTAGAAGGTGCTATGTTTCTTATTGTTTGAAATTCTGAGATTTGAACAGAACTGTACATTGAGTAGGGGTGTGCAATCCTTGGTGCCATTAAAGTGGCTTACATTGATACTGAATCCAAAAGTAACTTGCTTATTTACTTATTTTTATTTTTTTCTTATGTGTTCCTTTTCCTTCCCTCCTTCCCTTCCACTCTTTCTTCCTTTTCTCCTTACTTCCCTCCCTCCCTCTCTCCCTTTCTTTTCTCTATCTTTTCCTCCTTGTTTCTCTCCTTCCCTCTTTCCTCCCTGCTTTCCCTTTCTCCATGTCCCTCCTGTCCTCCCCCCCACCACCCCCCCACACACACATACTCCCATTCTCTCCTGACGCTGTCACTGTCAAATATTGGAGAAGTAGCAAGAGAACAGAATTGTTGTCTCATCAACACACTCGCCAGCAGGAGTTAAAGTATATTCTGGATTCCCCACTCCCCTGCCTACCATTCTTGAAATGTGATGGGAGGGTTTGCAACTCAGGAAACAGAACTGGTTCATTTGACCTAGCAGGTGAGTTTTTGGATTTCAAGCAACAAGACAACTTCTTTTTAGACTTTTTTATATTATCAATATTGATTTCTGAAGGAAACATAATTACTTATTTATTATATATTGACATTGTATAATAATTCTTTTAGACAATGATATCAATATTATTACTAATAATATGATTCTGAAAATAACAAGATTTTTATGTTTTATTTTGTAGGTTTTTTTAAAATTCTTTTTGTCCTTGCACTATATGCCACTGAGAAGGCAGTGTGAAATTATTATGCTGTATATCACTTGAAGTAACTCTCCTGTGTGATTAAGCCACCATAATAATCCACAGTTAGGTTAATTTATCCCATTTCATTTTAGTTTTTAGGTACTGATTTTTAAAATTATGTATAATTATATAAAACATTTACATATTTCCAAAATTACATCTACAAAATATAGTATAGACAAAGAAGCTTAGCTCTAAGCCTCTTGACCTCATTCTTTTTGCTCTATGTCCAATTATAGATAGCCTTTTCTATAGATAGTGACTTAATTTTCCATGTTTACATATGTGTGTGCACACACATATTTAATACATTCTGTTTTGGTTATTTGTTAGTTTATAAAAACTGTCAGACAACTAAGTTACTTGAAATAACAGTAATCATTTCATATCTTTCAGTTTCGGTGGCTCAGAAATTCTGTGAATCAGCTGAAGGGCTCAGCTGGACAATGTGAGCTGAGAGTCTCTCAGGCTTATAGTCAGATGCTATTTGAAGTTGGAGCAGAAAATGGAGTTGCTGGGGGCAGCTGGGCATCTCTTGATGTAAGTCTTGGGGCTTCTCCACATAGAGTCATTAAATGGGTTAGTTCAGGCCTCCTCACAGCATGGTAACTATCATGACAAAGATTACTGGGGAAATGCAGAAAGACTCAGGAGTCTACTTGAAGTAATCCCCACTGGCCAATGGACACTCTGAACATCAATAATAATAACTGTATCAAAATGCATCAGAAATATTTAAATCCATTGGTTCATAATGATATTAAATTTTAAAAAATCTCACTGGCTTTGTCTGTTTAGAAGATGCGAGAGAAACAACTAACTCAAATGGGAAAACTCAAGCATTTATTTTGCCTTTTCTAAATGAACACAGTCATCAGATTTGATGAGAAAAAGTTTCATTCTATAAAAGTTTTCTGATTTATGAATGAAAAATGCCCCACTAATGACAGAATTAGAGTATCACCATTTTACCACCCAAAATGTTATCATGTTAGAGTTGGCTGGTGTACCAGCTCTATCAAATTCTCTCTGCATCCATCTTCAGAGGCACATCCTAGACCCAGCAGTAGATGGCCTGAGTTGGCAGTTTGAGCCTCTCCTATTGTTATATTCTAAGCTCAGGTGGGATTCTCTGAAGTCTGGAGCCTCGTAAGGTTCACACCTTACTCTCCACTTCCATATGGGTACAAACTGCCCACCTGCACAGTGTGAACAGAAAAGGGAGGAGACTTCTGGGGCTTGAGGACCAGCTCTCTTCACTGCCTCTAGAGCTAATGCTGCCCCTGCCTCTGAGAACCTGAGACTCCAACTCACCAGGTCTTGGAGCCAATTTTTGGGAAGTGCATGAACCCCAAACCTCCTGATATAGTATATAGACCCTATATACTATATTGTAAACTAAATAAATATTCTATCTTTTCCTTCTCTATTATCTCTCATAACACCTCCTAAATAACGATGAACACTATAGGCATTTAATTAATAATTCAAGAATAATGGCTGAAATAATCAAAAAAACTTTTGTGTCCTTTGCCATTTGCAAGGGAATTTTCTACTAAAATCAGGTAAATTTTGCTGAAATCACTTCTTTTTTCACTGTTCCAATTTGCTTTCTTCGCCAACAAACTGAGATTAATTGATAACTGGGAATATCCAGTGTGATTCTATCAACCCTCAACACTTTCTGGTCCATTTTAAAAAATAAAACAAGCTCTTTCAACTCTGTCATGGCCATTCCCAGGTTTCTACGACCTTTGTCTATTAGAGTGTATGGCTTCAGTGTCATAATCAGTCCTCGTCATTTGCAGATTCCATATGTGCATCATGTCACTTTTCACAATGCCTTCCTTGTAAGATGTATTGAGAGAAAACTTTTGTGTTTATCTTTTTCAAAAGAAGAGGAGAGGTAAAAAGCTACAGGGCTCACAAAATCAACTCATGTGAGTGGGGTTCTTCGTGTTCTAGGACGGACCCAATGCAACCACGTAGAGAATTCCGATGGCACCCAGGAGCGTGTGCAGATGCAAACACATGCCTCCAAGGTGTCCACCCCACAACGTGGAGGAACAGAAAGCCATTTGGTGAAACTCTTTCTCAGAGCTCATAAACAATACAAGCTGTGACACGCTTTGCAAGGGGAGAGTTGCAACAGCAATGTTATGCTGTTTGTCTTCTCCTAGCCCTTGCCACTCTGAATTTACCTCATGTACTCATTCACTCATGGGCTGTTTGGAGTGGCGACATCCTGCCCTGCACCCAGTAGAATGATCCAGGAGAGCTTGCCTCTTCACCACATTCCTGCCTCAGCCTAAAGTTTGGCACATGGCGCATGCCCCATAAGTATATGTCGCATGAATGAGTATCAAAACAAATAGGTACCAGGAAACACTGGAGAAATGGCCTGTCTTTAGTGCATACATCGAAGAGAAAAAGAAGTCCAGCTTCAGCTTGCCCATCAACTGGCTGTGGAAGTGCCATCGGTTAATTAATTTCAATCTCAGATCACCTGAGTGTAAAGTAAGTCATTTAATCAGTTCGTCCTATGTACCACGAAAGAGAAGTGTGGGAAAGTTTTTAATTGGTCTGGAAAGTTACCTGTGGAAACCTCTGTTCATTTATTGTAATGGCAGATGTGAGGAATTCTGAAAAATTGGTGTATAATTTTAGAACAATTCTCCTATGGTTAATTTGAACCCACATTTAGGTATGACTTGTATGATAAAAAAGAACAATATCATCTTTTTTTTCTCATCATCACCTAATAATCTCATGAAGAAACATGAGGAAAAATTAATTAACTATATATAGTATCTGTAAGATTAGTAGGTAGGATAATGAGTGAGAAACAGCGACTTTCATAGAAGGAAGAACAGTATTCTATCTATTATGTTCTTTGATATTGCCATAATTACTCTTTTAAAATCATATATATTAAATCATTTCATAAGGGCCTGCCATTTAAAGGGGAGCACTTATTACATTCAAACATAGGTACTAATACTTTCTTACTTTGTAATGTTTCATACAATAGTCGCCTCCTATCCCCATACAGCACCAGTAAAGGTAAGTGGAAGAACTAAGATGAAAAATGTGTCAGATACTGTACTTTATCCTTCACCTCCTCCCTCCCCCCCCCCAGGACAAATCTAGTTCTTACAATGAATATTTCCCCTGTAAGATAATGTGGCTTCTTTTTTGCATAAGGTGAGTAAACATCGCGAATGCACGAGTGCCCCCTTGGTGATATATTAGTTTTGTGCTGGCTTTTAATGTGTGTGGCTGGAGTCAAGTTGACATTTCTTCACAAATACAGCACTTTGTCATCAGCTTTATGAGATAAGTGACGTCAGTCTGCAGTTGATTAATAGCCAGTGATCAAAAATCAGTTGTTTTTGAGTGGCATACCATTGTAATAGCATCTAGAATATGCCCAGAAACCCCAGGGCAGCCAGTGCCAATGTCCATCTGTGTTGGTGATGAGGCATTCCTTCGTCACTCTTCCCGATCTGTAAAGCCTTCTAGAAAACACACTTTCTGTGAAATCTAGGTTGTCAGCATAAAAGGAAAGTTGGCAGAACATAGGGTTCTGTTGCTAAGCGATCCTTGGCAAATATGATACGTGTACGTTATGGCATTTGATGACACCTTCAGGAAAGGAGGGAATCCAGCTCCATGAAAATGAGCAATTTCTGAAAGATGGGTGAAAGCCACAATTGCCCAGGGCTGGGAGTCCGTCCTGCCTGTCTGAGAATCTAGGCTGAGATCACCTCAATTGGGAGATAACATTAAGTTTTACTTAGTATGTAGTTTAAGAACTTTCTGCCTGTGTCTACTCTTGTCTAACCTTTGTACAGGAGAGAGTAATGGTTGTGCTGTTTCCATTTATCACTGTGTCAAAGGGGACGTTTAGTAATAGCCATATGCCCAGGTGAATAGATGCTTCCAGGGCTTCTTGAGTACAAGAGTGTAACAGAGAAGGAAAAGAAAATTATTTACTACTACTACATGGACTGTGGGGAAAACATCTGGTAAAATGCCATGGGTCTTGTGCTTTGGAAGACCAAGGTCCATTCAATTAGACTAAAGGAGGCTCTGAGATCAGCTAGTCCAATCTCTTATTTTGCATATGAGGAGACCCAGGTGCAAAGGGGTTAATGGATGGCCCACAGTCAGTCACACGGATAACCGGATAACCGATGGCCTGCTGGGACCTGAGTCTAGCCCTGTAACCTCCACAGGGCATCCCTCAGCACATGGCCATGTCTCTGTAAATAAAGTACCTGATAAAATATAGAATAAGCTGTGAAAATCACAGAACCTTAATTTATTATCACTTTAATTTCAATGAAAGTTAAACTTAATGATCCAGCAAAGATTTGTTCAAAATTAGAGAAACACGAATGACAGATTTGATTACAGTATCACCAGCTTGCCTAGTGGAGTTTCCACAACCACTCTCATGAGCTCTGTTGTCTCGATTGGTTTGATTGTGGATATTTTCTCCTGATTTTAACTAAATAAAGTCATAATTCCTGGGCCAGTTGTTCTCGGTAAGAGTTGGCACCTTCTCCAGACATTCTCAATGCTTCAACCTGACAGATACACCCATAGAACAGTAGCCCTTTCTGCATTTTTCTGTCTTAACATTACATTCTTAGATAAATCTGCTTCCATGTAGGAACTGTGGCACACACATGCCTTGAGACGGTCATGGAGATAATCAGCAATCAGGAAACTTGACAAGAGTAAGCTGAAATTTGCAACAGGACAGAAGACATTTTAGAACAATATGTAACTCTGAAAAGAACACATTCTCTAGTAAACCAACATGGGCCTGACTTAAAAATTGCTTGATTAGGTGTGTGTTCACCGTCCATGGCATTTTGATAGGGCCTACTTACCAGAAGTAGTAACTGAAAGCCCTCTATATTCCTTAGTCCTTCACAGTCAGTGCTCTTAAAGTTGTGTTGTTAACAAATAGGAAAATCCCCAAGGCAAGGCTTGTTTGAAGGCTATATCAGAGTTTCATTCAGGGGCCTTGAGACTTACTGGCTCATTCTCTGGAGGCATTTAGACCCAACTGGGTTGGAAGCCTGGCTGTTACACAATGTAAAACTGGACACGTGACAGTCTCTCTACATTTCAGTAAAAAAAAAATCATCTGTAAAATAAAACTACCAGGTTATAATAAGGGTTAAGTGAGTTAATATGTGTAAAGTTCTTAACACAATCAATATTTACCATGTGTTCATCTGTAGAATTAGGATAAGGAAAATACCTACCACATATGGCTATGGTGAGAATTAAATGAAACATGTAGGTAAAGTGCCTAGAATATGCTCAATAATTATAGCTAAAATAGTGATGATAATAGTGATGATGATGAACTTCCATTTTAGTGAATTAAAAAGATTATGGAGTCCATATCAATACCATCTGTCCCCAGTCACCCCACCCTTACTATCTAGATTCCTGTTGATCCAGTTTAGCTTTCTTGTAAGAAGGCTTACCCAAGAGATTTGTAGAAGAAAAGTGTGCCTAACTTGAAAATAAATATTTAACAGGTCATTCTTCAGTCTCTGAGATCTGTCTCTACATCACTTCAACCTGCCCTGAATCTGTGTGATCACATTACAAGCTATACATTTCATATCAACAAAAAGGTGTTTCATATCTTAAGAGTATGTTCTTTTTTCCATGGGCAGGTCAATAGAAATTATGGAATAATATAGTTTCCAAGTCAAGTAGTTTAGCTTAGCAAAAGAAAGCTATAATTGGAATCAATTAGTTTACCACTATTTTCAATTCACAAGTAAAATGCATTATCAAAACTTCTAAAAATTACTTGCCTGTATTCATAATCATCAAATGAAAGGAAGCAGGTTCTGTCATCAAAAAGTTCACCAGTTTGGTGCTTTTACAAACAAGAAAACAATTGTAGGTTTAAGGCCCAATTATCGCTGCTCGTTTAAAATTTCACAACCAAAATTTGTAAATCCATCTGATTTGAAAGCAGTTAGTATTTAGTAAATAATAGTAATTACTTTTTGCATTTTGTACAAACACTTCCAAGAAGGATCAACTCTGTTTTAAAGTACTACTGATCTGGAATTAAAAATCATTTAAATGTTTACTCACCAGAGGTGAGAAGGGGAAAAGAGAAAGTTAGAGCAAGGGAGACGTGTACTAAGGAGAAGTGTTCCCATGTATTCATTAATTTCTTTTAAAACTGGAGATTCTGTTAGGGGAGACTTTATATGTATCTCAGATTTTCTCAATAGTTTAATTAACAGGGAAATAAAGAGATGAGCAAAGTAATATAACTTAAAAGAGACTTAAAAGATAAATTAATTTATTTTAAATAGGCAAGCCTAATGAATAACATGTAGAGATCATAGTTGGGTGAATAAATCATAAAGATTTGCAAGAAGTTACTGCCACAAAAGTCAGGGTGCAGGGGGTTTTTGAGGGACACATGGAAGGGTTCTTAAAGGTCTATTTTGTACCTGAGTGGTGGGTAGTTCACTAAGCTATAACTTTATCCTGGGTGATTTTCTAAATATTGGATTTCTTTTACAGTAAAAGTAGTTTTTAAAATTTATAATGCAAAAATAAAAGTTACTATGAAATATAATATATACTCATCCCTGTATTTATTGAGCAAACATATAAAGAGCACTTTGGATGTGCTAGGCACTGGCTCTCCACTGAATATTGTCCCTGTGAGAATGCCTAAGGGAGCCAGAGGTGAAGAGTGAGATTGAAGCTTGGGAAACTTCACCCTGGCTGGTGTGGCTTAGTTGCTTGGGCACCATCCTGTGCACGAAAAGGTTGCCGGTTTGATTCCCTCAGGGCACATGCCCAGGTTGCAGGATCGATCCCTGGTAGGGTGCGTCCAGGAGGCAGCTAACCCATGTTTCTCTCTCACATCGGCGTTTTTATCTTTCTTCTCCCTCTCCCGTTCTTTCTCTCAAAAATCAATAACAATGTTTTAAAAGCTTGGGAAATTTCAGAAACCTGGGATCACATCTAGTTAAGTGGTTTTCTAGATCTTGCTCAGTATTCCAACCAATCTGAAAACAGAGGTAAGATGTTTACCTCTGATGCAAAGTAAGCATGGCCATTTGTAGGTGTAATGAAACCAATTCTGAACACACTCACCCATAAGACACTCACCTGCAAGGTTGGGAACAGGACAGGTGTGCTGTTTAATCCCACATTCCATAGACCAGGGGTCCTCAAACTACGGCCCGCGGGCCACATGCAAATACAAATATTGTATTTGTTCCCGTTTTGTTTTTTTACTTCAAAATAAGATATGTGCAGTGTGCATAGGAATTTGTTCATAGTTTTTTTTTTTAAACTATAGTCCTGCCCTCCAACGGTCTGAGGGACAGTGAACTGGCCCCCTGTTTAAAAAGTTTGAGGACCCCTTCCATAGACTTTTGACTGGTCACATCTCTAATTAAAATGCAGCAGAAGATATAGAATAGCCAAAGTTTCCACCAGAATATTTCCTAACAGCACTGGCAAAAAGGAAAACTGTATAGAAGACCCTTGAATCTAATCTAGATGCCTTAAACTTGTATTATGAATTCAAAAGCAAAGTGGTTGGAAGTGCTTTTATCTCTGCGTGGCTTCAAGTTTGCATTCATGATATGAGACAAAAGGTTGTCTCTGAGGACAGATATTAAAGGATATGTCATCTTTGGCATAGGATTTGATTATTGGGAAGATTTCTTTATTTAGCGACTCTCGATCCCTTTGTTTGAATCCCTTTTATGTTGCATTTGTGTGTGAGAAAGGAAAGTTTCTAAGAAACCATATCCTTTGCTGACTGTCTAATCCCAGTAAAATCACTTTTTTCCCCCTAGAAATAGGCCATGTGTCTATTTCTTATAAACTGAATCCTTCACGTGTATGTTGCTTGGTTATCAGAACTGTTTGGAAATTGATAATATATTTGACATCAAAGTTTTCAGGTGAGAGAAAAGATAAAGCCGAAGGATAACAGACAGAGCCCCTAGATCAGTGGTTCTCAACCTTGGCTGCACATTAGAATCACCTGGGAATCTTTTTAAAATCCTGATTTCTGGGCCTTATCCTCTGGAAATTCTGTTTCTTTGTTCTGGGGTGGGGCCACAACATTAGTAACAAAGAAACAGAATTTCCGGAGGATGAGGCCCAGAAATCAGGATTTTAAAAAGATTCCCAGGTGATTCTAATGTGCAGCCAAGGTTGAGAACCACTGCCCTAGATTCTTTTGCTGGGCCCACAAATAAAATACCGACAGCACATTCCCATTAGATCCCTTATCCTTGCCTACACGTAGAAAACTCAAATGAGTTTTCTTTTGCCACCCAACAAACCCATTGATGGCTACAATGATAAACTGATGACGTGTCTGACGCCCGGTGGGAATACTGGTTTGGACTTGTGCAGACAGTGTTCCACCAGAAGAGATGTTTTCTCCAAACAAGGCAGTCTGGCCCATTTCTGTCATTTCCCCTCCATTTGTTAATGGAAAAAGCAATTTTTCTAAGCCTCCCAGTGAAGTTAGTTTTATCCTATGGCTTGGGGAGTTAATTTAGATGATTGCCTTTGCATTTTCATCTGCTTTCCTCCCGATAGATAGTATCTGGTTGTTTTTGATACAACTGTTCAATTCATTCTATTCTGCTTACAAGCCAACACTGTAAGACAATAATTATAAAACCGATAGTAAGCAGCGGCTCTTTTTTTAGCTCTTTAGAGTTGGGTGTTAAATGCTGAGAGGATATATTTCTGTAGATAAGCATGCAGATTGGCAAGATGAACCAGGTTTACATCTTGGACCTGCCACTCACTACCTGATTTTCTGGACAAATTAGCCTCTGTATCTCTCCATTTCTTCCTTAGAAAATGGAGCTAATAGCTTCTCTTGTATTGTGATGTAAATGCTCAACTAATGTTACCTATTATGTTAGATTCTGTGCTTAGCATTACAATTTCTCCACGAAATAGATATTTATGTCAAATTTAAAGTGTGTGGAGGGTTTTATTTTCTAAAATTCCTTTACTTATAGCTATGCAAGGGATGGCACATTTGAGCATATCTGACCTCCATTTGGGAATCATCTAATCTTATTGACGTGTTCTTTGAAATATTTACTTTGAGAAAAAATTTAAAAAGTGAAAAATCCTGGGCCTTATTTCTGACTTAAAGAGCAGAGATTTGGCTGACTTAATTGTGACTTCTGTGGTCAGTGGTTCTGCCAAAGGATTTTGTATTTGGTACGAACAAAAATATCTCTACTTGCGTTTGGACAGGTTGGAGGGAGAACAGTTTGGTTCTGAGCAAGACCGTGAAGTGATGTGTCTTTGTTCGTCAACATCCTTTCTCTGCTGCCCCTGTTTCACTGCACTTCTCTTTCAGTGGGAACTTCTCCACCAGAAGCAGAGTAACCAAGGAGAGACCAGGATAGAATACTAAATAGAAAATGGCCAAAGGATTCAACCCTGGGTTCACTGCCAGGTCAGCTGGAAGCAAAGAGAGAAGAAAAGAAGCCAAGAGAACAATGAAGCTGCAAAGTGTGGAACTTGGAACAGGGCAGCCCCAAGTGGACATGTGCCAGGGAGTGCCTGAGCGTGCACTGTGCATGTGTGTGCCCTAGCAGGGAAGAGGAAAGAGACCTCATGCGTTGTGATGTCCTGGGATGCTCTACTCCATCTCCATGTGCATTCGTTTTTTGAACTCTGGTAGCATAAGAGGTAGCTTTAGGGAAATGTGAAAAAACACCCCCTTGAATACCTAGTATGCACCCACTAAATGCACATCGTGTACATTGCATACTTTCTCCTAAGATACAGTGGGGCTTGGTCAAGGGTGTGGAGGGAGTCACAGGAAGCAGGCATTCTCCTAACCCCAAAGAGTGGGTGGAGAAGCTATGTGGTCTTTGTGTTTCAGTTCCTGGGAGAATCGTGCGTTTTGCCAACTTTGCCTGTGGCACTGAGGAAAAGTAGACAGCAACACAATCAGTGGCATGTTTGCAAGAGCAGACTGAAGGTAGGAAAGGGTAAGGAAAGGAGAGAAATTATGTCCTACCTGCTCCTCCATGTTTCCACAACCTCTCTATCTGCCCCTTCACTACAATCACTCCGTCCTTAGGTAATTACACCCTCAAGAGAAGGCTGGGTCCCACGGCTTCAGTTAATGTCTATAGATTAATGGGGAGGCCCCTGCAAGGAATAGAATCTTGGGGTTGGAGATCCCTGGTTATCATTTTCTCTTTCCTGCAGCACTGGGACCTGGAATACCCCGTGGAGCCCAGCTTCTCCCACTGACCTAGCCACCCACTTCCCTCTCCCTCTTCCTCTTGTCTTCCCCTCACCAAGACCTGAAGTTCCAGCAACAGGGAGTGACTGCCCTGGGTTCTCAGTGCTGCCAAGCCTCCTTTGAGGATGGGCGCCTTCACACCCCAGCTCTGTAACATCCCTGAATAATTCAGCAGAAAGCTCAAGGAAGGTCAGTGTGTGCTGCTGGCCCTCCTTCCCTCACTCCAGGCATCTGCTTCTCAAATATTAATAGCAAGCATCCCAGTTTGTGGTTGTGGAATCATTTTGGTTGGTCATGATCATTGTGTTTTTAATGAACTAGAATAGAGTAGAAACAAAATTCAACATATATGGCATACAGTAAGCACTGGTATTACTTAGTGAAAATTTTGTCCTAGGATTTGTGTGTGTGTATGGGTGGATGCATGCACACATGAGGTTTTACAGTGTGTAAAATGCATTTATTAACCTGGTTCATGGTCTAGGAAATTATAGTTAGGGTAGAATTCCACAAGACCAGGACTGATGTACATAGAATATGACCACCCTACCTGGCACCCATGCACACCTGAAGTGAATGGGCAGGGGCTGAACTGTCCAGACATTGCAATTGAACTTGGCTCACAACTCTACTCAAATTGCTCTTTAAGAAGTCACTAAGGACTTCAGATATAGCAGATAGAGTGGCCCATTTTCAATTCTTACTATATTGCATTTGATTCTTGATGAACTCCTAATTCCTGATTTCATTTCCTCTGATTCCCTGCTTGGTATTTTCTCATTCCCTTTGATCTCTTTTTTACATCCATAAAATAATTGTCTGCTGGGGCATGGCCCTTGGTTCTGTCCTCAGCTCTTAACAACCATGACTGTGATTGCTATGACCAAACTAACTTTGTCAAACTCAGGTGTTCAAAAGGCGACATTTGATTGTGTGGTTGTAGTCTTCTCTTACTTAGCATGGCTTTCTGCTCATAAACTTAATATAATGGGTACACCCCTTACATGTGGTTACATAGTTTTCATAATTATGAAATCCATAATTTCAAATTTTATTACATATATAATTAGAAAGAGAGACTTCCTGATATTCCCTTGTCAGCGCATAATGCTTGTAAAAAATGCTTTGCACAGCATACATCATGTGCCAACGTACTACTTGTAAAGATGTATGACAAGAACTCAAGTATAACAACAGTAATGTGGACTCTTCAGTGTAAAGCCCCATCTCAGGTCAAGGAAAGCTTCCCAGGAAGTGACGTTTCCTGGAACTGATGGTTGGCCAGCCTGAGGCTCTGCCCTGGGAACTTGACGCTCTTTGCTGGGGAGTGTTTAATACATCAGCATGGTTGTCTGCAGAGACCATGAGGGGCAATTAAAACACTTCCATGCTGCATGTTCTACTCTCAAAATTATTCACCGGGTGATCTTTTCCTGTAGGTTCTACTGTGCTATTTTCTATGCAGCTTGCTATCCCTAATTCTATAGCTAAAGTGACCTTCAGCCCCACATTCAGAAGAGGGAAATGAAGCTTTCACAACTTGCTGCCGATTCAGAGAGCCCCTCTGACAGGTGTTGTCCATGGTCCCAGCAATTATATTTTTTAATCTAAGAAATTTTTATGTAAATAAAATAATCTCAGTTTCTTAAATGAGACAATTAAACTCCATTTTACCTTGTTTCCCCAGGGCTGTGAGGTCCTTAAACTGAAAAAAAGAAATCTTTTGTTCAAATCCCTGATAGAAACATGACTTTTATTCTCTCTATTGACTGACATCTATGTTCTGAATTTTTCACAACTGCATTACATGGACAGGAGAAGGAAGAGGTTAAGCACTACCCTGTGGAAGCCAATCTGAATAATTTAGACACACGTGTTAATTGCTAACACGGGACCTAAGGGTCCCACTGTCATTTTCATTTGGTCTTTGGGTCTGTAGCTCTTTCCCACTAACTTACTTCTTAATGGGAGCAACAACTTAGTTACTCCAATGCCCATTCCATATGTGCTGGCATTTGTTATCTGTGTTCAGATAACAATGTTTAGCTCTGCTCTCACTGGGAGAATGTAAGGCTAAGTCCTTAAAGTCACATGTGAACCTGTTGTGATGGAGGAAGAAAGCCCTCATTCCCTAGTTGTTTTATTGTTCAAAATATTCATGTTTTTCCCCCTGGGCATTGGACTTCTTTGCCCATGAATATCAGGGTTGGCCATGGTACTGTGTTTCTTCTAGTAGGAGAACTGGGAGGATTGCATAAGGCCAGAACCTACCGTGCTGAGTGCCATGTCTCTTGTGTGGACGATGTAATGTGGGAGGAAGCAACATGCACTGTCTCTGGGCAGAAGCCTCGAAAGCCAGCTCATGGTGCCACTCCTTTCTCTTCTTCTTCTGCAACGAGTCTGACAACGTTCCAGATAGTGGCTCCATTAGACTAGGTCCCAGATTAATGATAACACTGAGCGGAGCCGAAGCTGATGCCAGATAGACATAGAATATAAGTAAGAAATAAACCTGTGCTATTGGCCAGCCTGAGTAACCCCTGAGAAGTGAGCAGTGTTTGTTAGTAACTAGTGTATCCTAGACCATCCTGACTGACACACTTTCTAATCTGTGAGCATTTCCCATAGAGTTACAGACCTTTGAACCTGGAGCTACTATATATCATTCTCTTTTACCCCTCATATTATAGGATCTTGGTTCTATTTCTCCTCCTTAGTAAATATTCTGACAAATACATTTTTTTTGTTACAAAGTTGTACAGCGACTTTTAAGGAAAAGTGTCTGCTACAGCGATGGCAACCCTGGTGATGGAAGACACATGACTGAGGAAAGTGGCTGAGGTGACTTGGAGAAAGGTCTGTAGCCACGGTGTAGAAGGCACATGATTGAGACAGGATGTGCCTGTCCTGGGCGGAGGCTGCCATGGCTGCAGCTATAGGGGCTGGGCCAGCTCAGAGCTCTACTGCAGGACATGTAGGGTCTCAAACACAAAATTCATACACAAGTCGCCTCTCTACATTCCACCACAAGTTTACATCCCATCTAATACTATGGCCTTTACAAATTTATATTAAAGCTCAAAAGAAAGGAAATGGTAAATGAAGTCCACTGACACCATTGCACTGAGGTCATACGACTCCATACATCAGATTCAATAGTGACAGAGATAGACTGTGAAAAAAATTGGCAGGGTGAAACTTGATCATTTAAAAAATATGTTCCTAAGTGAAACATTGTATAAACTTGGTGGGCCTATGATGTGTATCTCTATGTATTTATGTAATGAAGTGCATCGGTTTTGATAGGTGCATTGAACACAAAAAGCTCGTAATATACACAGAAAAGAAGAAACTTGTGGCCGCTGTCTAAAATGTTAGAACACTTTAGAACCAAAGAGGAAGGTTTCGGGATGAGTCTTCAGAGAGGTGGAGAAAGTGTGCCAGCAGGGGTGGAGGCAGTAAGTCATATATGATTTCATGATGATGCATAGCCTTGTCTCCCCAGACTGCACTGGCCTTGGAAAAAACAAGGGTGTGACGAATAATTATGAAAATATGAATAATTATGAGTATCTAACAAAGCCAATAAAATTCCATATTTTGGTTTTTTTCCTTAAGGTTCTAGTTGCTACTATTCTGTTCTGAATAACTTTTGTCGTTTTTCTATAGTGTTAGAATATAGACTCTAACATTAGATCACCTGGGTTCTATTCCCATATCTGGTAAACTACAATTTCTTGGGCAATTTAACTAATTTCTCTTATAGATGTATTCACATCTATAAAATGGGCATTTTGAAAACTACCTACCTCAGAAGATTGTTCAGAGTATTAAACGAGATGATTCATATAAGTGCTTAGAATAGAGGCTGGCGCTCTGAAAGCCATTGATAAATATTATCTGCTGTCCTCTGTGTTATTTTGTTTAATTCAGTCATTATTTGATACAGTTTTTTGATGGTTCTCTGCTCCCAACATCTGCTCCTTGCATGTACCTTTTATAACTTCAGAAAAATAGATATTGATTATTTTGATTTTTCTTCTGACCAAGAGGAAGATTCAGGGACTGGATTTCTCTCCTAAGTGAAACAACAAAAGAGACAGTAAAAAATAAGGAACAGGGGTTTTCTGACATTAGATATCAGCCAGCACAGGACCGTGATCCTGAGATATAGGAAGCAAACAGGATAACCGTGTAATTGCCGCCAGTACTGCCAGGACAGTGTCTCCAGCGGCAGCATAGGAAGATGATTCCCCAGGAACAACTGTTTCCCTGAATAGAGGAGATGACACTAAGAACCCACAGAGGCCAAAGTGGATGGAGTACCCTCTGCAAAGTACCATGGAGAAGAGAGATGGAGGGAGAGAGAGAGAGAGAGAGAGAGAGAGAGGACACACTGAAGAGGGGTCTCCTTAAGTCTTCAGCTGAGGGTCATTGCATGCTCAAAAGGAAACTATCTTCATCTGGGGAAAGAACTGCCTGAAAGAATCATGGGAACAGCCCTGAAGTTCTCACAAGGCCAGGAATAGAGTGTGTTCCCACCCACCAGAGAGAAAAACACTTTAAGTTTACGGAGTTCCAATAGGGCACTGTGAGGGGTTTTGCCTGAGTGGTGGGCACACATAACCCTGGACTAAAGACCCCGTTGGTCCCAGTGAAATCAAGACCAAAAAAGACCGAACTGTTCCCAAGTAATGCAACTGTGTCCTAGTACAAAGACCAAGGTTACTTACGAGGATACGGAAATAGTCAGCACAGATAAGATACACAATGTCTGCCATTTAATGAAAAATTGCCAGTATGAAAAGAAGCAGAAAAATAGAAACAAATCCCAAACAGATCTGAAAATAACACAGATGATACAATTATTAATAAAAACATTAAATCAATTGTTATAACTGTATTCTATATGTTCCATTCTATATGTTTAATAAACTATAGGACAAATTTGAGCATGTTTTTGAGCATTGAGCATAAATTGAGGGAAAGACCCAGAAGATATAAAAATGAGTCTACTCAAAGTTATAATGATGAAAACTACAATATCTGAGGAGAAAAAGATACTAGATGAGCGTAGTAGTGTACTAGACACTGCAGAGGAAAAGATCAGTGAACTTGAAAACGTAGAAAAAGAAACTATCCAAAATGAAACACAGAGCAAAAAACAAACAAACAAACAACAAAACAAAAAGAGGCTGGCAAAAAAAAATGAACAGAGCATCATTAAATTGTGGGGCAATTTTAAACAGCCTCCAATATGTATAATTGGAGTCTCTAAAGAAGAAAAGAGAAACAAACCAAAAAAACTATTTGGAAACTATTGTCCAAACATTTCCCAAATTTGGGAACAACTATACAATCACTCCTCCAACAAGCTCAAGTAACCTGAGCACAAAAATGCATGAAGAAAGGGCACCAAGGCACATCATAATGAAATTGCACGAAGAGCTCTCTTAGACAAACTTTCAAAGCTTTGGCATGATGGCAAATAAATATTTTAATTTTGCTCCACAAAGGCAGCTTGTCCTCTTTTTATCTAAGCTGGTTGCAACAAACAAGTCCCAGGACTTGATCTGGAGGGCCGTTCATCAATGCTCTTGGGGCTGAACACGAACTTTGCCCTCAGACTCTTCCCAGGCACCTCAAGTCTCGTGCTTCGTTTGGAGTTTTGGGGTTAAGTTTCTCTATGTCTTTTGGCTTTCATTCCTCTGCCTGGGGCCCCTCTGATTTATTCTGTCTTTGGATGTCCACTATAAACAAATTCCTGATGGCCTGTGCTGTTACTTCTACATATTCAAGGCAGACAATTGTACACCCCTACCAACCCCCCCGAAATGTAAGTTACCTTTGTCTTTTTTCACTTTACTGCTTCTGGTTGACTCACATGTTCCTTTTGATTATCGATAGACATTGAGAGATCAAAAGTAAACCTGTAGTCACCTTAACTACACTCCATGTAGGGCCTTTAGATACCATCATTTTCCTTCTTTGGACAGGACAGGTTTCATTTCATAAGAAGACTTCACATTTGTGCTTTCTTTCATGTTGGGAACATTCCCCTCTGCATTTCACAGGACTGGGACGTCTTCATTCACATCTCAGCTTGGACAGCCTCCCTATATCAAGTAGACTCCATTGTCATTCTCCATCAGAGCACCATTTCTTTCCTTCAAAAACCTGATCACATCTTGTCATACGGCAAATTTTGATGGAATGCTCTCTGTCTCTTTCTCTCTGATACATGAGAAGTCATAGGAGGGACCAAAATATTAGGGGAGGGGATATTTTAATCAGGAACCCAGAAAGCTGCCCGTCAGTGGGTGAATTCCAACCACCCCTGGACAGGCATTGCCCACTTAGCCCCGGGAGGGAAGCTGAGAGATCTGCCTGCCTTGCAGATTCTGAAGCATTCAATGGCCAGCTCCTGTTGACCACACAGATCACTACCACACCAGGACACCGCATTTTACCACGACGCAGACCCAGGTCACACTGCACGGGGCGCTCCCTGGCAGACACAGAGATGATGCAGGGCAGGGGCTGCCACCCCACTTGTGCCCGTGGGAGGGTTTCATAAGTAAATAAAGTTGCTTTAAAAACAAAGGGCAGGGATGGAGCTCGCTGTTCCTGGAATTACTCCCAGGACGCACTGTGTAACAGAATGAATGCATTTGTGAGTTAAATGGAAGAGCCATGAAATTCATGGATAAAAATGGAGTGTGTTTTGATCTGAAGGGCGGGGAACATACCCTTTTCATGATGTTATAAAAGAGTAAAGTTTGGCATAACTCGTGAAAATGAATGGTAGTCTTACAGAATATACAGAAAAATATGTACTATAGTTAACTTAGGAAAATACTGTCAGTGAAAGGAATTTTCACACACTCATGATTTTAAAATGCAATAAAGAGTGATTCTTTTATGAGACACAGGTAATTTGGTAATGATAGAATGTGCTAGGTGGGTTGTTTATCTTGCATTAATTAGAAGTTAGGGATTAAAAAACATTATTATAAACAAGGTGCTACTTTAAAAATAGCTCATCCATATCATTTCTCATTTTACTATAGTTAGGAAACTATTTACATTGCATTTATGTGCTCCTATACACAGATAATAGATATGTTTCTAACTTCATGAATTTTATTATAATATTTTATTCACCATTTCTGTTTTATTATCTTCAACCTATACACATACATTAAACTATCTTTTTATATTTGTCTGCTATTAGGCCTCTCATCTGTAAGAAGCATTTGAATGTGTTTCCCTTCTCTCTCTGACCCTTTCTTTCTCTCTCTTCCTCCCTCCCTCTCTCTCTCTCTCTCATTCTATACTCAGCAAATTTGCTCTTCTCTGTACTGAAATAATGTAAAACACTTAGAATAACTTCAAAATCCACAAAAACACTACATTTTGAAAGTGGCATGTGAAGGAAGACACTTCCCTATGCTGAGGAATTCTTTGAAATAGAAAGGAAAATCCCAACAGTGAAAAGAGGTTCACTTAACAGTAAATTTAATCAAGAATAAAGATCAATAGTGTAAATGTAACAAAGGACAGATCACTTATTGCTTATAATTTACAAAACTACAAAAGATGAAGCATGTTAATAGACTCCTAATAAAATAATGCAGCAAAACCATGAAAGATTTTCAAATCCTTTGAAATCCCTAATTGGTTAATTCCCGAGAGTTTAGGGCTATTTTTCCAAGTTATATGGATGAGGAAATTGAGGGAGGCTATGGCTCAAGGCCATGAAACCAACAAATAAAAGGGTGAAACTTGTAACCGACAGCCTGTACTCAGACCACAGAGAGAGACAGCGTTTCCAATGTACAGAAAACAAAATGAAACAAATACGTTGCTGTTTGCTGAATTATGGGTTCAGCTGACATATGTATTTGCAATAGACAGAATCTGTTTTTTGCTCTCAACTTTCTCGCACACAAAGCACAGTGTTTGGCACAATAAGCATTTGTTAAAGGAATGAATGAAAAGAACAAACAGGTAAACAAATAGGCTTTTGAGAGAATATTTGGTGTGTGTTGTGCAAACTCAGTTACCAAATGTTTGACCATGATGTTCCTAAAGAGAACCTGATCACGTCAACAAAGTCAGAAAATCCAGGAAATGAGTTCTTTGACAGATTAGCACTGTGGCCCATTCAAATGATCACTTTTGATATTAAGCCAGAAGTGGCTGGGGATTCTAGTGGAAGGACAGTATTCCAGCGTACACGGCATTGAATCCAGGCTTCTCAGTCTTCCTTAGTCTACATACTAAAAATCACTTCATTTTATGTTTATGGACTGAGAATAATCCTGTTTAATGGCTAACATTTCCCACTTGGTTTTTTCTTTTCAACTATTCAAAATGACATTGGCAGCAGTGTGCTCTGGAGTCTTCTTCACTTAGATTTATGGGTTTTGTAACTGAGATTGTGACACATGAAAATTCACGTAAACAGCAAAAGTTTAATCATTGAATGTGCTGTTCCCCAACTTCTTTTTGCCTGACTTTCCCCTCTTTGCTTAACGTGGCCAAGTACACCAAATAATGTCTCCTAATGTTACACTGATCTGGTCATCTTCCTCTTGCTATGCACTCTTCTTCAGATAAGACTGGCTGCTGAATTAGAATCAAATAAAGCGAGGTGGAAATGGAACTGAACAGATATGTGCCAGTTATGAGGTTGGCACCACGCTTAAGCTTCAGAGAGGTGAGACCAAGGAAATGCTTAAAGGACATCCTTCTTCAACATGCTAGGGTGAAAAACACTTAGAATAAGAAGACCCTTATGGTTGGTTGCAAGTTAGAAAATACATGTGGAAGTCAACAGAAAAGCCAGTAGTGGGCCATAGGAATTATGAACAAACGTATTCGGACCAAAATGAATTTCCTCTCATACAAGATCTCTTACTTCCTTTAGCAAGTGTGAGAGTTACTTACTATGAACATCAAGAATAAAGCCTTCAGTTCCGGAGTTGTTTGTCTAGGAAATATAGACAAAGATAGATAAAATTCTATAGAATAGAGATAAAATATAGTCAAGAGAATGTTTTTCTGGGCTGAGAGTGCATAAAGTTACTTACTGATGGGTGTTTTATTTAAAATTTTTTAAAAATATGGGTATGAAAATTTCAGCCAATTGGCTTAAAATATTCTGTTTATTTACAGTGACATTAAATTTTAATATTAGTGACTTCCATTCTTGCTTTGCAATAGCATAGTACATTTCTAAATATGTTTATTGTAAACATCTCAATCTATTATCAGTAAAATGTATTTTAATGCACTTTAATTTGAGAAATTTATTCCACCACAGTGAAAGAGGTTTGTTTATGTAGGCATGGGGAGTGTTAAAAAAACAAACAATAAGAAGGTTAGATAACTCCTGAAGGCTTGAGGATCGCAGGCTGGATCCTCTTGAAGTTTTCTTTCCTCCTTTCCCTTCATTCATTGGCCCCTGAACTTAAAAATATATCGTCACAGTGACATGAACAGCTTAAAAAACCTGTCTGAACTTTCAACATCCTTTGCAATCTATATATATAAAGGCTAAGTGACTGTCCAACCATCCGACCCATCTGACTGGCCAGGGCGTATGATGTGCACTGACCACCAGGTGGTAGACGATCAATGCAGGAGCTGCTGAGCTGTGGTGACTTGGCAGTGGCAGTTCTCAGGTGATGCACCCTGGAACCAGAGAGGAGGGATCCCAATTCCTCACAGGGCGGTGCGATTCCACCTTCAATCATGGGTTACATTGTTGCTAGGGCACTGTCGTCCCCAAATCTGGTTTGCTGCCAAGTTGCAGTGACTTGGCAGTGGTGGTTCTTGGGTGATGCACCCTGGAACCAGAGAGGAGAGAGTGAGACCCTGCTTCCTTTCAATGTGCACAAATCTGTGCACTGGGCCACAAGTTGTTTTAGAATTTTCCCTTATGCTCCCATTCCTGGAGCTCCTTGGTGAACTGGGCCAGTTCTAGCACAGCGCAAGGAATATCTGTCAGGGCTAGTCAACATCCGTTCTCATTCTTCTTTGGTTGGATGGAAGCTAAGCCTTGTAGCCCTTGTTTCATGCAAAGAATCACATTGAGACAGATCTGGGTTTGAATTTTGACTTTCTAGGTTCTTTCTCACACTCAGCCAACTGCTACTAGTCACCAACAATCACAAGTATATGTAGGGCTCTTCTTTTTAGTTCCAGACACAATGACAGATGTTAGATTTTACCCCACAAAAAGTGGGGTTTGAAAGTAGTCTTTTGCTATCTCACCTCTGGGGGCTGAAGTTCCAGGCAGAGAGACCCATCAGAAATGTCCTCAGTTGTCTGGGTGCTGAGTGTTCAAGGCTTCCATCATTCTGGTTCTCTGGAGCCTGATGGGTTTGTTCTTGTTCCTGGGCACTGCCTTGCTCTCTACCCTCACCCCATTCTTGTCAAACCTGCTGCCAAGAGCTCAGCCCTATTTCTGACTGTGCTACTCATGTCAGAGTCATGGGCACAAGTTGATAAATTTGATAAGGCCACAATTCCCCCAAACCCACCACCTTTTCTTTGTTTCTGTCCTGTCTTCTCATAGCCTGAAGTTGGATTCCAGAATGAAAGGTCAGCTGAACCAAGAAAGCGGCACTATACTTCCCTTCCTTGGCTTCTTTGCTGCCCTCTTTTAGGTCTTTGGGGGGAGAAAGGATCCCACTTCCACTCATGATTCCATAGGCTAGTTCTTCTTGTCTCTGGTCTTGTCCTTGAGGGAATCTATAACGACCCTAATTATGTGGGTTTGGGGCAAAGTCCCCTCAAGTGTAAAAAACAATCTATTCACACTGGTGGTTGTAATAATTCAATTTGGTAACATATGTAACAAATGCTCTATAACGTTTTTATTTTCCTTCTCAGTATGAAATAGTCTCTAAAACACTTAAATGCTAGATGTGACAACATTTGATTTGTAGATACTGGATTATCAAAGACAAAAAAAAAGAATGCTTGCCTCAGCCCAAACTGACTTGAAGGTACCACAGCAAAATATGTTTTCTCTCTCTTACAGAAATACATAGGATGTTATGGTGCCATGAAATCAGCCACAGTGGTATCAGCTTGGCTGGATTTTAAATACTACAATATCTTCTAGGAACAGCCGTGGTCCCTAAGATGTTTTTGACACTATTTTAAATTTATGCATTATTGTACTTCTCCCCCAAAAGGCTGAAAGAAAGGAAAATATGAGCTATCCTAGGAAACTGTAGGCTATGGAAACAGAATTTCATATGGGTGTATATTGTAGACCTCATCTGCTGAGTATCCACTCAGACAGGGAGCAGGGAATTCTGTCTGCTTGTTCAACACTAAAACCTATTATGATGGCTGGCATAGTCAATAAAGATTTTATGAGTGAATGATATGCATTTACAAGATCACAAGCAAGACTTGGGGGACACTCTATGAAAATAGGATTCAATATTGCCTGAGTCTGACCTTTAGATTACAATTCATTAATTACTCAAAATATCCTTCTTAAATCTTAAAAATTAAGCAAACAAAAGTTGGTATTCTTTTCTTTTTAGAAGTTCTATTTTCATTTTTAAGTTTAGCATTTTATTACACTACTAGAGGCCCAGTGCACAAAAATTTGTGCACTCAGGGCAGTCCCTCAGCCCGGCCTGTGCCCTCTCACAGTCTGGGACCCCTCGGGGGATGTCCACCTGCTGGCTTAAGCCTGCTCCCCAGGGGATTGGGCCTAAGCTGGCAGTCAGACATCCCTCTGGCAGCCCGGGAGCCCTCGGGAGATGTCCACTTGCCAGTGAGGAGCAGGCCTAAGCTGCAGTCAGACATCCTTAACACTGCTGAGGAGGCAGGAGAGACTCCCGCCACCACCGCTGTGCTGGCAGCCATCAGCCTGGCTTGTGGCTGAGCAGAGCTCCACCTGTGGGAGCACACTGACCACCAGGGGGCATCTCCTGCATTGAGAGTCTTTCCCCTGGCGGTCAGTGTATGTCATAGTGACCAGTCATTTCCAGTCGTCCTGCTGTTAGGGTCAATTTGCATATTACTCTTTTATTATATAGGATAGAGGCCTGGTGCATGGGTGGGGGCTGGCTGGTTTGCCCTGAAGGGTGTCTCAGATCAGGGTGGGGGTCTCGCTGGGATGCCTGGCCAGCCTGGGTGAGGGGCTGAGGGCGGTTTTCAGGCTGGTCACACACCCTTCAGGGCGGGGGTCCCCACTGGGGTGCCTGGCCAGCCTAAGTGAGGGGCTGAGGGCGGTTTTCAGGCTGGCCACAGCCTCTTTAGGGTGGGGGACCCTACTGGGGTGCCTGGCCAGCCTGGGTAAGGGACTGATGGCCATTTTCAGGCTGGCCATGCCCACAGGCTGAAAGCAGGTATCTGGGATTTATTTAACTTCTATAATTGAAACTTTTTAGCCTTGAGCGGAGCCTAGCACCAGCCAGGGCAGGCGGGAAGCTTGGCTTCTTCCATCGCTGGGGCATCGCTCCAGCTCTGTGGCCACCGCCATCTTTGTGATGGAGTGAGGGAGTGACGGAGTGAGAGAGTGCTGGTTAATTTTCACATTACTCTTTTATTAGATAGGATCTGAAAGAAGGATAAGGTCAGCTGAACCAAGAAAGCAGCACAATACTCATTATAGAAGGGAATGGCAGCATTCATATCCATAAGAGCAAATTGTAATCCAATAACCAAAAAGTAAAGGAGAAATACAACAACAATATGGTGGCTAATGGAGACTTCCTATCTCCATTTTTTGCTGAAAATAATGCACTCATCATTTTTTCCTCTCAAAAATGAAAGCCATAAAACAAATGAGAGATCTAATCTTTATTTCAAATAAATGAAATGAGCTGAGATCTACTTAGTTCCTTGAGAAAAAGAAAAAATACAAGTGAGGTTGATTATGAGGCCTTTGGTAACCAATGATCAGAAGTCAGTTATAAATTTGTGCTCGTTGACAGCATTTGGTTAATCAATGCTGTTAGAAGAAACCTCCACCTTAAGTTTCAACTTGGTCTAAAAGGGTATGCTTTGCTGCAAAGACTTGAATGTGTTCCACATTGGCTAAGAATGTGTGGAGTTTCTGGTTTAGATGGCTTTACCCTATCCACTCTCATCTGTTTTTAATGCATAATTTCACAAACATCTCTGAGCTACCATTTTGGTTCAGTGGGTCAGCTGCTGTGAATGAGGGTTGACATTCCTTTGGGCCAGGCTTGTACATTTGCGTAAGCACAGACTTCATCCCTGATCCCATTCACCTTCTTCTAAATGCATACATTTCCTCACAAGGGTGCGTATGCAAGTCTAGAGGGCATCAGCAAATATTTTTGAAGTTAATAAATGAAAAGACATGATTTAAGAATGTCAGATTAATATTCTCATCTTTAACTTTCATCTGAAGTCCAGATGGAAAGAGAAACATCTGTCTTACTGTGTACAATTTCCTTTCCCTTCCCACTTGCCTCCCCTCTGCCCTCACCAGACTAAAATTTTATCCACCAATAGCTATGGGAAAACTTGGTGGTAATGATCAGATTCCTCATTCCACACCATTTATTAAGATGACCATCTTGTTTACAAAGATTTTCACACACAACAGCATTTTAGTACTTTGCATGTGCTATGACAGTTATGGAGTAGAAGGAGTTGGACTAAAGTTCATCTGTAACAAGCTATATTTTAAAGTTATTATATAGCCAAAGAGAATGGAGATAAACTTGTTTCAATCCACATTCTAGATCAAATGTCAAAATTAACTTTGACAAACAGCTTAAAAATAACCAAGAATTTATGATAAAACAAATAAGCAAAAACATTTCTTACAAATTTAGAGTAAGTATGCCAGACAAGAAATGAGATAATGAAAGAAATGGTTAACAGACTCTTTACTATAAAAATGTTAATCATATAAAAGATGGAAAACAACAAAAATGAAAGAAATAAAAAAATAATTGAAAATAACTGTCACTTCTAGTCTGCATCAAATAAATCAGATAAAGGATTAGTGTCTATAATAAATCAATTGTTCACAAACATAATAACATTATAAAGACCACAAAAAATGAAAGAG
Source organism: Myotis lucifugus (assembly GCF_000147115.1). Classification (NCBI taxonomy): domain Eukaryota; kingdom Metazoa; phylum Chordata; class Mammalia; order Chiroptera; family Vespertilionidae; genus Myotis; species Myotis lucifugus. The sequence goes on from NW_005871081.1 coordinate 2,653,771, forward strand.
CTCAGAATATGAGTCAAAAATTCATAATGGAATATAAATAGTAAGGGAAAATATCTATCTTTGTAGTTATCAAAGAAATGTAAATTAAAGCAAGACCTACAACCTTTTTGTCCTTGATGAAAGCAATTGGATAATATTTCAATGCCCCATTTTTTCAGTCAATCTCTCATTCATTCAATGAGCATCTTAGATGTGCCCATGACTCTACCATATGTTGGAAATTCAGTGATGGAACACACTAAACATATTATTGCCAATATATTTCTTACAGTTTCTCTAAGGAAGCAGATACTAAAAAATAAAATCATACATATTTTCAATAGCTGGGTAATTCTGATGAAGCACAAGTACAGTATGTGAAATGAATTATAGGTGGGGGGACCAGATGCCTGAAACCAGTGAATGAGAGGGGCCAGTAACCAGACAACTGGTGAAAACCTGAACTGCCCAGATAAACCAGGACACATTGTTGTCTTTGTCATAGAAGATGCAACTTCTCTGGGATCTGGAAACGTTTCCTAAGAAAGTAAAATTCCAGCTGAAGACCTGAAGTTTGAGTAGAGCCCAGCAGGTCAAGAGGGAAGGAGGAAATATTTCAGAAGTACAGCAGTAAAAGGGAGGCACTCAGGTAGAAGGGAGGGAGCTGTAGTCCCAGAGGGCTCCTCCACGGTGAGTGCAAGGGTGACTGCAGGGTCCAGGAGGGTCTAGGTCATACAAGGCCAGTAGGCAATTCTGAGAATTTGCTTCTTTATCCCAAGAACCATGGGAATTCATATGGAAGGGATTAGGAGAGATGAGGCATGACTTCAAATTATAAAATATCCCTCTGGCTGAAATAAGCATAATATTGAGTCTCCATAAATTCTTGCTTTTTTCAGTTCTCTTTTTGCACAATGTGGACAACCAGGTGAAACACCTGAAGCAATGCCCATTGGGAGGATTTCACCTCACCATTGATTTTGAGAGCCATCCCAATGGGACTGTAGTTCAGCACCAGAACATTTTCAACCTGTACCCAGGTACTGAGATAATCCATTTTCCTCCCAAACAAGTTTTATAAAATTTATAAGTTTGCAATAGTAGTTATTAAAGGGACTTTGTTGGCCAATTTTTATTAGCTCTGTGTATTTATTGGATTATGAAAATGTACTTCTTAAAAATTTTATAATTCATGTATTGATCATGTTTTAGTCTTATTATTCAACAGAGACTTCACATTCTGTTCAAGTGTGGTGCCTTTTGGTGAACTTATGGGAAGCAAAGTAAGTTTGTTCAGATCTATCTAGACAAAGTCTCCAAGATAGAATTAGACCTATGAGAGATGGATTGGGGTGGGTGCAGGATATAATGCGGTGAGCATGAAGACTATGATACAGGTCTGCCACCTATGAAAGGAGTGAGGAAAGGAAAAGGGCTTGGGTAGGAAAAGTCTTGGATTTCAGGGCAGTTCCATGAGAGGATCAGCGAGGACCGTGGAGAGTACTGAACTAAAGTTGCCCAGTAGAGGAATCCTGTGTAATTATTATGCGAAAGTTTGCTGTGTTTAGTCATTGTCTGTGAACAGCCTACAGGGAAGTGATTGTAGTAGTGCATCCAGAAAGGCAGCAGCTGGGAGAATCAGTCATTCATGCTCCCTATGACAGGAGACCTGAGTGCTGCATTTTCATGGCAACTATATCAACTCTCCTGGGGCAGGACTTCTTTTCCGTGATCTGCACCTGGATTGCCACCAGGAGAAACAGCTATGCTGACATTGGGCATCAAAATCAAACAGGCCAAAGCTTCGTAAGTTACAGTGATGCTTCTTCAGTCTTACCAAAATGTTAAAGGGGGATCACAAAATTTTATTTCAATGAACTAAAATGTCAGGAAAGATTTTCCCAGAAGCATGTGATGCGGACTCTAGGACTATACTTTCCTGGTGATTATAGGCAATATTAGCACAAAAGACTGAATTTCTGGAATATTCCTAGCTTTCCATAAATTATTTGTGTAAACTCACCTCTGCTCTGCATGAAAATAAAAATGCTGCTATGTCCCACCCCAGAGTTTCCTCCTGAGAGCTAACTAATGTGTCCTATGATTGGAAGAAGTCTATGACCTGTGTATTGTTGACTTCAAAAGGATAAGGGTTATACTCTAATCATGTGGCATATGTTAAAGCTTTATTGTAAGTAAACATTCATGAATGTACCTTGGCATGTGAGTTGCTATTTTTAGCCTAAACTGAGCCCCCCTTTTTAATTTCTTTTAAAAATATATTTTTATGATTTCAGAGAGGAAGGGAGAGGGAGAGAGAGATAGAAACATTGATGATGAGATAGAATCACTGATCACCTGCCTCCTGCATGCTCCCCACTGGAGATTGAACCTGCAACCCGGGCCTGTGCTCTTGACTGGAATCAAACCTGAAACCCTTCAGTCCACAGGCCAATACTCTATCCACTGAGCCAAACCGGCCAGGGCAAGACCCCCTTTTTAGCAATAAAAACTTTCAGTTTGCTACTCACATTTTAAGAGTTGAAAAGCCATTTCTGTGATTGACTATTTTTTTTTAAAAAAAAGCAATATTTTCTCATGAAATTACTTGGGGAGGGGAGGGGGTTGAAGCCCGATATCTTGTTTTATGCATTTGTATTGTGCTTATAAAGTATGTTGCTTGGCTCACAATCTTCCAGTTGATGGTAATGGAAAGTTTTCCTACATTTTAAGTGGAGACTAAGTGCTTCCTCTGAATAGATAATCAGTGTGTAAATCAGAAAGAAGAATTATGCCCACAGTGAAACACGAATATGCCTCAGGAACTATTTGCCATTGCTTTTCCAAGTAGAAATTGCCTTTTTGTATCAAATACCTAGTGGCAGGGACACACATTTTAAGCTTGGATTAAAAATAATAAAGGACTACAGAGGTTTTGTAAACATATTTAGAAAAGTCAGCATAAATTCAGACATAAATCCCAAAATAAGCAGAAGAGAAAAATAAATAAATAAGCTAGTCCCAAACTGAGGTTTCTTTATTTGAAGTTCTAGCTTCTAGTTGAAATAGTACATTTAGTAGATGCTGAAAAAATTACTTGTGGGAAGAAGGTCTTGACACTTTTCTAACTCTTCTTATGAGGTGTAACTAACACTTGAAATATTACTACATTCAGCTGGCTCTTGTTCCATCTGAATATAAAGGAGATGATCTTTTTCAAAAAAGAAAGGTTGGCCTGATGACGGATCAGTTCACCTTATTCCCGATGGACTTGGAAACCTCTTCCAGTTTTAAGTTCTTTGACCGTATCAAACCTTACAGCTCTTGATTTCCAAGAAAGGCAGAAATTAAGGGTCACCTACCTCCTAGCTATGGCCAATTCTCCTTCCTAGGCAAGTTTACATACCCTTTAAAGGGGCCATGAAGTTAGGGCAGGGGGCACAACTGCAATTCTTGGAGTGGCTCTTGCTTAACTCAAGCCATCCCTGCAAACAGATTCCTCTTTATTGAAATTGAGTTCAGGCAAGGAAATGTGATGTAATTGTAGCCAATGATCTTAAAGAACAGGTTTGCTGGGGAAATTTGGGAAATTCTTTTGCTCTCAAAAAACACTCTGAAAGAAGTAAAAAAAAAATAATTATAACCATGCTGTGATGCTTGGCTATATGGAGCTACCTTGTTACATGAGGGATATTAGGCTGAGCTGTCTATGTTGCAATCCCCAGAACCTGTGGATGTGTTACTTCAATGGCAAAAGAGACTTTGCAAATGTGACTAAGTTAAGAACCTTGAGATGGGGAGACTATTCTAGACTATCCAGGTGGGCCTTTTGTAATCACAAGGACCCTAATCAGAGGAAGAAGTAGGCAGAAGAGAATGAGAGAAAGATGTGAGGATGGAAGAAGTTAGAGTGATGTGATGTGAGAAGGACTCACCCACCATGGCTGACTTTAAAGGTGGCTGAAAGAGGCCATAGGCCAAGGAAGGTGGGTGCCTAGAAGCTGCAGAGATAAGAATACATATTCTCCTCTAGAGCCTCTTAAAGGAACTCAGCTCTGCTGAACCTTGTCAGACTTCTGAGTTATGGAACTGTTAGATAATAAGTTAGTGTTCTTTTAAGGCACTAAGTTTGGTAATGATTTGCTATAGGACCCATAGAAACCTAATACAGTGTTCAATAAATATTTATTGAAATTGAACCAAGGAACTTACAAATATATAATACATTAAATATACATGGAGAGAAAAGAATTTTAATGGTACAGGTTCCAGTTATTAAGTTCCTGATTTTCATGTTTCAGGGTCTGAGAGAAAAGATTCAGAAAGGAGTAAATTTCCCAATTATGAGACATTGAAACCAAGTTGAAGAAACATTATACACCAACTTCTTTGAAGCATCTCCTGGAATAGTGTTCAAGAAAGACAAAATATTAGACAAGACATAGAAATTGCTATATTTCCATTGCTTTCATATCTTTGTTGAACTTGCATTCCTGCAGCACATTAAGAAGTTATTTAAAACCCAGTTAGTGGCTTTTCTTTTGGGATATATTCTTTAGGAATCCTCACTCCCCTTTTCTGGTCCATGACTTCTCTCTGTAAGCCTTTGTTTTCAAGAGCTCTGCATGAGAAATAATGGTTTTTGTTAAGAAAACTATTTTGCAAAGTAAAAAGCATATCTGTCCTCCCATCTTTTGTGTCTGATGACATAATTGGGGGACATTACATTTCCCCAAGATAAATTTATAAATCTAATTCTGATACATTTTCAGAGTGACTTAACACTGAAATCTATGTTATTGTAAATACTTTCTTAACCCTCCAGGAATGGTATATTACCTAAAATCTTTATTTTTTCCTAATAGTCATATAGATCTACTGTTCTATAATGAGCCTTGGAAAAATAGCACTATTATTTTGAAAAAAAGGGGGTGTTTTCCTTTTTTATCCTTTAATTTCTAAAAATAGGCTGGAATTAAATGTCATGTACCTTTGGAATGCACTTTATAAATACACTTGGTAACTAGGAAACTCACATTGTCATTATTTATAATCGAGGAATTCTTTCCATGGTAACTGTTATAAGGTCACAATTATGGAGCCGCCATGGAGGCTAAGAGGCTATTTAAGAATTCACCAAAAAAGCCTAGTCACAGAAGGTGGTACAGTCTGATGTCCTGATCAACCAGATTAATGAGGTGAGGGCTTATGGATTTAAGTGAGTGTCCACACCAACAGTTCAGCTGTCTTCTCTGCCATGGGCCTTCTTTCAGCCAAGAACTGTTGTTGCCAGCAGTACCAACCCTTTCATTTCACAGCCCGGGGAGACTGTGTGCCACTTCTAGTGTTTTCTTCTTCTTGAGACATCATGTGTAGGTTAATTATATATTGGCACACAGTAGGGCTGCCAAAGCCCAAGATTTAGAGGAGAAGTGGGAGGCAGTCTCCATCTGAGGCTCGGTCTAGTACAAGTTCAAGTGCAGTCTTCACTATGTCCCAGAGCTATGCTAGGCAGCTCCTGAGGGAGCCGGGGGACAAGCCCCAAAGAATAAGTCCCTTTAGCAGCTTTTACTCAAGTCCCAAAAGATGTAGAATTTGTCTCTGAAGTATTCACACAAATAACACTTGCTCCAAGATGCCTTCATGATAATATGGGACATGACATTCTGTCATTAAGCTGGCAACACATATAGTGCAGACATCTGACCTCACCCCTCCCAGATGTGGGAAGGAAGTGGAACCAGAACTGTAAGGTGATGACAGACAGCAGTCAAAGAAGATCCAGGTGTCTAAAAATGACAAAGAATCTTGCTTTTCTTACAGCCAGAGTTGTTAAGAAGGACTTAAGCCCCATTCTTTAGATGTAACAATTAGGAGAGATATTGGTATAATCAAACACTTAAAGAGAAATGATGTGAATTACTAATTTAGAGAATAAAGTTCATTAAAAGTAATACCTCATGCCCTAGCTGGTTTTTCTCAGTGATTAGAGTGTTGGCCTGAGGACTGAAGAGTCTCGGGTTTAATTCTAGTCAAGGCCATGTACTTCTGTTACAGGCTCGACCCCTGCCGCTGGTTGGGGCATGTGCAGGAGGCAACCAATCCATGTGTTTCTCTCACATCAATGTTTTTTCTCTCTCTGTCTCTTCCCCTCCTTTCCACTCTCTCTAAAATCAATAGGAATAATATCCTTGGGTGAGGATTAACAAAAACAAGAAAAATAAATAAATAAATAAATAATAAATACCTCATAAATTCTAGAAAAACATACAACTTCAGAAACATCTCCTTGGGGTAAATCACATGGTTCAGATGTGTTCACATAATTCCAATGAAATTAGCAGTAGCTGTCTGACCCAGCTTGGCCTCACTAAAATTTGTTATTGAAAGGACATGAACAAGCAGTTTAAATAAATACCAATATGAAGACAGGGAAATAAGCACTACCTTACTCCTAATTAAATAATAACAAGTAAAAATGAGATGCTATTTTTTTAACCTAGCAGATTGGCAAGGACTAAAAAACGGTATTTCACAGTGTACAGAGGATGTGGGCCATCAGATGGTATCATCTGTTATTGGTGGGAGTGAAAATTAGTGGAATCTCTTTGGAGAGCATTTTGATAATATCCAATAAAATAAAATGCATATTTATTTTGACTTACCAATTCCACTTTAGGAACTTAACTTAGAAGTATATTTTATTATCTGCATGAAGGCTTGCAAAAATTTTCCTTGTAGCATTACTTGAAATGCTAAAAGTGAAAACACTATAAATGTCCATCAATAGGGAATTGATTAATTAAATTATGGTACATCTAGGAAGTAGAGCTATGTTTAAAAATAAAATAGATAAATCTGAACAAATATGGAAATCTATTCAAGATATTAATTTTTAAAAAGATGCATAGCAATGCAAAGAATATATTCCCATCTGTATCATAAAACAAAGGAAGGAAAATAAGTATATATGTGTTTATAGACATAGAAAACTCTGAAAGATACATAAGAAACTGTTAATGTTGGTTGGTTTCTTCCAAAGGTAACAAATATAGATCCATGAGAAAGATTTCTTTTCATTATAGTTCTTCTTGACTCTGTGAAGGGGGGAAAGGTGTACAATAGACATATGTTTCCTTTATTGTAAAATGAATCAATTAAAATTGTTCATTTATTAATGAAGCATGCTGGGGTAGCTAAAAGGAACAGTATAATTAGAGGAAATTTTTATAAACTCTATATCTTGACTCAGTATTATTATTTTTAATAAGTAGACAAAGAAAATTATTTGGGGTATCTGTATGTAGAAAGCTAAGTATATGTCCACTGGAGATTTGTCTTTAACAAAGCAGAACAATTTTACAAGTGAAACAAGACAACTAGTTTGGGGCATGATAAAGCAACTGGGACCAGAATAGCCCCCCTGTCATAAGTAACTACAAAACCACAGAACATAGAAAAAACAACCTTTTCAGGTATCAGAAAACAGGAAGTGTAGGACTGTGTTCCTAGAGAGAAAAGAAATGCACAAGTTAGTCCCAGATCACCCCAGTTTTCAGCTTAGTGGCCTTTGTGGACTGAAGGCAGGGAAGTAGAGCCCAGGCAACGCACCATTGGGGCTGCTGAGTAGCTGGCATTTGTAGGCAGGACACGAGAGAGAAGGAAGCTATGCAGTGAAAGACCTCTAGAAAAATGCCTAGGGTCCTCGCAAGTCTTTGGACAAATATAAAGCTGTACTTCAGGATGGGACTCCCTGGAGCCTGAGAAAGAAGAGCTCTGGGAAGCTGTGAGCTGCAGCAGATGCTGGCATTGCAGCCTGCTGGAGACAGAAATTTCAGCCAGCCAACCAGAGAGAAGATGCCTCACAGAATATCTGGGTCATGCCATCTCGACCCAAGAAAAAGCATGTCTTAAAGAGGGTTACTCTAGTCTTATCCTAACAAATTTTAAATAAACCTTGAATGGATCAAAGTGGCAGAAAATACCCAAGACTAGACTGTCTCATACAATGTGCTACTTTAAGTGTATCAATATGATGTTGAAAAAGAATATTTAATAATGTAAAAATATATTATCTTAGTCAGTTTTGGACTCTATAACAAAGTCCCATAGATTGGGTGGATCAAACAAAAACCACTTATTTCTCATAGTTTTGGAAGCTGAAGGTTTGAGATCAGGGTGTCATCTTGCTGAAGGCCCTCTTCCTGGTATTGTCCTACATGGCCTTTCCTTGGAATCTTGTGTCATCCTCTTGTTATAAGGACATTAATCTCATCATTGGATCCCATCTTCCTGACCTCAGCTAATAACCTTCCAAAGGCCTCATCTCCAAATACCAGCGCATGGGGGGTAGGATTTAACATATAAATTTTGAGAGAAAAAAATCAGTACATAGCAGGTATTCACCATATTATATTAAATAAAATGTGTGTGTGTGTGTGTGTGTGTGTGTGTGAGAGAGAGAGAGAGAGAGAGAGAGAGAGAGAGAGAGATCTAGAAACACATAACCTGAAATGTTAATCATGTTTATGTCTGTATTCTCCATATGCTCATGTATAACAATTTTCTCCCCCCCAAAGCACCTCTGTTCTGCCAAACCAACTTTCTCAACATTGCCCAGGAGTATGTAGGAACTTCTTCTGGGTCCCTCTTTCTTGGGAGTGCTAATCCAGTCGTTGTTTCTAACTAACCATAAAGCCCCACAGAATCAGTGCATAGTACCTCACAGCAGAATCTTCTCATTGAGTCTTGTGCTGGGCCCACCCAGTGGTCATTTCCCAAGTCCTGAATGTATAATTGGATTCACTTCTTCAATATTTGGTGAAAGGGCATATCAGGTCCTCTTCATGTAGGATAAGAACTATGATAGTGGGGTTGGCACTATGTACACCTCTGGAAAGCTAAGAGAGCTGGCTTCCCTTCTACTTGTCCCAGACACTTTCCCACGTCACATCACCCTCCTTTCTGAGGTGGCAGCAGATACTTCTCCATTGTTTTATGCTATTATGGTACACATACTGCCAGGAAAAATCATATTTATGAAAGAGGTATTTATTAAATATTTTGAAAATGTAATCCCTGTTACACAAAACATAAGGGGGGAAAGGAAGAATGCCCCTACTGGGAGGTAATTCTCAATGGTCTCTCATGTTTCTCTGTGTTGTATGGACAGAGTCACCAATAGCTGAGTTCTGAACTCTGTCTTGAAGAATGTGTTTGTAGCACATAGTCTTAGAAGATAGAAGTGGTAACTCCTTCCCGAGCAAAGGGTTAAGTTTGCTAACAGCTTTGGAAGATGAAGATAATGTCTCTCCAGAGCAAAGTGATTACTGGCTTTTTTAAAAAAATATTTTTTATTGGTTTCAGAGAGGAAGGCAGAGGGAGAGAGAGAGAGATAGAAACACCAATGAGGAGAGAGAATCACTGATCAGCTGTCTCCTGCACGCCCCCCACTGGGGATTGAGCCCGCATTCCAGGCATGTGCCCTTGACCAGAATTGAACCTGGGATTCTTCAGTCCGCAGGCTGACACTCTATCCACTGAGCCAGACTAGCCAGGGCGTGAATACTGGCTTATTGTCCAGTATAATGACTTGGGTTCCTCTCCTTTAAAGGCAACTGCTGTGTACCCATCTGTATTGACACTTTGGGACATGGGGGCAAAGAAAACAGATGCAAATAGGTGCATGCTCATGCTGCTTATTGTGCTGTGAATATTAGTTTTTGGCCTCAGACCTAGGAGTCTTGTGTCTTTTGCCAACATCCATGAAACTACGCCAGTCTAGCTCCATGGCTTATAAATAAGGTAAAATCTCAGGCTCTTCATAGTTCTCAACAGCTCTGACAGAGCCTAGAGGCTGGCATTCTTGCATATAGATGCTGCGCCACCTGTTTGATTAAGTATGGACACACTCTATTCTTCTCAACTTCCTTTGATATTGAACATCACTTTATTATGGCTGAACTTGGGTATCGGTGACAATGTACACCTTCTGACTCTGGATGCTGGTCTCTGTGCTTCTCTCTAAGCTCAGTGAGTCTCCATATTTGTTAGGGCCTATCCCCACTGCAGGAATCACCTTGCTGGTGAATGACTTTTGCAGGCATCTCCACCTGAGGGCTTCAGCCAAATGGGAGCAATTTAGCAGAGGATTACACTGAGGGTGGAAATGGCAGTTCTAAGACAGCTCTTTGATTCAACAATAATTCAAATAAATTTTCAGGATTCTCTGCCAGAGTTGGTCAAAAGGAGGCGATCTCAAAGGGATCTGTAGTCTAGGAGAATTTGTCTGCCTCTCACAAATAGAACATGCTCCATAATAATTTATTGAATTAATGAATGAACTAAAGCCAATTATTAGTTTTTAGACATGAAATAATTATAGTCTCTCAGCAATTTTATAGAGAAAAAGCAACCTAAAGGAAAGTTAAAGTTTAGTCTGAAAGATAGAGTATAAGTTGACAAATGATCAGCAAAGTGATTAGATAACTTTAAGGGGGAAAAGATACCATTAATCTGTGGTCTTCCAATAGGACACTAAAAAATTATAATAATACGAGTGCTGCATTGGTTTCCCTGTGTCTTTGATCTGGTTAAAATTGTATCATTCTTCTTTATACTAATGTTAACTTTCCATAAACATAATTTGACTTTAAAATAAGATCCTTTAAATAATCAAAGTCAATCATAAATTAATGAATTATATGGATGTGTTTCTGGATATTTTTGCAATGAGAAGCTTTTTTTCAGTTGTGGTATCAGATTGGCTGGTGAATAAACTGTCAATAGAAATCAGTTTTTAGAAAAATAAAAATATGGTAAAAGAAGAATGGGAAGGGTTATTGTCTTTTACTTTAAAATGAGCTATTATAGTAATAAACTTCCTAACATAAAATTTATTAAGTTAGTGATACAGTTGTGGCCTAATATATTTTTATTAATTTCAGAGAGGAAGGGAGACAGAGAGAGAGATAGAAACATCAATGTTGAGAATCATTGATTGGCTGCCGGTTGGCATGTCCCCTACTGGAGATTGAGTCTACACCCCGGGCATGTGCCCTGGCCAGGAATCAAACCTGACCTCCTAGTTCATAGGCCAATGCTCAGCCATGGAGCCACATTGGCTGGGCCCTAATTACTTTATGGATGACTGTAAATGCATCTTGCTTAACATTTGGCTGTTTCTCTGTTTGGGAACAGATAGAGTAAATGTTATTTCAAGGCTTGGGTCACAGTGCATAACATTTTAGAGAATAAAGTCTTTACAATGGTCCATATTCAATGTAGAAAGGAAAATAGATGCATTGTAGGTGGAGAAACAGATTTTAGAACATATACTTTGTTTAGTCCTTAAGTCATGTGTTAAATTTAGAGTAGAAATTATATGTGCAGTATGAATTCCAAAGGTATGGGAGCTATGACAGCATCATGGACAAGGTCTTTATTCTTAAAGCTTAATTAAATTTGGATAAAACGAATGGAAGGGAAGTTGAATTGAATTCACCACCTTCATGTCTATGTCTGTGTGAATGCTGTGGTATGGTTGAGACCTCTTATAATATGGAACCAGATAAAAGGACTTTTTAAGATGCTTACTTTTAAAATCATTTCTCTATGAAGGCCAAAGATATGAAGGGATACATCTAAAAATACCTGAACACAAAATACCAAACAGCAGGGAATGAAAGTAATCCAACAAGCAAGACAGTAGTGTCCCCACTACACACACACACACACACACACACACACACACACACACACACGGTCAAAAAAGGTCCTTTAGTGTGCATCTAACAAATAAACCCCAATGTCTAATTAAATTTAGAGATTTAACTTCTAGTAGGCAAAACTACTTCAGAAATTAAAGAAGATGTAGTGTTGCTGTTTGGAGGTGCCTGATGGCTTTATTTAATCAACTTATCTAATGAAACTGAAGAACTCGTGGAATACAGAGGTAATAGATACTCTGGTGGTCAGCCAAGTAAGGAGACCTTCCCTTGTGCCCTTGGGCTTGAAACCTTGCTCCCTTTGTCACAGTCCCATCAGCTTAATTCCTGCACCCACCTCTGTTTGCTAGGATGGATAAGGTAGACAGGGAGGATGTGTGCTCAAGGCCAGAACAAAAATAAAGGATGACAGTGTTTCTTCTGTTGTCTCTTCTAGACTTTCATTGGTAACATTTTTTCTCTCTCAATATGTACACATGCACACATATGTATGTACATATAGTATACATACATGTATATACATACATCCACATGTATGCATTATATATTATATAGAGTGATTGTGTGTTATCTATGCTTTACAATTCCAAAATATCTTCACATACATTACTTATTTTACATTTTTGCAGACAGCTGGTTTGCAAGATAAGGCAGTTATCAGTTTAATTGTTATTTATAATTCACTTAATAATAAAGAAAAAAACACCAGGAACATGTTGCATAGCATAAACAACTCAACAAGAAGGCTGAAAGGAATAACACAGAATGAAAGGAAAATTAAAAATTGTAGCAGATAAACACGATTGACGAGGTCAAAAGGACTGAGGATAAAACTTAAGAGCCAAGAATTCTAAGGTTTTTAAATTCTCACTACCTAAAGGAAGGAAACCATAAGAAATAGTGGTTTTGTTTTCCAGACACAAAGCGGAGACACGGGGTGATTTAGAGACATTTTCATGTCACATGACCAGCAGGCATGACTCAGTTCAATCCTGGACCTCCCAATTGCAGTACTGTTGTCTGTCCACCGGCCCCTGTATTAAGATAGGCTTACTCCATGCTAGTTACGATTTTAGGTGATGCTACTCCGTTTAAAAGAGCCTGAGTTTTGATATTTTCAGCACAGTCATTCCAGTAACTTAGAATGTCTTTTAGCTCAATGACAATTTCTATACAATTGAGTTGGCCAGAGTAATGGGTATTGATTGTGGCAACTGGCCCAAATGGTGATTGGGTTGGCAAAGCCACATTCTGATTCATGGTTGATAAATAGACAGACAATACCTACAGTGAAGAAAATGTAAATGTTGTTTTAATAGCAAGAAATGCTTATCCTTCCTGGGTGTTGCTGATGCCCAGGTGGCTATTGAAGCATTCACTAGCAAAGTGATGGCGAACCTTTTGAGCTCAGTGTGTCAGCATTTTGAAAAACCCTAACTTAACTCTGGTGCCATGTCACATATAGAAATTTTTTGATATTTGCAACCATAGTAAAACAAAGACTTATATTTTTGATATTTATTTTATATATTTAAATGCCATTTAACAAAGAAAAATCAACCAAAAAAATGAGTTCGCGTGTCACCTCTGACATGCGTGTCATAGGTTCGCCATCACTGCCCTAGCAGGAAGTCCGCAGACTGCAGCCACCTGTGGAATAGACAAATGGTTGTCCATCTCGTGCTGGCCAAACATGGCCCACGCGGGCTGACCATGGTGTCCCACACACTCGTGGAGAACAACCCCCAGGGGTGCATGTCAGTTCACTGCGCTGAAACTGGTGTGGAAGAGGGGGACCTGTGTTGTGCATCGTACCAGGGTGTGTGTTTGGATGTGCCTGACATGCTTTGGTTTGGAAAAGCAAAGCACAGAGAACTTAATTCACCTGCGCAAAGGCTGTGCACTCTCAGACTGGGATGAATAGAACACAAAGGCAGCTTCCAGTCTGCCCCAAGCACTCAACAGCAAACCACAGGCTCTCTCAACAGCTGGTGACGGGTTTCCACCAGGGATGATTTATCACTGACAACACTCACATTCTCCTATTAGCAAAGTGCTTCCCTAAGCTTGGAGCAGGCAAGCAACCCTCCTATGAGTAGTTCTAACTCAACTGTCTTCCTATGTCTCTCCATAGCTTTCAATTAACTCCAGTCGAATTCCTCCCTGAGGATCGGAGTTAAACTGAAGCGTGGCAGAACCATTCTTTTCCTGAAAATACATTTCATTTCCCACTCACTAGAAGTCAGTTCTTATTTGGTTTGTTATTTCGTTCAACACAGATTAGAAGGAGCCCTTGCATATGGGAAACCAATTGCCACTGGACATGGACAGCATCCTCTGGAAGGCGGAGCTCCCATTCAGAGTTTCAGCAGCCGTCATCACCACTTGGGGGGAAAAGTGCAGTTTTGTTTAAAAAATCCCTCTTTTCATTTTTAGGAATTACATTATTTTTATCAGCTACAGAGGTACTTTTACTCACTACGTGTTTCTCTTCTTTATGCCATTTATAGCATTGAACATCAAATTCTATTCCTCTTTTACCTTGCCAATACTTGTAATTGATTTTTTGTAGTATCAAAATCCTTAACATGTTTATTTTAATGTGTTAAGAATTTATTTAAATTTGCCCAGATAATTTTAAATGATAGTTTCGATAAAAACTGGGGTTAATTTTATAAAGAAAAAATTTTTTAAACCACTTTATTCTTAAAATAGTTATACCAATTTACCCAGTAATTCTTGCTCCAGGTGATGCAGCAGGTATATGACAAGAGGAGTCAAATGGGACCACAACAATGAAAATAAAATCAGAGAAAAAAATCTAGAGGGAAGTAAGCCAAAAATTAACCTTAGTTATGTGGAATCATGTGGCTACTAAGTGACTTGGTTTCTTTCCTCATTTCTAATTGTTCAATGCGAGGATATTTTGCAGAGAGAGAAAAGTCTCTTTAAAACTGATTCTTCATTTTTCACCAATGAGAATGTGTCAGTAGATGCTGGACAGTGTAAAAACTGACAATACATTTTTTGAAAAATTCTACAATAATATAGTTATAATTATTCATGCTATTTTGCATACAGGTTAGGTGCTCAACTGTTTATGCTCTTTGGTCTTTGTGGCCAACGTGCCTGTAAGTGGACACACGTGCTCAGAAATCAGCTCTCGCATTCCCAAGTCACCACTGGCTTGCACACAGGCCTCGAAAGTAGCCCCCTCTCACAGCCTTGCCACCAGAAATTTCTTCCTTGTCCTGAACTCAAACCTCTCTCCCTGTTTTCATTTTGTGTCTACGTAGCCACCTAAAATAAGCACACACCACTTCTACCTCATAGCCATTCACATATCTGAACATAACTCAAAACACTTAAAAAAAAACAACACAGTTTTGAATCTCAGGTTCTCTAATTCCTTTTTTTCTGTATATGGAATTATATATAGGTTTTTGTCTCTAATCTGAACATGCATCTATAGAAACTTAAAATGCATGAAATTCCCTTTTCTACTTCTATTGTTGGTAGGCACAGATGTATTATTTCATCTCTGTCAACCAGATGTGGCTGCCTGGGTTTGACTAGGGAGCAGATGATGGGAGAAATAAGAATGGTAGGTCATATCCAATGAAACCTGAAACACTAATTTGAAAGAACATGTGTACCTCTATGTTCATTGCAGTGTTATTTACAATAGCCAAGATTTGGAAGCAGCCCAAGTGTTATACCAAGTGGATAAAAAAAGCTGTGGTACATTTACACAATGGAATACTACTCAGCCATAAAAAAGAAGGAACTCTTACCTTTGGCAACAGCATGAATGGACCTGAAGAGTATTATGTTAAGTGAAATAAGCCAGTCAGAGAAAAACAAGTATTATGTGATTTCACTTACATGTGGAATCTAATGAACTAAAGTAACTAACAAAATAGAAACAGACTCATAGATAGAGAACAGACTGACAGCTGTCAGAGGGGAGGGGGTGTCGGGGGCTTGGTGAAGAAGGAATTAAGGAAAGCAAACAAACAAACACCTCACAGACACAGACAACAGTATGGTGATTACCAGAGGGAAAGGGGGGTAGGGGTAGGTAGAGGAGGATAAAGGGGGGATAAATGGTGATGGAAGGAGACATGACTTGGTTGGTAAATCTCCAATACAACATACAGATGGTGTATTATATAACTGCTCCAGGTGATACAACAGGGTACACTGAATTGTACACTGAAACCTATATAATTTTATTAAATAATGTCACCCAAATAAATTTAATAAAAATTAAGAAAAAGAACTGTAGATCAATATCTATCTTAATATTACTGTCTCTCTCTCTCAATATTTGTCTCTGTCTCTTAATATTTCTTGCCCCACCCCCTCCACCATTCCAGAAAAGAGAGGCAATGTTATAATTGCTTTCCTCAACAGGACTGGAAGCTGTAGTTTTAGAAATTGTTGCTAGAAGCTTTTAGCCCCAGGCCAGGGCCAAAACTATTCTAGTGATTCTGTAAACTCCACATTAGGCTCTCAATAAATTCATTTATTTTCCTGACCTCAGCAGAAATCTGTTTCAATTGTTTATAAATAAGAACTCTAACAAGCAATTCTCTCTCTAAGAAAGAGCTTCCCAAAATTTTCTCTATTCATGGCTCAGTATTTTCCCCCCCGCAGCATGCCTAGGCCAAAATAAATATATATACTTTAGATATTTATTTATATTTATTAAATACTTATTCATACTTAATACTTATTAAGCATCTTAATAAGTGTTTTTATCCTAACAACTTAGTTGTCATTTAAAAAATAATACATACATGTTTAAAAAAGTTTTACGTCACTCTTAAATAATCACAATTACTTACCAAAGGATGTGCCTGCCTGCTGGGCACTTACAACTTGTCTAATCTTGGATTGGACTGAATAAAATACTTTCCTCTTCTGTTTACATTGATGTTCATAGAGAACTTGCTTTTCATCACAATAGCCAAAAATCCAGCTTTACCAAGACATGATGTCATGAAACGAAGTATAACTTGATCTAATGTTGAAACTGAATTACTTTGAGCCGGTAGTTCATGAGATGCCCAACACATGGATAATAAAGTTATATTTCCCTCAAATGTGCAAAATATCCTGGAGGCACTTCAGCACACTGTTTAATAACCATGGCTCTCGGGTAATATATCATTTCATCAAAAATGCATGATACAAGATAATATGCAACGCAAGATTCATTCATGTATTCAACAAGCATTTATTGAGTGGGGCTCTATGCCCAGTGCTGCACTAGCAGCCCAGATGTAAAGATGCACAGTTCCTGCATTCAAGGACCTTGGAGGTCATTGAAAAAACAAACATCTGCAGAACCTATTATACAGTAATATATTTTATTTTTTGAAAGTATGAAAAATGGTATTGGGAACACAGAAAAAAGAGAACTAAACTGTATAATATAAGAAAGGGATTTGTGGAAAAGTCAACACGAGGTGAGACATGAAAGATGGGCAGAATCTTTGACTGTTGGGAAGATAGAATAAGGGCACAAATGGAATTTATGTTTTTTAATAGACAAGGAGAGACAGATACTAAACAAATGAAAGAGGTAAAATGGACCAGGTGGGGATAAGTACTAAGGATACAATTGAAGGAGATAAATGAGATGGAGATAATAGGTGGGGGTCCAGTATGGATGCAGGATGGGTTGCAGTTTTAATAGGATGGTTAGGTATGGCCTCACTAACATTGTGGCAAATATCTCAGGGAGGCAAGTGAACAGAACATGCATAGATCTTGGAGGAAGCATTACACTGGTTCGCAACTGGGCATGATTTTGCCCCCAAGGAGACATTTGCCTGTTTCTGCAGACATTTCTGATTGTCACAACTAAGGAATGGGTGACAGCTGATGACCAGTGTATAGTTCCCAAGGATGCTGCAATGCATAAAACATTTCCCACATCCCTACCACAACCAAAAATATAATTTAGTCCAAATCCAGCCCAAATTGTCAACAGTACTGAGGTTCAGAAACCCTAGATAGAAAGATAAACTAGGGTCTAGTCCTGCGTCACTTCAATAATTGAAATCTGAGTGCCTGAACTGAACATGTAACAGCAGAGATAAAAACAATCAATGGCCCTGGCCGGTTTGGCTCGGTGGATAGAGCCTCAGCCTGTGGACTGAAGGGTCCCGGGTTCGATTCCGGTCAGGGGCATGTACCTTGGTTGCGGACACATCCCCAGTAGAGGGTATGCAGGAGGCAGCTGATCGATGTTTCTGACTCTCTATCCCTCTCCCTTCCTCTCTGTAAAAAATCAATAAAATATATTTTTAAAAAATCAATGGTTGTATTAGCAAATATGTTTAAGGGGTAGAATTCACAGAATTAGGAATTGACTAGACATGAGCTATAGGAATAAGGCTGGATTCAGGATGACACTCCGGTTTCTGAGAAGATCAGTCCAGCAAATGGTAGTGCTATTTATCACAGCAGGAAGCATTCGGGGAAATAGCCTGGGAAGGGTCTTAATGAATTTTACCCTTCTGTAATGCCTTGACCTGGTAGGAGATCAACACCTGTTGAGTGACTAAAAATTGATTTTTGGATGTGTTTGAAGTCCCAGGCGGAGATGTTGAGTGGTGCTGCCCTAGGAATCTATCATATCACAACATTCTCCTTTTCTTATATCAGTGACTCACGGAGGTTTTCTTTCTATACATTTGTTCACTTATTTTATCATCTTTCTTTCTTCTAGAATGTAAGTTCCATGGATGTGGGACTCTTGTCTACCTTCTCAGTTACCATGTCCCCAAATCCTACAACTGTATTTGTCACACTTTTTATGAGGGTGCTGAACATATAATTGTAGAATGAATGGATGGATGGATGGATGGATGGATGGGTACATACATACATATGTGCATACATAAAAGAAATGTATATGGAACTTAGCAAAGTTCTAGAATGAAAAATAAATGGTAGAGTAGGTGCTGCATGTGCTTTGAGATTATGATGACAATCTTGGGAAAACTCTTACAAGAAAAGAGAACCAAACATGAAAACCAAACCAAATTTGGCAAAACTCAATTTTGAACATTTAAAGTGAGGGGAGGAAAAGTCTAGAAGAAGTTAAAGAAAGGAAATTAGGGAGATAGAAATAAAAATCAAATAAGCAATCAATCAAGCAAACAAACAAAACCAAAAAAAAAAAAAAACTACCAGAGGAGGGTTAAGGCATCCTGGGAGGGAGAACATGTCCCAAAGGAAGTATACATACTGTAATGATGTCATGAAGCACTGTAAGGAATGGGAAGTGCCTGTTTAACTTGTTATGAGGGGACCACTGGTAGCTTGAGAAAAGGTTATTCTATACACATGACCTTCCCTTATATGCAGCTTCCTAATCACAAGCATAACCCTGACAAGAACCCAACCCTCCTCTGGGGTGCTATCCCTTTGCCTAGCAGATTTCATCTGTCACCTCCCGTGCTGCCTTCTCAGAAGTTCTTAACCCCTTATTACAGTTTCTCATGTCTCCATAGCACCTGGCATGCAGCAGGTACACAATAAGTAACTGTTAAACTAAATTTAGTGGTGCATAGAGAACTCATATCATGATGAGTTAAGGAAGTAAGGACAAGGAAAGGAATTAGAGAAAGCAAAAGTAAATCGTTGTTTATGGAAGTGTGATTTTTTTAAAGAAAACTAGAAGTGTGAGGATACCAATTCTCCCAAATATGTCATTACACAGTCATTCCTTCATCTTGTCCTCCAAAATAAGCATAAAGAAATCTTATAAACATGCCCTGCCCGAGCAATCCCAGACAATATTATAAGAGCAGCAATTAAGCTAATATTTGATGTGCATTTTCCATGTTTGAGACAATAAGCTCCATAATACGATGTAATTTAATCC
Organism: Myotis lucifugus; assembly: GCF_000147115.1. Taxonomy (NCBI): domain Eukaryota; kingdom Metazoa; phylum Chordata; class Mammalia; order Chiroptera; family Vespertilionidae; genus Myotis; species Myotis lucifugus. Next base: position 2,673,379 of record NW_005871081.1, read on the forward strand.
TCACTGCATCTCTGATGGGGCAATCTCTTTGTGTTTTGAAAGGAGACCCTGTCTGATTTGTGTGCTGTTGTATTCTCAGCACCCGGTAGTGGGGCTGGCCCATAGCGATGCTTCATAATCATTTGTTGAAAGAAAAAATAAATGACTTTACAAATGAAAAGCTGTGGCTTTACAGAGATTAAGTAATTTGCCAAAGTTCTCACAGCTGGTCAGTGAGCATCGAAACCTAACTCAAAATGCTGCTGGGACATCTCTGATTTTCTTACTCCTGTTGGTTGCTGGTGGTCCAACGTGAAGTATTCTGAACTTCCAGGAATTACTGTTTTCTGCATAATGACTCACTACACATACTGTGTTTTAGGATTTCACTGAAATCTTACTCCCATCCTCCAGCTCCTACTGTGGTAGATTTATAGACGATCCTTGTTCTCTCTGAAGATGACATTCGGGCAACGGAACAAGAACCGAAGGCTCCTATTAAACCTGATGAGTCAGATGCTGTCATCTTTAGGAGAAACTAGACCCACCCCTTTCCCAGGCTGCCTCTTTTGTTCTTTCTCAAGAATCCTGGGATCAATAATACAAGGAAGTCACCTTAAATCCATCACCAGTTTTTATCTTCCCACAGATAAGAGATTATTTCCTGGGGCTATTGATTTCAGGATTCTTGAAAAGAAAAAACAAAGAAAACAGCCAATGTCCCCATGTGTGGCGGGTGGGGCAGCAGTGGTTGTGAAGTGACTGCTGTCTGTGTGCAGGGAAGTTTCAAGTGCACTGGGAAATATAAGCATTCACATCACCCTGTGTTTTGTAAATGCCTAGCGAGCACAAACTCCACACTGAAATTGCAGTGTTCAAACTGCTAAGAACAAAGATCCCCTGTTATTTAATCACAGTAAAGCTCCTGTCCACGTAGTTAATGAAAGCCCGTCATCCTATAAGCCTGTTAAAAACGATAGAGACGAAGTATGGAAAATGCTCAGCGGGGAACAGTTTTAGGCTGGTCCCTTTAGGGATGATTGAGATGAACTAATAGTTATCTTTCATGTCTAATTTATATGATTCTAATTATAGAGTCATTTTCATTCCTGTGGTTATTCTCATCTGCCAACATAAACGTGCTATACTTGTGACCCGGCCAGCCCTTCCTCCACTCGGCAAGTCTCTCTTGGGTCTTTTCTCAAACTTGGATATCAATCCTTTTAGGAGACATTTTGTGAATTGCAGACTTTCTCAAAGCAGCCCTGTGCATTTAAGAGAGAAGGAAGAAACCCAAGAGAGAGCTCTTTTTTTGTGACGAGCAATAAAAACTTCTTACGGGTAAAGGGAGGGAAATGATAGAGACCCTCATGCCAAAGGAACGTGTGGATTTCTCCATGGAATCTATAATCCTGTTCATTGGTTGTGACTGGATATGATGTATCACACAATCACATTAAATATTTATGCAAATATCTAGAATAACTGCAGATAGGATGGAGCATGTTCTGGATCTAAACTTCTGGTAGCTTTTTGCCTCAACTGTAATTCAAGAGATTTCAAAATAGTCAGGGAAGCACTTTAGAAAGTACCATGCAAGCCACCTAGTCTCTGGCTTGCGCTTAGGTTGGGGCAAGCATGTGGGGATGCTCTTAGAATAGACCTGCGTAGCTCAGGTAGTGCACTGTGAAGAGAACTTTTGAAGCCTGGGTAGTTTGCTCTTTCCTTGTCTCTAATCAGACAGCAGAGAAGAAAACCAGGTAGACAGATGGAAGGGCTCTGGGCAGTTTGCAGACCCCCCGAGACATGGCTATATTCCAGGCGCTGAATTACTGAGGTTGTGCTTCTCCGTGTCCTGCAGGGCCTGTGGGAGAGCCATGTGTGCAGGGAGGGGGGAGAAACAGACTGAGTAACTGGGATTTCTGCACTAGGCTTCCTGGTCTTGGTCCCATTGTTAACTTAGTGGAATTAGTAAGTCCATTGCCAAGGTGACCACGTGCATATTTTACCTGCATTGTCTTTGTCTTCATTTATCTGTCCACAGTGCTATTTCCTTTTTCTCCCCGCAAAGGCTACACCATGTTTCACTTCGTTTGATTTTCTCAAAAGATTTAAGTGGCAGCAGACATAAATATTCAGCCTTTAAAATCCACACTAATCAAACAATTTCCCTATGCCGTTTGCATATTTTGGTTAGTAACAGATGAAATGAACTCACCAGGCAGTCTTTACACACACTCTTTCATCACTGGAGAATTTGAAAACAGTGTCCTGCATGATATACATTGTGTTCCACAAGGACACTCTATCCAGATGGGTATTTTTTGTCCAAAGTGTTCCTTGCCCTATTGCAAAAAAGAAAGAAAAAAGAAAACAAAACACTAGCACAAAATAGTTTCCAGCGTGGTTTTAAGTGTGGCGCGGTTCCTTGGGCCCATTAAAGCAGTCTGTCTCAGCAACAAAAGATGGAATCAGCACAGAACAGGATAGAAATTATGCATGTCATTTATAATGAACCTCATTATACAAGGGGGCCTCATTCTATTATGAAGCACTGCAGTTTACAATCTTATTGCTATTCAGCTTTGAACAATGACAAAGAAGAAGAAAAAAAACCAAAAACCCTTACCCCATGTCAGAGCTAATCTTTTTAAATGCTCGCAATTTTGTATTGTTTGTATATTTCCCTCAAGGAGAATTCCCCTGCCTTGTTCATTCCTCTCAGCAGCACGTTCCTTCCTTACCCACGTTCGGCATCTCACTTTCACTTTTCTTCAGAAAAGCAGAAGAATTGCTCGCACTGTTTTGCTTCTGGGGAGTAATGACAGGACAGCCACCCCCACACTCTGATCTGGTATTGTATTTATAAACAATAAGGTCCATTTACCCCTCCATTTCAGTCTCTAATTCCTTCAGGGGTGTTTATGTGCCACTCCTTGACAGAATTACAGCTGGGGGCACATTATTTGGCTCAATGCTAGGTCGTCGCTGTTTGCATGGCTCTTAGGCTTAATAAGACTATTCAGCATCAAACCCTTTTCTACACATTTTTATTACTCCACAGTAAATTCAGAGGGCAGATGCTGTTGGGTGCACGCATATTTTGAGGCATTTTGGGGCCATTATTTTTAAGCACCGACTCATAAATTCCAGAATATTGTTTTAAATGCCTGAGCATTTCATCCCGGTGTGGCTCTCATTTCCAGAAGAACACCCTGGGGCCCGCACATGCCCACTCGGAACAGTTTACCTGGGGTATTTGTCAGCATCGTCATTTATCTGCACTTGGATGAGTGTCATCCCAGGGCCTGTGCAGAGGTGGAGAAGAACAAGTAACCCTTTTTCTAGAAGAGGTATCTGTGTATTTGAGGAGGTGAAGAAACTTCCTGTGATATAATGCAAGAACATGTAGAAAGCCATGAAAAATTCACTGAAGAGGAATACAGTGAACTGTGAAACTAGATTTCTCCTTCTATTGTTTTTCTCTGGCCCTTTCTTCCTTCCTCTCCACTGTCCATTATTCGGCAGAGAGTCTGTGCTATGTAGGTTTGGCTCCCAGCTCCATTAATTACCAGCTGACTTTGGGCCAGGTACTTAATGTCGCTAAGCCTCATTGTCCTCCGCTGTGGAATCAAGGTAATAACAGTTCCTACTTCATATATATATTATTAAAATTTCATTCACATGAACGCTGTATATAAAGCACAGTGTGAGGTGCATAATAACCACTCAGTAAATGTTAGCTATTATTTACATTACAGCTTTTCTTTTCCACTTATATCGATTTTAATGGACTAGATGAAGGCATTGAATTGAAACTTGTGTTTTGTGGTTAGCAGGGCAAAAAGGAAAACAATGTGTTACAGAGGCTTATTATCTGAGTTATTGTTGCCAATGGTGATCAGAGACAAATCAGAGATCAATCTGGAGGCTAGTCAGTGATAACGGACCTGCTGTCTCCTGAACCACCTCCCTGCTGAAACATTTATGAAAACACAGGAGGGTATTCGGTGATAAAAAGAGATGAAGTACCAATATATGTCACAGCATGGATGGATCTTGAAAACACTGTGCTAAGTGAAAGGAGCCAGTCACAGAAGACCTCATAGTGGTTTCCAGGCACTGAGAGAGGTGGGGCTGAGGACACGGTGCTAATGGGTAAGGGGTTTCTTTTTATAGTGCTGAAAATTAGATAGCTGTGATGCTTACACAACTCCGTGACTATACTAAGAACCACAAATTATACACTTAAAAAGAGTGCATTTTATGGCATGTGAATTATATCTCAATAAACTACTTATAGAAAATGCATGTTGGACAGAGCAGGGCCAAGTTCAGAAGGTTGAGGCTCTTGCTAGAAATTGTATCATAGTTTGATAACTAATGGATTATTTAATGTTTTTAATGGGATTTATTTAACAGAAATAAATCCAAATAGCAGCCAGCACACACACAGGTGCTCCCGCCCCTCACGCACACACAGGAGATGTGAGGTTGCAGTACTTCTGAAAACACAGAGGGTGCCTGTTAATCCAAAGGTAATACATCTCTGGATAAAAATGTGAACTAAACCTGGGAGTGGAGAGGACTCTTTGCCTTCCTTTCTCTCAGCACTACTATTCTACAACCTTGTTTGCTACCAAAAAGTTTCCAGTAAAGCAAGATATTTAAGTAAGGGAAGTTAAGATATCATGAATAATTTTAATACGATATTGTTTGAAAATAAAACCTGAAAAAAAATGTTTAGAGGGTTGATAAAGCCAATGAAAATATTTAGAATGAACCACCAGAATTTTAAGCACTATTTAGCAGTATACATTATCATTTTAGACACTAAACATTAAATAGAGCTTTAAAAATGATTAATATCAACAGGAGTACTTCACTGAAAATTAGTTATGAGCCCAGTTACCACAAAACCTTGACCTATTCAAATAAGATAGTAACTTCTTTGAAAAACATAAAAACCAGGGCAGTAAAATTTCAATCATTATTGATGACATGCGTTTCACAAAAAAACTGTTATAATAGTTTTATGTGCAACTCAATGTATTTAAACCTAGTAATGTTTTCTGGTGGTCCTGGGAAGCTTCCAGGAATGGCATCTGGAAACAAAATATCAAACCTTATTCTTGGTACATGGGAAAATATTTTAAAGAGATATATTTACAATAAAATTGTAATAAGTTTTGTACAGATGCTATCAAGATAAATCTAGGGAGAAAATTAGAAGTTTTAGCCAAAATTTAGAAACCTTTGTACACATTAAAATTTGGCAACAACAAAGTCATGATAACTATGTCTGGGTATATGATAACAATATAAATTAAGTCACTGTATCACTAGTCAAGAAAAACCTCTTATTTGTACTGTGTGCCAAATAGGTAAACAAATAAAAGTAACAGCCCAGTCAGTGTGGCTCAATGGTTGAGCCTTGACATTCCTATGAATCAGGAGGTCACGGTTCAATTCCTGGTCAGTGCACATGGCCGGTTGCGGCTTGATCCCCAGTGTGGGTGTGCAGGAGGCAGCCGATCAATGCTTCTCTCTCATCATTGATGTTTTTATCTTGCTCTCCCTCTCTCTTCCTCTCTGAAATAAATAAAAAATATATATTTTTAAAAAGTAACATATCTGAAGAGATAGGGATTCAAATAAAGTAAACTGGAAGAGCCCTAGCTGGTTTGGCTCCGTGGATAGAGCGTCAGCTTATGGACTGAAGGGTCCCGGGTTCGATTCCGGTCAAGGGCACATGCCCAGGATGTGGTCTCCATCCTCAGTGTGGGGCGTGCAGGAGGTAGCTGATCAAAGATTCTCTCTCATCATCGATGTTTGTATCTCTCTGTCCCTCTCCCCTTCTCTCTGAAATCAACAAAAATATATTTAAAAAAATAAAACTGGAAGAATATTTAGATGTCAGTCATAATATGATACTAGAGTTGCAAAAACAGTTTGCAAAATATGTCAAATTTTGTGCATTCGCTTTAATAGTAATTGAATGTGGAAACAATTAAACATTAGAAAATAATTGTTTTTGAAATTTGATTTTAATAAAACTCATTAGGAAAAAGATGTTACTCTCTTTGGCTTAACAATAGAGACATGTCTTTGGTTATTAAGGGTGATTTATTCCTGCAAGTCTCCTTGGATTGAAAGTGATTTAATTAATAAAATTAAGTCAACAAATGGCTAGGGCATGCTGATGAATGATATTTGTGACTTTGATAACAAAGATATTAATATATATAAACCTCAGACTATATAGCTGAGGCTAGAAAATACTTTGAATGTAATTGTGCAAAAAAAAATTTGAGAGTATTTGACAGAAGGACCAATAAGATGGATGATACAAATTCTCTACTTCATCAGGCTACACGTTATCTAATGACATCAACTCAATAGAGCTGTCTTTGGAAGATTTTTATGAAGTCTTCTATGTCAAATCATGATATATCACTTATCTGGTAATAGTAGTGTCAAAAAGACTATAGCAGCAATTCCTAAACTACCAACAAATAATTAGTATGATTTTAGAGAAAGTTATACTAAACATTTCACAAGCTAAACATTTTTAACATATGTGCAGTTTAATCCAATCAATTAATGGGGAAAAAAGGAATGAATTTTTTATTTGTGATTCATATATATTTATTCATATAAATGATTTATATGATCATAACAGTTGTTACAAATTTAATATCACAGAAATGACCATTTTTTTCACAAAGGGACATAAAACAACTTAAATAAATAAGAGGTAAAAATTTAGAAAACAAAATATTCGTCTCTCAAAATGAGCTGATAGTGTATGCTTAGAACAATTCCAATCAAAATCCCCATGGGAAATTTTATGGGGTGGAGGTTATTGGCAAAGTGATTCTGACGTTTATCAGGAAGATCAACTATATGCAATTAAAGAGTAAATATTTGAGAAGGAAGAGTAATAAGGGGCACTTTTGTCCAGACATAAAGCCTTGGTAAAGAAATCCCTTTGGCTATGATGAATATATCAACAGGTTAAATAGATGGATTACAAACATACTGACATATTGCAAAAACAATAAATAATAAGAACAGCATTATTAAGTTATGAAAAACAGAAGAATTACATATTACATTTTTTTGAAACAAGGTTTTATCCTTTGAGAAAAACAAAAACAAATCAGTCTATCATTATGTAGAGTGGAAAATGCAGGGGGAATATTTCTGTTAACAACAAAAGTGCTGGAAGAGAATGTACTGGAAACAATCAATACAGTCAACTGCATAAAAAGCTTCTCCATTTCACTAATCAGCTTAGACAATTAAAAGGCAAACAACAACCTAACAGGGACTACAATTAATATGGCAAACAATAAGTTAATGTCCTTCATGCATAAAAGCAGGTGTAAATCAAAAGATGACACAATTATACATTTGGGAGAAAAGCTTGCAAAAAATGTGAAGGGGCGGTTTCTTTAAGAAAAAGCATGTAAACAGCATATGTTAAACATATTGTTCAAATTTAACAATGTTTTCTCTCATGTTAATGGCATTTTCCCCCTGAGGATGCTTATTAAAAAGTGTTGTGGTTTGCTATGCTTTCCCACTGTAAAGTTACTATTTCCCCCCCTTGTAATTAATAAGTACCACACAGAGATAATTTGAGATTATGTAGATACCTTGTTTCTCATCATATTTTGGGTACTACTTTCAACATCCAGTGATGATTTTTCCTTGAAACAACATATACTGTGGTGTTTGCCAAATGGGGATTTTCTATGTTCATCATTCTTTCTATATTTAATCATTGTAATTCTACCAAAAGGTCAGATTTCTCCACTGGGGAAGAAACCTGGCAGACACCACCACCTGTGGTGTCTACCAAATGGTGATTTTCTATTTCTATCTTTCTTGCTACAGGTAGTAATTGGAATTCTACTGTGAAGACGAATTTACCCATCAGTGGAGAAAACAGGCAGAAGCCACATTAACCAAATGATCAGCGTTAAGATCATCAGTAATGGGGCAAACTGACATGTGTTTGTAGGTGTGCTGCACCAAGAAGCTCACATCTCTTCTGTCAAGAATACAGAATTGAAATTTAGTTATGAGGAAATATTAGACAAACCAAAATGGAGGGACATTTTGTAAAATAACTGGCCAGTAGTCCTCCACAGTGTCACATCCTGAGGAACTAACATCCAATTAAAAGAGGTAAACAAAACAAGGCAAGTAATTGCAAACATGTGATCTTGAATTATAGCCTGGACCAGAAAATGGACATTAGGGAAACAATTGGTGAAATTTGAATAAAATGTGTAGGTCAGATAACAGTATTATACCAATGTGGTTTCCCCCCCTAATTTTTATATCTGTACTATGGCTACTCAAGATGTTATCATTGGGGGTGGGGGGTTAGGGCACTGAGGTGAAGGATATACAGAAATTCTTTGTAATATTTTTGCAACTTTTAAGTCAGCAGTTATTTCAAATGAAGAGTTACAAATAAAAAAATTAAGGTGGAAAATAATGCATACTGTGGTGTGGTGGGACTCTATATCATATGGCTTTTTGAAAATATTCTATTATTTATTTCAAGACACTTAAGTGTTTCAACATTCCTCTACTTCACACTTCTGGATAACTAACCTAAAGAAATAAGCAGTTACAGGCAAAAAATATATAAAATTTTTTACAACAGCATTTTAATTTCCATGTAAATGCAGTATGTATATATATATATATATATATATATATATATATATATATATATATACCTACACTAATAAAAGAGAAACATGGTAATTAGCATACGACCGCTACCCTTCCCATTGGCTAATCAGCATATCCTTATGCAAATTAACTGTCAGCCAAGATGGCGGCCGGCAGCCAGGCAGCTGGAAGCGAACATGAGGCTTGCTTGCTCCAGTGAATGCAGACTCCAATGTTCCCTGCCTGAGTTGCCGGCCTCTGAGCTGGCAGTTTGAAACATTCTAACAAATATAGAAGGCCGGGATCTCAGAGCTGGAGTTATACATTGTTTCGATTATAGAATGCTCAGCAGCAGAAGCCTCAGAGCTAGAGCCAGAGCTAAAGCTGGCCCAGAATAAAATTTAAAAAAAGAGAAAAAAAGGAGTGGTTGGGAGCTTCAGTCAACAACCACCAGCCTGAAAGCAGCCCTCAGCCCCTCACCCAGACTGGCCAGGCACCCCAGTGGGGACCCCCACCCTGAAGGGTGTGTGACCAGCTACAAACAGCCATCATCCCCTCATCCAGGCTGGCCAGGCACCCCAGTGGGGACCCCCACCCTGATCCAGGACACCCTTCAGGGCAAACCAGCCGGCCCCCAGGCCTCTATCCTATATAGTAAAAGGGTAATATGCCTCCCAGCACCGGGATCAGCGGAGCCGCGAGCCTCCTGGCACCAGATCAGCATGACAGGGCAACGCCCAAACCCCCTGATCGCCCCTGCGGCTCTGTGTGTGACAGGGTGCGGCGCCCAACCCCCCCCCCCACAGGCCCTGTTCGTGACCCAACCCCCTGATGCCATAACCTCCCCATCGGCCCTGGCCTGAGTGTGACAGTGGCTGCGCCCCAACCCCCTGATCTGCCCTGCTCTGTGTGTGACAGGGGGCGGTGCCCTAACTCCCCTATCGGCCCTACTCTGTGAGTGAAAGGGGGGAGCTCCCTAAACCCCCTGATGGGCCCTGCTCTGTGCGTGAAAGGGGGGAGCTCCCCAACCCCC